>NC_083461.1:26830992-26870992 GCF_030014155.1 Tachysurus vachellii | reverse complement strand
AGTTATAGAGAGAGAGTTATACAGAGAGAAAGAGACAGAGAGAAAGAGAGAGAGAGAGACAGAGTGAAAGAGAGAGAGAGACAGAGTGAGAGAGAGAGAGAGAGTGATAGAGAGAAAGAGAGAGAGACAGAGTGTGAGAGAGAGAGTGATAGAGAGAGTTATAGAGAGAGAGACAGAGTGAGAGAGAGAGAGAAAGAGACAGAGACAAAGAGAGAGAGAGAGAGAGAGAGAGGAATGAGACGCTTACTCTACCTTTACTGTGAAGGTTTTTCTAGCAGTTTAGGGAACTGCTAGAAACTTTAGCGAACTTTAGGGAAATGTCGATCTTATCTCTTTCTTTTTTTTTCACGTAAAAAGCAGGAGTTATCAAAAGAGATGCTTGTTTGGGCTAAAAGATTCTGGAGCAACACTGAGCCATGATAACAAACCCACAGAGAGTCTTATCAAGGCTGCTTTTCTCGTTCTTGTTACAATAACAATAAGCAAAACCACCAAGGAAGCAGACGGATGAATAAATCAGATTTTTTCCCCACATGCCTTCACACTGCGGTTGTTTAATTAGTGATATAACAAAACATGGCGGTTTTGTCCTTCAGTGATGAAAATGAACATGGAGCAACAAGATCTCAGGCCAAACGTGTACAATTGGAACATTTTACCTCATGAAAACTTTTGTTCTTTATGTTATCAACTTAATCGCATAAACATTTGTACAAATGCTAACAAAAGCCACCAGTGTTGGTGCTTCGTGCTAATTTCATGCTAAGGTTATGAGATCCCATGAACCTCTCACAGTCTTGATGTTAAAGCATAATGGCAGTGAAACGAGTCTGATGAATCCGATCAGAACTCTTACGAATAAGCGAGTGTGGTTAGCAGAAGTCATCGCGAGGGTTGCTGGGCGCGTAGGTTGTGCTTCTCTTGGTGGCGTGAGAGCAGCCGTTGTGGGCGTGGCTGTGGTGGTGGTGCTGGTTGATGAGGCTCTTGCCTTTGGTGGAACCTTCTGTGGAATCGTTCATGACCATCATGGTGGTTTCCACACGTGACAACATGCACATGCTGCTCTGACGTGTTGCCTGCATGCGTGTAGCCTGCAGCTCCAGATCATCATAACTGGACAAGCGAACAAACGGACACCAGCGTAAAGCTCGCTTAAAACCTGCTCGGAACCTACGGGCAAGAAGAGATGAACGATAGAGTGATTATTTCTATGACAAAAAATAGCTACCATGAAAAGCCTGGCAATTAGTAATATTAAAAATGTATATAGTTTAGCTGAAAAACAGACGTCATGGTTCACTTTGATAAAGTTCATAAAATGAGCTGAGGAAATTTTCTCCCTGAACATCGTCACTGTTCCTGTGATGATACGTCATGGGTTTCTGATATCTACTGACACGACAGCTATTCTCAGACGTCTACGATCGCTGGGTTTATTTCAGTGTTTATTTTGTGCACCATTGTTCGTCCTTGAGGTCAATAAAGTTTGTCCATTTATTTATCAGTTTATCTAAATGGAAAAGACGTCATGTCTGTGCGACTCTGTGCCACTTCCTGTTCAGTTTTCTGTTTTGCTCACTGCTCTGATCAGCTCTGATCTCACTGGCTCCACGTTATTAATCTCATTATATCTCATTAGTGCCTCTATTTATTTCATTTAACTCGTTAGTCATTGAGATGGATTTCAGAGTTTCAGAGTTTATCGTATTTTGTGACTGCGATTTATTTCATCGCCCTGTGGTCTGACCCAAGCGTGGAACAGAGTTTAATCTAAAACAGACTCTAGTGAATAGATTCAGGGCCGGGGCTTCATATGAGATCAGACTGTGATGTCAGAGTCTGTGGCACAATTATAGTTAATATCTGATACTGAAAGGCGCATACTGGAAATGTTTAGCCAGTAAACCTGTGAGCTAAACTAGCTGGGAAATGATAGTTAGCTAGATAGTTAACTAAAGTTGAACAAATGGTGGTTGCCATGGCAACAGTGTATATAATACTGAAACACTTTGAAATCAGTGATGATGTAAAGTGAGACTTGGGTCCAGCTGTGAGTCTGAGCTAGCTGAATAGCAGTTCGCTAACCACTGGCCGGTTGGTGGACATGCTGCTGTTTTAATCCTATTTGTTTAGTAGGTTCTTGAGCAAACCTCTGCTCAATATTTTCTTTAAATTATTTTGGCTTTAATGAGTCAATTTAGCTGCTCTTTCAGCAGGCCGCCAGCAGGTTTTTGTTCCATTTCCCTTCCTAGAGGATTGTTAACAGTGATATCTCATGAGGACTCTGTACCTGCTGTTCAGGCAGCAGTAGATGATGGGGTTGTACATGGTGGAGCTCATGGCCAGCCACATGACTGACAGGTAGACCTGCTGGATAGACTTCTTCTTAGCCAGTGCCTTGTTCAGGCCAGTGATCAGGAAGTAGACATGATACGGCAGCCAGCAGATGGCAAAGGTCACGACTACGATGATCATCATCTTCACCACCTGGAGGGAACAGAATCACTAACATACATCATGCTGTGTGATTCAAAACAACAACAACAATAACTAAAAACCACTTTTCATGAAACACATCATCTGTCAGATCAACTGCACAACATCAACATTATACACCAATTAAGACGAAGGAAAGGGCAAATTAAGGACGCGGTCGTTTCTCAGCTGGAAAAAGTGGGCGGGATTAAATGCAAAAGCCATGAAAAATCCTGATTAGCGCATTGAGCTTACAGCAAGTGGCTTTTTTTAAAAAAAAAAGTCTCTAAAAAAGGAAACGATAAAATGAGAGGAAGCTGTATCCCTGTTGATAAATGAAAACTAATGTCAGTCCACAGAGAGTTTCATTCTAGCAGCAGTCACATCTATATGCTGGTGATGAGCTTCTTTCTGTCCAAACACCCAGACTCTTAAATTCAGCTGCTTATCAATAGCATCCATCATGTGTATTACCCAGAATGCTCACTGTCTGCATCATTGAGTGTGTATTGCTCTGCTGATTCCCACAATCTGCTCCAGCAATTCCCTGGTCAGCAAGCGTAACCCAAGTCATGTCTCTCTCTTTCTCTCTCTCTCTCTCTCTCTCTCTCTCTCTCTCTCTCTATATATATATATATATATATATATATATATATATATATATATATATATATATATATATATATATATATGTATATATATATATATATCTGTCTCTCTATCCCTCCCTCTCTGTCTATCTCTGTCTCTCTGTCTCTCTCTCTCTCTCTCTCTCTCTCTCTCTCCTTCTCTCTCTATCTCTCTCTGTGGAAATATGGGATGTAGAATTATCTCTGAGCACTTTAGTGTAAAATGTTGCATTCACTGAATGTCAGTGCATCAAGATAAACTACAGGAATTGGAAAAAAGCAGAATGCGCTGTCTGTAATGAGCAACTTCTGAAGCACTGTTTATTTAACACATGAAGAAGTTCAGAATGTTCAGGAAACATTCCAAAGCAGGAAGTAATCAGTTTTTAACCTTTTTTTCTTTTGATAAATAGACCGAATGCTAACAAACTACATTTGTACCACCTGACCTCCTTCTCCTTTCTGTATCCTTTTGTAGTCGACCAACATTTCACCTCATTCCCTGTTTCTAGATCTAATCCCTGCTGGGGTTTTCTCCCTCTCCAGCCCACCGGACTCAGCTGACATCAGCAGCTTCTCCACCAATCACCAATCTTCTGCTTTACACCAATTTGTGTCACAAAGAAACCTCTTGAGGTATTTTGTGCTTTCTCACATCTCCACTTCAAACTCTTTTCTGTTCTTTCCAAACTGCCCTTAAGTGCAGATGACAGTCCACTCGAAGACAGACATCTCTGTGCACTAATAACCTCTCGGCCGAGACGGCTTGTGTAAGGGTCACTAATGACCTCTTCTCTTTGCTATCTTTTGACTTGATGAGTCATGACATGTTTTTTCACTTGTTTTTTTCCCAACACAGTTTCACCCGAATTTCTGCTCATCTATGGTTTAAGTCATCACTTTGTGAGAGTCGACTGGATCAGGCATCTGTCACTGAAAATCCAAGCTCAAGTGTCCCATGATTAAAGGCGTTCCTCAAGGTTCAGCTCTCGGCCCGATCATCATCGTTGAATATATGTAAAAAATAAAACACTGCATATCATTTTGTCATGAGAAATGTATCAGTGACAGGGTGGTGAGATGAACCTGATTCACTGAGTCATCCTGGACTTGATTCCTTTCCTATAACTGACTTCATAAAACCTCGGAATCTGACACTGGACACTCCTTCATCCTTCATGTTCCTACAGTACATGATCCTTAAAACAAGCCTGTAGGTGGATAAGTGACTCTAAAATGACCCTAAATTAAATTGGTGTAAATGAGTGAACTGGTGTCCCATTCATCCATAGACTCCTTATCCACCAACAGGGTAAACCACAAATGAATGGATTTAGGAAGACAATGTCTTGGAATCAATTATGTAGAAGACTTGTAGCATTAGCTTCATAAATCCAGATTGAAATGCTTTCATTCTCCAAACTTTTTTCTTTGTGCACATGGTGTCTTTAAATGTATTCTATAAAGTGCAAAATCATACAATGTTTTTTTTTTCTCTGCTTGTGTTTGCTACTCACGTCTCTTCTCAGTCTAATGAATCCTGAACCCCTGAAATAATCACAAGCGTATTCAACATTCAGCTGCTAGAATATTCACACAGTTCCTGTTACAGCTACTATCTCCATCTCTCCATCTGTCTGCCTGCATCACCTGCAGGTTATCACATCCTCCTCCCAAGACTCTCAGAGATTTCCCTCACTTACAGCTCGGATGTTCTCAGGTTCTGTTCTGCTGGTGATCCCTGATGAGTGCGAGCTCTGTGGGACGTGTAATGTTCCAGTCCTCAGATCTTAGATTACAAATAGTTCCCACAAGATCTCCAGTGATCTTTTTATTCTTCAAAGAAGAATTTTTATTCTTCTGCATTCGTTTTATAAAAAAACGAATGCAGAAGGAGGTCAATAAATCATTATTCTGATGCAGGTCCAAAAAGCCAGCTTGTCTATACAGCCCTCTTTTACTGTCTTTTTATACACTCTCACATTATAGCCGAGGCAGGATCACAGCTGTAAACGAGCGCCATTAAACACGTAGCCTCGTATTTATCCGCTTTGCTAATCCACCGTCGTGTTTATCTGTCAGTCTGAGTCAATCCTGAGGATGTGCTTCATCCCTTCATCTCCTCAGACATCTGAAGGACAGATGTGTGAGGATCAGCATTCCATCGCTCGTCATCATCATCACCTCATTCTTTTTGTTTCTCTTCACTTTTCCCAGAAAGACTTCTTCCTTCTTTTAAAGTATTCATTCATTTATTACTCAGAAGGATAAAAACAGATTCAAAGGAGAGATGAAAAAGATGAAGAAAGAGAGGGATGACTGTCGAATGAATGTGATCGAAGGTGTGAATGCGTGAAAGAAAGAAAGAAACAAAGAAAGAAAGAAAGAAAGAAAGAAAGCAAGAATGTGACAGTGAAGGATGAGAAGAGACAAGGATGGAAAGAAGGAAGGAAGTAGCGCATAGCAGGAGGAAGGATGGATAAGAGGAAAGGACTTGTATCGTAGCAGATTCAGAGACATCGTAAAAAGCAGATCGGATATAAAATCATATGGTATTGTTATATTTAATACTGCATTTAATCATCATACTACATCATATCATATTAGTTCATTCTTATCGTCATATATAGAATTAAAATGTATCATATTATTTAAGAATCTGAGGTTGTTGCCCTTAAGTAAGCCCATTGTTGAACTGTCTCCCTGTCCATCATCCCGTCCCTTATCTGATTACTGCACTAATGAAGCTCATTACATTCTCAGCACTGTGCTAGCTCTCTTTAGCATAGAGAGTTCTCGGCTGGAGCGACAACACAGACACACCGTCACTAAACACCACCGCAAGCAGCTCTGACACACTACAAGCTCAGTCAGATCTGACCAGCGTGACTCAGAGGATTTCCACAACAAAATAATCAGTGCTCTTTCCTGATCCTCACACTAGCAGACCTCAGCAGTTCACAGAGTTCCTGTGTGCTTTACTAAAGCATTAGCTTCTAGCTGAGTGTTAATTTCCCTTCGACTCCACCTGACTGATGAGATTAATAATACAAGAACTCGAAAGGCAATTAGAGCAGTGATCAATTGGAGTTTCAGCACAGCCAATTTACCCTAAATGAGCTTTAATTCTCACTGGAGGAATCTGTAACATGCAGTTTGACGCTTTTGATTAAGTCTGAAGCGAACAGAAACACAGAGAAGGTGAAAAATGAACAGAAATATAATCAAGTGTCATTTTTATTAAATGAATTAATAAACACTCAGTTTATGTGTAGTTCTGAATTGGAGTGTATAATAAAGCTGTGTTGTGCAGCTGTTCTAGTCTCAGAGCTGCTGATAGAGAAGACACATCAGCACCTGAAGACCAATCAGAGTCCAAGACCAATCAGAGTCCACGACCAATCAGAGTCCACGACCAATCAGAGTCCACGACCAATCAGAGTCCATGACTATGAAGGAACAGAGAGGCGACACATTGTCCTGACAGCTTGTATACTCTTCAGAAACAGCTCATAAAAGTCAAAGCCAGGTCTGCTCCATCTCTGAGACGACTGAAAGGAAGGAAAAGATCTCAGGATCTGTGCGCTGTGTATGAGACTCGGGGAGAGAAAGTAGAAAGAGAGAGAGGAGAAAGAGAGAGAAAGAGATAGTTGAGAGAGAGAGAAATGAAGAGAGAGAAAGAAAGAGAGGGAGAGAGAGAGAGAGCTGTTCACACAAACAAATCTGAACCATGCGTCAGCTCCAGGACAGAGATTTCCTTCCCGCTCCTCACACTGATCAAAAAGAGACAGAGGAAGTGTCTTTATGTTAAAGACCTGGAGATGTTCTTCAGAGTGAACTCGGCTCTTCGTCTGATTAAGAACCGTTTCAGAGGAAGAACATGTTCCTGCTTTCACATCTTATTAATTATCCTCCAGAGTGGTGACGTTTAGTGAGTCTGAGACCTGTCTGCTTGTACTGCCATCTCCATCTCCCTCCACACACACACTCACACAGACACACACACACACAGACACAATGATTTACTAAGTAGCCTGTAATAGACAGAAGGAAAGGAACATTGTAGTGAGCTGGAGATTGTAGAGAAGTTCTCAGGCAATTCCAGCGAGTGTAATGGACGCCATTACTTTATCGAGCGTGACTGACAGCCGCTGATCAGAGAGGGACGTTATGCAGCGACCTCTGTTTGATTTCATTCTTTCTTTGTGTGTGTGTTAGGTGAAAAAGCAATAAAACCAGACAATATCCAGGATGAGATGCTGCCTGTGTCCCTGAATGCAAAGTGTTTTGATGGAGTTCATCAGTCCACTCGTTCCTCCATCCTGACAGCAGACCAGGAGAAGGTGGTGCAGCAGCACGCTCGCTTCAGAGTAATAAAATCCAGAGACACAAAAACCTTTTTAATGTTTTCTTACTTCTTGTGGTGTGTTTAGAAACCGAGGCTAAAGCATTGGCAATTGCATCAATCTCACTTTAGCTTCCGTCTGCGTGCAACTGTGCTGGGATTTAAACACAAAATGATGGAATGCCTGCAGAGAACAAATCGACTTCCCTCTCAGGTAAAGATGCTGCGTGTGATTTACTTTCACATCAAACCTGCTCCTGACTTCACACAGCACAGCTTTAGTGTGATAAAAACTTTAAATCATTTTAATTATCTCACATTGCAAACTTTTTTAGGGGCCACAGCACTAAGTGAGGATGAAACCCAAACCTCAGAATTCTCCTCCTCTCTTCAGGCAAGCTCCACCCACTTAGACTTCAAACTCATTTCCATAATATGCAAATCCTACAATTTGTGAAGCAGTTTCAGGATTTTTGGGCTGTGTGAACATGCTATGGATTAGCCACCACATGCTAATCCATTGTTAGGTGGAGATGTTGGGGCGGAGCTTAATTTAGTTAAACAGCTGTCACTCATGATTGGTCTCTCTGATGTTTGTGAGACGTCTCTTTTCATTTTTTATTCACAATAGAATGGTGTGTGCTACGCCGTCAACTTCATAATGAATGTTTAAAGATTTGCTAATTACTTCCTTGAGCATAATTAAAACCCACATCGCAGTGCTAATGAGATATCGTGTTCTCGTCTGACAGAGACTGGTCTTGGAAAGAGACAATCGTCACGAGGTGCGGCTTCAAAGAGAAGAAAGGAAGGCAGGCACTCATCCTGGATCGCTCTACTCCAAAAACAATCAGCCAGGCTCATTTTGAAGGAACTGGTGCTGTAGAGCTCTCCAGGCGGTGCTCGGCTGTCTGAGGGCTGTGGATGAGGTTCTGCAGTAACACTTACAGTCAGGTGAGAACTAAAGAGAAGTGAAGAGAAGGTAAGAGCTCTCATGTGGAGAGAAGACTGCAGGAAATATCTTCAGCTCCAAGACTAGACGAGACAAGATCGCTGTCGCTGGTTTCACTGGGGCTCTAAGGGAGTTTTCCACAAGCCACATGGAAATAGTCAAACTGCTAAAATGTTGTCGGTCATGAATGTTAGTTAGCATTAATGATGGTGCATGTGCTACATCGCTACCTACAAAAATGCTAACGCTGATGGGAAATGTTTTGGAATTGCATTTGTGCAAAACATGATCTATACTCAGCAGAATCATGTTCAGAAATATTGGCACCCTCTTCAAAAAAACCCAGAGAAATGCATTAGCTTTCATCGTGCATCTGTACAAACGGTGTCTGTTTACATCTACACGCTGTGTCCCTATTTGTTTCTGCTAATTTTTATTGTAATCTGATTTCAAATCAGCAGCATCGGAGAGCAGTTTAGCCACCGACCTTCCTCTTGGAGCGTAGCTGTCCGTGATAATTGTCTGACGAGTCTCCAGGGATTGCTCCACCCCACAGGGTCACACCAATGATGGTGTATGTGATTCCCATCACCACCAGTGGCAGCATGTAGACCAGCAACATCACAATGATATGATACCTGTCAAAGCACAGAAAGAAATAAAAAACAAATGATTAGATCAGAAGAGAGAAAGGATCAGATATTTACAATAAGGTACAGAGTATCAGAAGTTCAGAAGTCTAGCCTCTAGATCAGAAGTGGGAAATAAACTCATACAAAAAGGTAAAGAAGGTTAAAGTTACGTAAAGCTTCGATTTAAAGACCATCGCTTCTGTTCATTCTGAAGAGTAACATCATTAACATCATTAATCAAAGTCATCCATGTAGAAGCTGTTCACACAGTTCATAACTCTTAACTAGCCAAAGAACCCATGAGGAACTAGTTAGTTTATGTAAAACCAAATACAAAACCTTCTTTACTCTCCATGTGTGATGCCTAGGCTGAATTTGCATGCTGGAATGTGATTGGCTGTTACACTTTGTGACACAATAACACTTGTCTATCAACAATTCAAGTTTCTATTGGGTAAAGAATAACTCATCAGACTTTTTATTCATTTATAGTTACGTCTAATGTCTACGTTATGAGTTGTTGTTGCTGACGCTGGAGACTCCTTCCATAAATGTACATAAATAAACGTCTCCTTCCTTTATGAAAACTTCACACTAATGAATTTTTAAACATATGCATTCCTGTGAATGAGCTGTTGCTATAGAAACGATAACACATAAGTACAGGTGCATTAATATCAACTTAAACAACAGAACTCAGAACAATCAGAATTCAGGATGTAGGTGATTCTCACATGAAGGGGTCATCCTCGGGTTGAGGCCACGCTACGTAACACAGAGTCCTCTTGGGTAATTTCCTGACGGTGGAGAAGAAGCAGAGCGGGAATGCCAGGACCACAGCCAACACCCAGATACACACGATCACTACTTTAGTGGCCGTGGCTGAGAGATGAGGCTTGAGCGGGTGGATTATAGCCATATACCTGTCCACACACACACACACACACAGAAGAAGAAGACATATGAATAAAAGGAAATGTTCTTCTGGAGCCTTCAGGGGAAATATTCACACATTTTATCACATTTTATTCTATTTAATTTTTTTTCCACCATTTTGTGGAATTTGTCTGTTGTGCAGCGACTCATGAAAGAACACTGATTCTTTGCCAGTGCACAAGCATCCGAAAGACCACTCACACACACACACACACACACACACTCACACACACACACACACAGAGCACATGCCTCATCACTACATTTGAAAGCTGACGGTGCCTGAAAGTGGAAAACGCAATTACACGACATCAAAGCTTTTAAATTCCTTCGTCTTAACAAAAGAAAACAAACCCTCAGGCACATGTTGTTTAAATATTTCCTCCTCTTCACTCTGATTCCACATCCAGCTGTTTACATCAAAACTCTTCACATTCTTCTCATTTGGAGATGAAGCTTTGGAGGAGAAGAGAGAGGAGAGGAGAAGAGAAGGAGAGGAGAGGAGAGGAGAGGAGGCGTGGAGGAGAGGAGAGGAGAGGAGAGGAGAGAAGAGAAGAGAAGAGAAGAGAAGAGAAGAGAAGAGAAGAGAAGGAGAGGAGGAGTGGAGGAGAGGAGGGGGAGAGGATAGAGGAGGAGAGGAGGAGAGGAGAGGAGAGGAGGAGTGGAGGAGAGGAGAGAAGAGAAGAGAAGGAGAGGAGAGGAGGAGTGGAGGAGAGGAGGGGGAGAGGAGAGGAGGAGTGGAAGAGAGGAGAGGAGGAGAGGAGGAGTGGAGGAGAGGAGGGGGAGAGGAGAGAGGAGGAGAGGAGAGGAGGAGTGGAAGAGAGGAGAGGAGGAGTGGAGGAGAGGAGAGGAGGAGAGGAGAGGTGGAGAGAAGAGGAGAGAAGAGGAGAGGAGGAGAGGAGAGGAGGGGAAGAGGAGAGGAGCGGAGAGGAGGAGAGGAGAGGGGAGGAGAGAAGGAGAAGAGAGGAGGAGAGGAGAGGAGAGGAGGAGAGGAGAGGAGGGGAGGAGATGTTCCACATGATGAGGTTTAATCTGAGCTGTTTGGAGTTAAATGAAATGTGACGTAAAAATCAATGTTGTACGGTGGCCGAGAAGTGCAAAACACATTAACAAATCCAAAAACAAATTAACAAATCCGAAAACACTTTAACAAACCCGAAAACACAACGACAATTCAGATAACCCGGCAGAGGTTGGTATAGTTTGTGATTGGACAAGACACCTGTCACTCAAGGTATACATGAAGTTCAACAGTCTGCCGCAGGGAAAGTTGGAATGGATGGATGGAATGGATTACTGTGGATTAATTCTGTTATTTTCTTATATTTAAACGGAGAACTTTACACATTACACATATAGATTCCATACCTGTATATCTTGAGTGACAGGTGTCTTGTCCAATGATCGGTAAGTTTCCATTCAAAAACGATACCTACTGTTTCCGGGTTGTCTGATTTGTTAATGTGTTTTCGGATTTGTTAATTTGTTTTGCACTTCTCGGCCACCGTAATGTTGCGCTGAAGAACACTGATTGAGTAAATGTTCACGTGTGCAAGAGTGTTAATGAAGACGTTCACGTGTGAAGGAGTGTTAATGAACATGTCCACGTGTGCAAGAGTGTTAATGAAGATGTCCACGTGTGCAGGAGTGTTAATGAAGACGTTCACATGTGCAGGAGTGTTAATGAAGATGTCCACGTGTGCAGGAGTGTTAATGAAGACGTTCACGTCGATGAAACCTGACAGAGACCTGAGCTAAAACCCTCCTGTACCTGAGAGCAACAACCCTGATCTAATACTCCTGCTCTATTACCACACTAATATCTCATCAGCTCCTGTGTTAATTAAACCTCTCACACACACACACACACACTCACACTTTGTGCTCTGTAATTGGTTTGTTTGTTACTTTGCAGTAATTTGAGTGTGATAGTCAGATGATGAAGTTTATACATCACCATCGCCAACTTCACAGATCTACAACAGCAATAGCAAAAAATAGCTCATTGTCATCATCATCATCATCATCATCATCATCATCATCATCATCATCATCATCATACTCTCACACTGCTCACTTCAGCATCACAGTGTCTATATAACTCATTAGTCTGCTATCAGGAGACACTTCGACCACCATCACATCCTCATCTGTGATTTAATAAAGTGGCCTCACTGGAGCTCAGAGATGTAGAGAATCCCTAACAACATCCCTTAACACCTCACTGTAGAGGTTTCTGTTATATCATGAATATAAAGCGTCGTACATCTCCAAGGTGATAAACTCCAGAATTTGGCGTAATGACTTGCAGAAGCTTCTGTTTGGCTCATGGTCATAATTAGGAGTGCATTATGAGAATGTAACAAACAGCTCTATCTCACAAACACACTGTATGTGAATGTACAATGTACAACTGTATGTGAATGTGAAGGCTCAACATTGCACATAAGAAAGAAGCTCTTCCAATTTACAAACAAAACCACAGGAATAGTAAAAAAAAAATGTAGATAGAAAATAGAATAGAAAATGTTTATTTTTAAACTTCTAACTCTTTTTTCAATTGTTTTTTTTTTTTTAAGAGAGATAATGTCCCCTTTACAGAAGCTCCAGATGTCTATACACCACCCAGTAGGTCAAATCTCTACAGTGTGTTTCAATCAGAGAAATAATTGTGTGTCCCCGTTGAGACATTGCTGCTGCTTCTGTACTGACAGCACACACCTGCTGCGGCAGTTTGTGTGTGTGTGTGTGTGTGTGTGTGTGATAGTAATCTCAGCCCCTGGGGATTTGGTAAATAAATAATTAGGGCTGGATAATGTGGGATAATCTGAGCATCTTCACGGTCCTCTTCATCAGGAACCACAAACACACTCACGGTGTGTGATGGGGAAAATATTAAAAGATTGATGTGCCAATAAAATGGTAGCAGATTCAGGAAACCCTTCAAGCACACACACACACACACACACACGCACACACACACGCACGCACAGACACACACACACACACACATGAAAATACAACACATTTTAAACACTGTTAAAATGTTATTAAATATTCATTTGCATTCATCTTAGCACACACACACACACACACACACACACACACGCACCCGCATGCACACACACGCACACACACACCCACACCCACCCACACCCACACACAGAATGTACCACAACCCAAATCATCTCTCCCTCTCTCTCTCTCTCTCTCTCTGCATGTATATATATATATATATATATATATATATATATATATATATATATATATATATATATATATATATATATATATAGTTGTAAGTAGCTGTAACCTTGTTGCTGCATTAAGCCCTGGAGTCTGGCACCGAGCGCGCGCGCAGAAACATAGAAACGGAACCCCTACCTGTCCACAGAGATGGCGGTCATGGAGTAGATGCTGGCGAACACCGAGGTGACCGGGAAAAAGTTGTGGAACTTGCAGTACGCCTCTCCGAAGTACCAGTCCCCGTGCGCTGCGTAAATGAAGTTAATGAGCGTGTTAAACGCGGCCATGGAGGCGTCGGAGAAGGCGAGGTTCAGCAGGAAGTAGTTAGTGACGGTCCGCATCCTGCGGTGAGCCACAATGATCCACATGACCACCAGGTTCCCGAACACGGCCACCGTCAGGATGGAGCTGTACGCCACCGACCACAGAGCCACGCGCCACGGCGGCTGCGCGAACTGATTGGTCCAATTCCCGGTCACGTTGGAAGCGTTCTGCGAGAGAACCATTTCGAGGATGAAAAAGAAGCAACGAAATGATAATAGGAAGTTTGAAAACGTGATATAATGCGCAGAAAAGAGCTCCGGAGAGCGCGGATACTCTGGGAGGTGCACCGGCTACGCGCGTCGAGCGCAAAAAAAAATCCAAAACTGGTGAGATGTGATGAACCTGGACAAGTGGAGAAGTGCAGGAGGAGGAATGATGCGCTGAAGAGATGGAGACAGGACTAATCCGTGAGTTGCCTGATACTGAGAGCCTCTCTGCATCTCTCTCACTCTCGTTGTCAGTGTGTGTGACGCGTTTGCGCAACCGCAGGAGAGAAAGAGGGGAAAATTCGTCTGATTGATTGTAACTCGGCCGCTGACACATAGGAACAAGTTCAGATGGGCTTCAATCGATCCTGCATTAGGATTAGATAATCACTTCATTACAGCACACAGAGTAGAGATGGAAAAAAAAAACTAATTCTCCCTGAATGATCATGCATGAAGGAATTTGGGAATTAAGGCAGAAGGCTTCTAAAGGAAGAAATCATTGTTAATATATTTAATCTTTTCAGTGCAAGGTGATTATATTTAATTAATCAATTAATTAAATTTTTTTTTTTTTTAAGCGAAAAATACATTTCAGAAAAATATGCAAATTCCAGCTCATTTTTAATCATTCAAATGACATTACACTTTTTTCAATTCTCGTAAAACACTGATCATGTTTCTTCTTCTTCTTTCGGCTTTTCCCTTCAGGGGTCGCCACAGCGAATCATCTCTCTCCACCTATCCCTATCTTCTGCATCCTCAACACTTGCACCCACTAGCTTCAAATCCTCATTAATTACATCCATATACCTCCTCTTTGGCCTTCCTCTTTGCCTCCTGCCTGGCAGCTCCATGTCCAACATTCTCCTACCAATATACTCACTCTCCCTCCTCTGAACATGTCCACATGTTTTAATCTTGCCTCCCTAACTTTGTCCCCCAAACGTCCAACATGGGCTGTCCCTCTGATGTACTCATTCCTAATCCTGTCCAATCTTGTCACTCCCAAAGAGAACCTCAACATCTTCAGTTCGGCTACCTCTAGCTCTGACTCCTGTCTCTTCTTCAGTGACACTGTCTCTAAAGCATACAGCATGGCCGGTCTCACCACTGTCCTGTACACCTTCCCCTTGATTCTTGCTGATATTTTCCTATCACACAGAACTCCTGACACCTTTCTCCACCTACTCCATCCTGCCTGCACTCGCTTTACTTCTTTCCCACTCTCTCCATTACTCTGGACTGTTGACCCCAAGTACTTAAACTCCTGTACCTTCTTCACCTCTTCACCCTGTAACCTTACTGTTCCACTTCCCTCCCTTTCATTCACACACATGTACTCAGTCTTACTACGACTGACTTTCATTCCTCTTCTCTCCAGCGCAAACTCCTCCACTCCTCCACCTGCTCCCTGCTCTCACTACAGATCACAATGTCATCTGCAAACATCATCGTCCAAGGAGACTCCTGTCTGACCTCCTCTGACAACTGGTCCATCACTATAGCAAACAGGAAGGGGCTCAGAGCCGATCCCTGATGCAGTCCCACCTCCACTGTGAACTCCTCTGTCTGACCTACAGCACACCTCACCACTGTCCTGATCCTCTCATACATGTCCTGCACCACTCTGACATACTTCTCTGCTACTCCTGACTTCCTCATACAGTACCACAGCTCTTCTCTTGACACCCTGTCATACGCTTTCTCTAAGTCTACAAACACACAGTGCAACTCCCTCTGACCATCCATATACTTCTCTATCAACATTCTCAGAGCAAAAATTGCATCTGTTGTGCTCTTTCTGGGCATGAAGCCATACTGCTGCTCACAAATTTCCACCACCTTCCTTAACCTAGCTTCCACTACTCTTTCCCACAACTTCATTGTATGGCTCATCAACTTTATCCCCCTATAGTTGCTGCAACTCTGCACGTCACCCTTATTCTTAAAGATCGACACTAACACACTCCTTCTCCATTCCTCAGGCATCCTCTCACTTTCTAAAACCCTGTTGAACAAACTAGTTAAAAATTCCACTGCTGCCTCTCCTAGACACTTCCAGACCTCTACCGGGATGTCATCAGGACCAACTGCCTTTCCACTTTTCATCCTCTTCAAAGCCTTCCTGACTTCATGCTTTCTAATCTTATCTACTTCCTGTTCCACAGAGTTCACCCCTTCTACTCTTTTTTCCCTCTGATTTTCCTCATTCATCAGCTCCTCAGAGTATTCCTTCCATCTCCTCTGTACACTCTCCTCACTTGTGAGCACCCTTCCATCTCTATCCTTAATAATTCTAACTTGCTGCACATCCTTCCCATCTCGATCCCTCTGTCTAGCTAACCTGTACAAGTCCTTCTCTCCTTCTCTAGTGTCTAACCTAGTGTACAACTCGTCATATGCCTTCTGCTTGGCCTTAGACACCTCCCTCTTCACTCTGCGCTGTAACTCCTTGTATTCCTGTCTATTCTCTTCAGTCCTGTCCATATCCCACTCCTTCTTGGCTAATCTCTTCCTCTGGATACTATCCTGAACTTCCTCATTCCACCACCAAGTCTCCTTATCTTCTTTCCTCCTTCCAGATGACACACCCAGCACCTTTCTCCCTGTCTCCCTGATCACTTCTGCTGTAGTTTCCCAGTCATCTGGCAGCACTACCTGACCACCCATAGCCTGCCTCAACTTCTGTCTAAATTCCTCACAACATTCCTCCTTTTTCAGCTTCCAACATTGATCATGTTTATAGAATATAAATATATTAATACTCTGCTCACGACTTTTAGAGAATAAACGTACAATTCTGCACAAATCCCTGATCAGTTGTAGAACCTATTTATGAAGATCTGCTGTTTTAGAAAATCAGTCAGTCAGAATCAAGAACTAACAACTTTGGGATAAATAAATAAATAAATAAATAGCTCTTTAAAGAGACACAAATCACTCAGAATATGGGAGCGATTAGACAGAGAGAATAAAAGATGAGTGTAAACAGAATTTCCGCTCGTTTTAATGCTTTTAATATTTCTTCACGTATCAAATTACACCAGAGATAAATTCTTCTGCTTCCTCATCTGTATGGAGGTGTCTGTTACCTGCTTCTCCTTCAGGGAAACGTCCCACTGAGTCGCACCTCTGCAGCCGAGATAAGAAAAGGCCAAAAGGGGGAACCGAGAGATAGAGAGGGAGAGAGAGAGAGAGAGAGAGAGAGAGAGAGAGAGAGAGAGAGAGAGAGAGAGAGAGAGAGAGAGACGGGGGGAAGAGAGGGGGGCAGAGAGAGAGTGAGAGAGTGAGAGAGTGAGAGAGAGAGAGAGAGAGAGAGAGAGTGAGAGACAGAGAGAGAGAGGGAGAGAGAGAGAGGGCAGAGAGAGAGAAAGAGAGAGACAGAGTGAGAGAGAGAGCGAGAGAGAGAGATAGAGAGAGAGAGAGTGACAGAGAGAGAGAGAGAGAGACAGAGAGAGAGAGGAGGAGGAGGATGAGGATGAGATGCGCTGGCTGGCTGCTCCACTCTCACTGCCAGCCTGAGACTGAGAGAGGGTCATGTAACATGGCTTCAGAGTGGGCGGGGCATCAGCGGTGCTGCAGCACCTTGGAGGTACATGGAGGGTTCGACATTTTGAATGATCCAGGGAAAGAAACCTTTTTACATTAATGTGCCAAGATGTTTATTCATGTTCTGCTGAATTCTATGTGGAACATTATAACCAATCCTCAAAGAACCCGTGAAGAACGTATCAAGTACAGTGACATAGATTCATGTATTTTCGATGTGCTTCCCAATAAGAAAGAGGTCCAGGTGGAACCCTTTTTAGAAGCTCTGAGTCGTATTTGCCGTCTCGCCAAGGGAACATTTATAGGCTTAATGAGGAAGCCATCAACAAACTGTTTTTCTATAAGGAAAGGTTCTGAGTAGAACCCGTTTTAGAAGCTAAGTCTGTGCCTCATATTTACTAAGTTTATATGTACACACAGAGAAAAAAACGGCCTCTTCAGATGTTCTTCGTGGGTTCTTTGTATAATTCCAATGTATAATTATGAAGTTCTGTGGTAAAAGTGGTTCGAATTAAATCTCAGTAGAAGACGAGTGAATTAATACGTTTTTGGTATCTGGTAAAATCTTAGACTGAAGTAGGTTCTTGAAAGGTTCAAGGGTTTGTTAGATACTTAAGGGTTCTCTCTCCCCCCAAAATTTGAGTGTTTAATTGATAGAGAAAGGTTCTTGGCTTTCATAAAAAAAGGTTCTGCTTGGATATCCTCCTGATAGGAAACACCTCAGAACCCTTAATGGTCTTTTACAGAATAATCTCAATAAGGATTGGACAAAATAATATGAAGATAAGTTCACAATGTTTGGATTATTTTTACATGTAAGTTTTGGGTTCCATTCTTGGTTCCTTCATTGTCATAACACACACTTTTAAGGTCATGTGTCTCTGTTCCTCAGTTATCTAAAGCTCAGAGCCTTATCGCTAATGTCTGTTAGAATACAGGTAATTACTGCTATGTGTAGAACACAAAAGCAGGTTTGGGAATTTTAGCCCCACCTGTGGAGAGGTCGTGACCCTGCAGTGAGTAATTAAACAAAGTAATTAAACAGTGGAAAGGTCAGTGTGAAAACCAGCGCTGGAGATAAAGGTGTATGAAAGGAGATACTGTAATAATAATTATAGGCAGGTTTTTGTTCTGGTGCCTCAGGAGCTTTCATCTGTCACATAGAGAGTCCATCTGGGGTCAGAGCGCAGGGGCAGCTGTGAGACGGTGCACAGAGAAGGTTAAGGGCCGAGCTCAAGGGGCCGACAGCGGCAGATTGGTGGTTCCAAGGCTCGAACCGTTGACCATTCATGAAGTTTAATCAGGGGCGACTTCTACAGTAATTGGCTGAACATGAATAAGAGTCCATGTGGAATGTGAATCAAGTGTAACAGAGATTAAAGGCAGTGAGAATAGCTGTGTTGGAGCAGCCAAGGGGGCGGAGCTTACCTGCTGTATTTATATACAAGACTAAAGGAAACGATTTCCTGTCTCGCATCATGCAGGGTTGCCTTTAACACTTCTAAATATTTATGGAACTTAAAATTTATCTTTTTCTTTCTTTGCTCTTTGGCTTGTTTTGTTTTCTTGCATGTTGTGACCTTTTTCTTCTGTTGAGGAATCGCAGTAGGTGTGTGTTATAAAGGAAGAGGAATAAAGAAAGATGTCTGAACACTGTCCCTTCTTCCCTAACAGGCCACGACCCCTCACCTGTCTCCTGCAGGAGAAAAGTACATAGACATGAAAGGTCAAGTCACAACAACACATAAAAGATATTACAGAAAAACTTCACACTTCACTATGGGTGAAGTTTACTCTTATTTTCATCAATCTTTTGTTGTTGTTTTTGTTGTTGTTGTTGTTCTTAATGTTATTATTGTTGTTGTTGTTGTTGTTGTTTTTGTTGTTATTGTTATTGTTGTTGCAGTTGTTGTTATTATTGTTGTGTTGGTTGTTATTAATGTTGTTGTCATTATTATTATTATTATTATTATTATTATTATTGCTTTTGTTGTTGTAGTTGTGGTTGTTGTTATTAATATTATTATTATTATTATTATTATTATTTTTGTTGTTGTTGTTGTGTTTGTTGTTATTGTTATTGTTGTTGCAGTTGTTGTTATTATTGTTGTGTTGGTTGATGTTATTAATGTTGTTGTCATTATTGTTATTATTATTATTGTTGTTTTTGTTGTTGCAGTTGTTGTTATTGTTGTTGTTATTGCTTCCATTATTATTATTATTATTATTATTATTATTATTATTATTATTATTATTATTATTATTATTGTTGTTGTTGTTGTTGTTGTTACTGTTATTGCATTTGTTGCTATTATTGTTGTTGATATTGTTACTGTTGTTGCGGTTGTTGTTATTATTGTTGTTATTGTTGTTGTTGATGACCCTGAGTGCAGTAAACGTTTCTGACTACATCACTGAGCCTCAGGTTCCCGTCACTTGCTCTGACTCAGATCTGTGACACAGATGAAGAATTTCCTTTCACTCCTCTGTGAGATGTTTCGATTTGCTAATCAGCAGCTGATTTATTATTTGATTAATGCACACTGTGTTACAGTGAGCTGTGTGAACAAACAGCGTTAGAACACAAACCCAAACAATCAGCACCAGAGAACCTGAAGATCAGAGGATCAGAGGATCTGTGTGTCTCAGACCCACAACTGCGTCTGATCTGAACCGAACCCTGAGCTTTTCTACGAAGTGAAACCTTTATTGGAAATATGTGAAGCTAAGATTAATGAATTCATATTAAATATAAACACCAACCAATTAAAGCGTCAAAATTTACTAATTATTAATTAAGCTTTAGTTACTGAACAATTATATATAAATAATAAATAATGTCTTTCCCACTAAAACCTATATCACATCCAGGGTTGCCAGATCAGGACAAAACAAATTCTCTTTATTTTATAGAGTTTTTAGAATTAATTTTTCATGCAAATGAAATTAATTATAGAATTACTAAAAAAAAGTCACCATATCAGTGATCAGTGCCTTATTTATGATGTTATATACTTTATATATGAGGTTTAATGAGGTTACAAACTAATGATGTTAGTTTTAAACATTCTGATAAACCGACCAGTGAAAGTCATGAGTTTATTTCAATATTCAGGAGATTCAGAAGTTTGAACTTGGACTTATTTTATTGTTTTTATACAAACCTGGCAACCTGTGTTCACTGTGTGTTTGACTACTTATTACCCATCTGTAATGTGTGTTAATGTTAATTTCTGGTCTGTGTTTCATTAACCACTGAACTCTGAGGTGTTTTACATCATTTGCTCTGTAGAGCTGAGTAAAAGTTAGAGATATAGAGACAAATACAATGTAATGAAACACTGATGCTGTTAAATATGTTGAGAGAGAGAGAGAAGAAGGAGACGGCCTTCAGCTGAAGTGCTTTAATTAAAGCATGTGAGGATGTAACGGAGTGATTACACGGCCACATCTCTCTCAGCAGCACCATCTGATCAGAGAGATGAGAGACGAGCCGCAGAGCCGATGGTGATGTGGCTTTAAGTGAATCCTAAAGTGTGCAGAAGCGTAAATGTGCTGTCAGTGAAATGGAAACAGATCCCAGAGCATCAGTAAAAAGCCACAGATTCAATCCTTCTGAAAATAAAAACACATCGACGTATAATATGTTTTTAACACAAGTCGTTCTTCTGGGATTCTGAGAAAACAAATTAATCTCCTAACAAAGACATAAAGAGAGAAATGACATTTCTATTGTAGGTCTGTTCACCTGAAGGATCGTTCAGTCTTAATGTAAAAAAAACAAAGTTGGACTCATTTACAACAAAAAAATGAATCTCAATGGAACAAAAAGCTCATTTTTATCAGTTAATCGGAGGCTGAGATTAATTTGGAAATTCATTCGCATGAAAACCTTCATGATTCTGATACCACAATAATTTGTTGGTTTCATTTTTAATTGAATAATGAACCTCATGTCATTAAAAAAATAAAAATCCATTTATAGTATACATATGATGTGTATATCTGTATATATCTGTTATAAACAGTGGTTCCTCTCTTTCTTCCCTCTCTTGGAGTTAATAAGACAAAATAAAAAAAATCACAGCTTGTCATATTCCAGAGAAAGTCCTGAAGATGTCGGAAAACGTGCTTCATGTTCATGCTAATCTCGCTCTCTGACCTTCACTAGAGAGACAAACGACCTGAAAAATAACACGGCGAAATAATTCCGAACACAAAGCTTTCATTCTGAGAGAGATGATTGTTTAATGTGACAAGCTGAAAATACACACGGATACACAACGTGTGTTATAAAGTCAGAGACACAACGTGCTACACTAGCATGGACTCCTCTGTTTAAAGAGAACCTGCTCTGAGAGAACCTGAAGCCAAACACACACTTACACACACACACACACACACACACACACACACACACACACACACACACAAACTCACAGTACACACACACAAACTCACAGTACACACATACACATACACACACGCATACACACACATACACACAGATACACAAACACACACACATACACACACATACACATACACACACACATACATACACACACATACACACACAGAGACACACTCACACACACAGACACACACACAGACACACAGAGACACATACACACACACATTGTGATTTTAGATAAATGTTTGTATTAATGCACTGGATCTCATATGTTATTGTATCCATAGCAACAGCTGACACGACAATGAATAAACTTTTTGATGTGTATTCATCAAAAACTTGGTGTTGTATAAGAGAAATAAGACACTTCACTGCAGTAACAGTGACTGTGCTTCATCACAGCACAGCATCATGGGATCGTCTCTTCCTCATCACACCCCTGAGCCTCTTATTCCTGCCTCTTGTCTTCCTGCAGTCGATTTAGTGTGTAGGTGAAGCTTCAGAGAGGAGACGAAGTAACGCTTAAAGCCACCTCATTTTCTCAAGAGGTCTTTTCAGGACTCTGTGTCTGCGCTGACAAACGCTTTCTGTGAATTCACAAGGAGTATTTGAGGACTGTGTGGACCCCGGGAGTCACGCACAGGTCCGGCTGTGACAGGTGTTTACTCACAGAGACAAGACGGATGGAGAGAAAGACTGTGAATAACGTCATGGAATAAAAATACACACTGAACAGTAAAAACCCCTCAGTGACATCCAGGCTGTCAGAGAGAGGACGTATGACATCATACGACACTTTTCCTCTCTTTATAGATCGGTTGTTGACATCAGCACACAGTTGGACTGAGAAGTGCTGCTTAATAGCACAAATGTGGCCCTGATTACAGCTAGAGCTTCCATTCAATTTACAGTTTTTTACAATCACTATGACAGTTTTTTCAATACATTTAACAAGCTTCCTAAACTCTTAACACGGTTAGCACAACATCCGTCTTTGTAGGCTATACAATTAACACATTTCTTGTTGCTTTGATGCAAAATGCATACGGTTAACACCAATTTAAAATGCTTGAACTTCTTTTACACACAAGTTCAACTAAGACCAAAACAATGTCATTTTACAGTCAAATTTACAAATGCTTTCACAGTGTATGTCAGAACAGATAACATCATGTTCTAAACATAACATATATAGGCTAAAGTCAAAGTCAACAGCTGTTCATATTGTGAATTGAAACACAAATATATTCCCTGTATTTTATTCCATTGCTAATGAGAAACAGCTTATTGCAGTTATGCAAATATATAAATCACAGCTGATTCCCATCTAGGAACCACACTCAGGTGTTGAGGTTTTTTCAATCGCATGATCATATGTTCTAAAAGAGGACTCTTTGGGCTGATCTTGTGTGGAAAAGGAACAATATAGAGCAACACAAAGAGAGAGAGAGAAAGAAAGAAAGAAAGAAAGAAAGAAAGAAAGAAAGAAAGAAAGAAAGAAAGAAAATGTCTGAACGAGGGAGAGGAAGACGAGTACCAGGACAAGGGAGAGGAGTTAGAATGCGTGGTGGCGCTCAAAGAAGGACCAGAGCTAGGGTAACTGATCAAATAAGAGCTACTCTCATTGACCATGTCATAAACCACGGGCTATCATACAGAAAGGCTGGTGAACGAGTACAGCCAAATCTCAGCCGGGACACAGTGGCATCCATTGTCCGTATTTTCAGAGAAACCAACAGGTAGGATATTGCTTCTCCTACAGCAAAGTGTAAATAATTTTACCATTTACTGTATTAGAGTGACTGTATGCCTCCGGTCTCTAATATGTAACTGTATTTTGTCCCTCTAAGGATTCAACGCCTACCTCCCTCAGAATGTGGCCAAATGCAGAAAACTGGGCAGATTAGAAGATTACTTTGTTTTTTTATTATAATTCCGGTGCTTTTTCTGCTTGTATATCTTGCAGTAATGTCCTTTTTGCAAATAAAGTCTTTACTGCAGCAATTCTGTGTCTGTGTTTTTTTTTACATAAACTACATTTTATAAAGCTACAGTACTCTGAGATGGTCATTCATTTTTTGTATTGAATTTCTGCAGCAAAAGAAACAAAATGCATGCATTTACTAAACCCAACAAAACAAAAATGTAGAGAGGTTTCAAAAGAAACTACAGTGCAAAACACAATCTATGATCAATACAATATACTGTCTATTGTATAAGGGCAGACCTGACACATAAAATAATGCAGTTTCTGTAATTTCAGCTGATGATAGTGTTTTTTTTTGTCATTGTGTTATGATTGACTAAATGTTCCTGTTGGAAGAGAACATGTGTTAGTGTTTTGAATAATTATTTGATTTTGAAACATGTTTGCAGTGTTTTGTTGGACATAGTGTATTGTGTTAGTTTATTATTGTATTTTGACAATTAGTTTTGGGGTTTAGTTTACAATGTATGATTTTGAGCATGAAATTAAACGTTTTGCCAATTGTGTGTTTTAGGTGTGTTGGTGAGTTAAGAGTTTAGGAAACTTGTTAAATGTATTGAAAAAACTGTCATAGCGATTGTAAAAAACTGTAATCAGGATTATTTCGAAAGCACTTTTTGCTGTTTCTGCTGTCGCAAAGCAGCTTAAAAATTCAGAATAAAAATGTCAATGTTTTGATATTTTAATGATAAAGCCAAGGGAGCACGGTGGCTTAGTGGTTAGCACGTTCGCCTCACACCTCCAGGGTCGGGGTTCGATTCCCGCCTCCACCTTGTGTGTGTGGAGTTTGCATGTTCTCCCCGTGCCTCGGGGGTTTCCTCCGGGTACTCCGGTTTCCTCCCCCGGTCCAAAGACATGCATGGTAGGTTGATTGGCATCTCTGGGAAAATTGTCCCTAGTGTGTGATTGCGTGAGTGAATGAGAGTGTGTGTGTGTGCCCTGCGATGGGTTGGCACTCCGTCCAGGGTGTATCCTGCCTTGATGCCCAATGATGCCTGAGATAGGCACAGGCTCCCCGTGACCCGAGGTAGTTCAGATAAGCGGTAGAAAATGAATGAATGAATGATAAAGCCAGAGGTGAGAAAAACCTCCCTGAGATGACACGAGGAAGAAACCGTGAGAGGAACCAAACTGAACTGTTCCTCTGAGTGAAGCTTTATCTCATCACAAACATTTGACATTTTCCAGCTTCAGATGTTCCACAAGAACTCATCAGATGTTTCTGTAGCAACAGCTGTGGCAGAGAAAACCTTATTGTTTCTATAGCAACAGATCCATCACAGGGAGATGTGTAGGAGATGTTTGTGTATGATGTAGTGAAGGAGTCTCCAGTGTCAGTGCTCTGTATCAGTAACACTAATGTTCTCCCACAGCTTCAGGAAACAGTATCAAAATTATCTGCTATATTTATGTTTTATTAACTTTAAGAGATTTAACCAGAGCAGGAAGTAACTTATAATACATATAACTCTAAATGGATAATAGACTAATTAAGACTTGTTCTTTCATCATTAAAACACGCCGTAATCGCTGCTCATTTGCCGCAGCAGGAGCCGTAAAGTCCCAGCGGCTCTGTTTACATTCCAGCTTCCTTTACATGTGTTTAATGATCTCTTCTTCATTTCAATCTCATTTTATCTTATTAAACTATAACTGGATTTCAAATGAACGGAAACTCGGATAAGAGCCAAAAATAAATCATTGAATGCTAATTCATCATGATGCTCAATGCTAACTAGAGGAAATGATCAGGTTAAATGACCCAATGTGTGAGAGACACGTGAACATCTGGGAATGGAGTCATTTTCATCTCATCTTCCTTGGTTATGGGAAATTTTTTTCTCCCATCTCACAGTTGTCCTGCTTATGTGATTTCAGAGTGAATAAGAAACATCTAATCCTGCGAAGCCTTTTTGATTTTCTCCATCTCTGCAGCGCAGCTTGGCAAATTGCCGAGGTCACAGAGCAACAATGAAAAAGTAATTACAGAGACACACGGTGCTTCCCTTTCCTGAAGAACCAGCTATCAGATACTGTAACTGATGTCTATCATCTCTCTTTCTTTCTCTCTCTCGCTCTCTCCCTCTCTCTCTTTCTCTCTCTGTCTCTCTCTCTCTCTCTGGTCTGGCCCTATCTCCATTAATACCATCTGCCTCCAATGTCTATTGGTTCTCCTCAGAACCGCTCGGATGAACACGGGTGACAGTGCATGGCAGAGATTTCATGCCCATCACTCAGAGGCTCTGGTTTTCCCACAGCGACCGTATTCTTCACCTCTCAGCATGCGGAAGACAATTAGACGTCACGGATGTGCACAGAAAAGGTTAGGACCATATCACTCGGGAAACTGATGGGAACAACCGAGCAGTTCCAGCAGAATTTCATTGTCTTTACTGGAAATTTCTGCAGATAGAGATACACACAAATTTAATGTAGGTTAAATTTTCAAGGCTTTTCTGTGAGTTAAGACAATGGACAAAAATATTGTATGTCCCTCATACACACCACGAGTTAACATCAGTCTCAGGATCAGGGTGCAGGTAAAATGCTTCCTTCTGCATCTGGCTTCTGCCCACGTCTATGGTTGGAGAGACTTGTCAGTGTGACAGGGACCCGACTCTTCTGCCCTGCAGAGCTTACGTCAACAAAACGCACATCGACAACAGAGCAAAAGTCACACACTCGCATGTCCGTGCAGGCCCTTAATATATCCACTCAGTCAGAAGAGGGTTTAAAATGTCGACCAGATTCCAGCATAGAGTAGGCTAATTAACTGTCACGTCACGCTGTGGGTTTTCCAATCAGTCCTGAGTGACTGAAGCGTGAGATGTTAACGAGCGCTGGCTCATGCTCAGTAAGCGAAACAATTTCCAACAGCGAGATGAGATCAGGAAGCGCAGGGTTCTGATTAGAACAGAAACTTAGTCACTGGTAAGGAGCTTAATTCCAGCCTGCACCTGATAGTATCAGCCAAGCACAACACTGATTATATTCCGGGGCAGTGGGCGGGGCAGTGGACACAGTGAGGACAGTGGGCAGGGCAGTGGGTGGAGCTGTTTAAATTGTTGTCTGTCCTGTTAAAAAAGGTCTCAAATGAATTATTTCGTGGAAACTGTTAATCCTCCTAGAAGAACCTTTTTGAACAGAGCGGTAAAAAGTGCTCTAATCATTATAGTTTAAAATATTAAAGTAAAGAAACAGTAATAAAGTCACTCAGAACTTCACGCTTTATCATGAAGGCTGAAATGAAGAAGAGATAATTTCACATCATCATCAGATGATGATGATAATAATGATGATAGTGTTGATTATGATGATGGTGATGATAATGATGATGGTGATGTTGATCATGAACTTGATGATGATGATGATGGTGATGATGATAATGATGATGATCATGATGATAATGATGAAGATGATGCTGGCAGTGGTGATAATGATCATAAACATGATTATGATGGTGATGGTGGTGATGATGATGATGGTGGTGGTGATGGTGATGATAATGATGATGGTGGTGGTGGTGATGATGATGATGATGATGATGATGATGGTGATGGTGGTGGTGGTAGTAGTGGTGGTGGTTGTGATGATGATGATGATGATGATGATGATGATGATAGTGTTGATTATGATGATGGTGATGATAATGATGATGGTGATGGTGGTGGTGGTAGTAGTGGTGGTGGTTGTGATGATGATGATGATGATGATGATGATAGTGTTGATTATGATGATGAAAACGATGTTGATCATGATGATAATGGTGATGATGATGGTGATGGTGGTGGTGGTATTGATGATGATGATGATGATGATGATGATGATGATGATGAAGAAGAAGATAGTGTTGATTATGATGATGAAAGTGATGTTGATCATGATGATAATGGTGATGGTGATGATGATGATGATGATGATGGTGATGTTGATCATGAACGTGATGATGATGATGATGATGATGATGATGATGATGATGATGGTGGTGGTGGTGGTCGTGATGGTGATGATGTTGGTGATGATGATGGTGGTGGTGGTGGTGGTGATGATGATGATAATGATGGTGGTGGTGGTAGTGGTGGTGGTTGTGATGATGATGGTGGTGGTGATAATGATCATAAACATGATGGTGATGATTATGATAATGATGATGATGGTGATGGTGATGTTGGTGATGATGATGGTGGTTATGATAGTGTTGATTATGATAATGAAAACGATGTTGATCATGATGATAATGGTGATGATGATGGTGATGGTGGTGGTGGTAGTGATGATGATGATGATGATGATGATGATGATGATGATAGTGTTGATTATGATGATGAAAACGATGTTAATCATGATGATAATGGTGATGATGATGGTGATGATGATGATGATGATGATGATGATAGTGTTGATTATGATGATGAAAGTGATGTTGATCATGATGATAATGGTGATGGTGATGATGATGATGATGATGATGATGATGGTGATGTTGATCATGAACATGATGATGATGATGATGATGATGATGATGATGATGGTGGTGGTGGTGGTGGTGATGATGTTGGTAATCATGATGGTGGTGGTGGTGGTGGTGGCGATGATGATGATGATGATGATGATGGTGGTGGTGGTAGTGGTGGTGGTTGTGATGATGGTGGTGGTGATAATGATAATGATGGTGATGGTGATGTTGGTGATGATGATGGTGGTTATGTTGATGATGCTGATGATGATGATGATGATGATGATGATGATGATGATGATGATGATGATGATGATTTGATGATGGTGGTGGTGGTGGTGATGGTGGTGGATTAAATGGTCTGGAATGTTCTGCTGTGCTGTTGGTGTGACTGGAGCAGGCTGTAAGGCTTTAACACTTTAACCGGCCGTGACCGGATCATGGTGTTGTCTCAGTCTTGTTACTTCACTCTAAACACAGTGACATTTCAGGTGCAGGATCATCGATCAGCCGAGACAAACACCACTTACAGTTTTTTTCAGTCGCTAACAAGCGTTTGTCCAAACAGTTGTCACATTTTCAAAACTCTAAACACAATTAGCACAGCATCAGTCTTTTGTGGCCATACCATTCACACATTTCATGTCATTTTCACACAATATGCAATCAGTGAACACATTTCCACAATGCTTACATTTTCTTAACAGACAAGTTATACCTCCCAACAAAATTATGGATTGTTTTTGTAGTATTCACGAATGTTAACACACAACATCCCACAATAGCAAAAACAATATTCCAAACCTTAGATGCAGTATAAAAACCTCTGCTTCTGCAATGATATCAGTTCAAAAACAATATATCTCAGCTGATAATAAACAAACAATTGAATAATTGACACACAGCTGATTTATGTTGGGTGAATTGGGCCAACCACAGCTGATTCCAGTCTGGCTTAGACTCAGTGGCAGGGGTTATTTTTTTCTATTACTATAAAATGAGGACTTTGAGGAGTGATGTTTTTGGAAACAGAAACAGAAAAAGACAAATACTGTAATGTATGGACGCGGAAGAAGAAGAGCGGAGGGAGTGTCAGGGAGAAGACCAGCTCCAGTGAGAGATACAGGGCCAGGGAGAGGTGCAGTGAGAGGTGCAGTGAGAGGTGCAGTAGGAGGTGCAGTAGGAGGTGCAGGTGCAGTGAGAGGTGCAGTGAGAGGTGCAGTAGGAGGTGCAGGTGCAGTGAGAGGTGCAGGTGCAGGAAGAGGAGCAGACCCAAGGAGAGGGCAAGGTAGAGGTGTAAGAATGCGTGGTGGTGGCATTCCAAGGGCTGCAAGAACAGTAGTCAGTGATGAAATTCGTGCCACTATCATTGACCATGTAATCAACCACGGTCTCTCACTAAGAGAGGCTGGTGAAAGAGTGCAACCCAATTTGAGGCGGTCAACAGTTGCCTACATTATTCGCATCTTTCAACAAACCAACAGGTAAGTATTGCATTTTACAAGGATTGTTTCTATTCTTACTTGACATGTCAATAAGGTCATACAGTAATGCATATGTTGATTTTTTTCCCCTCTAAAGAATGCAACGTCTTCCACCCTCTGGGGGAAGAGGAAAGCTCCTCAATAATGATCAAGAGCTTGCCATTATAGAAATGGTTGTTGCAAATAATGCAATATTTCAACTGCATGAAATTAAAACTAGAATTGTGGAGTACCATGAGATATTTGGCAATATAGAAAGCATCAGCCTCACAACCATTACACGGACATTGTCCAAACACAGAGTGCGTGAGAGAGTCAAGGAGCTACGACGACAATATGTCCAGGTATAGTGTATATTCAATTCAATGTCCAGCTTTGCTCTTTGCAAGTAGGTAACCTACACAGTAATAGGTTACAGTACAGTATGGTATACAGTAATGACATGATATACATAAACTTTGTTTCAGAGAGTTATGGAATTGAAGGCCAAATAGGCCCCTCATGAATTCATTTACATAGATGAGGCAGGATTCAATCTATCCAAAAGGCGTCGACGTGAACGAAATATAATTGGAAAAAGGGCCACAGTTGATGTGCCAGGACAGAGAGGGGCAAACATTACCATGTGTGCAGCAATGGCAAATGCAGGATTACTCCTTCACAGATGTCAGGTTGGACCCTATAATATAGCGCCTCCTTGCCTTTCTCAATGATTTCCACCAGCGCCTGGTACCAGAGCAGGATCGGGAGGGTGAAAACATGAGGACCTTTGTAATTACCTGGGACAATGTTGCTTTCCATCATTCGCAAGCAATAACAGCATGGTTTTAAGTCCACCCAAGACTGGTAAGTCTCTTCTTTCCTCAACCCCATAGAGGAGTTATTTTCTGCATGGAGGTGGAAGGTTTCTGACCACCTGACCAGATGTCCCTCCTTGAAGCCATGGATGCTGGCTGCAGGCACATCACAGTTCAAGATTGCCAAGGGTGGAGCCGACATACCAAGCGGTTTTATCCCAGGTGCATCGCCTTGGATGATATCAGATGTGATGTTGACGAAAACATGTGGCCTAACCATGAAGATCGCAGGGATTAGATACATTAATACATTAATGATATTTTTAGTTCCCCCCTTCTTATCTGGGTTTTTTGCTGTTTTGTTTTTTGTTTTGTTTTTTGTTTTTCAGAATGCTCTTATATATAATATTTTGTTCACTATAAGCAATACTGTAAAACTTTTTCTGTTCTATTATATTGTGTTTCTGATTTACTGAAAAATAACTGATTTTCTTTTTACTGGAATGCGTTTGAATATGAACATTACTGTACATGTGGACATACAGTTCCCAACTAAGACATTTTGTGTAAAAGGTAGATTGCATGTTACCTGAAACATAAAAGTCTATGCAGTTTTTCTAATGTCAACAATAACCAGTATTTTGAAACCTGGTGTACTTTGATTGACTGCATATACCTTGTGAAGTGAAAACAAGTGTTATTCTTTGACAGAATAATTTCATTTTGAGTCAGATTTCCAGTGTTTCGGTAAAGTTAGTGTGTGCAGAGAAAGATGTGTTCTGTTTTGAAATGGAGAGTTAGTATATATTTAACAAAATGTGTTTTTGAGAGGAAAATTATCAATTTGGCCAATTGTGTTTTGTAGGTGTAAGTCTGTGTTAAGAGTTTAGAAAAATTATCTTAAGTATAGGTAAGCGCTTGTTAGCGATTGAAAAAAACTGTAACTAAACGTAAATATCTCAGCTTCTTTGATGGGAATGTAATCTGAAGCTACAGACAAAACTCTGATATGCTGTAGAACAGAATGTTCAGGTTCCTGCTCATGTTTACAATCACATTCATTATTTCCTTCACAATCACTTCCACACTGGACTCCAAACAAATCTAATCAAATGGGTCTGATGTCCTCAAAGCAACACAGTGGTTTTATTGTGATAATCTCACACACTCTTCTGCCTCCAGCTGTCTGATCACTGAACCAACAAAAAGCTGCTTCTGGAGGAAAAGACAAAATATTACAAAGAACACATCACATAAAGTATATTTATACATCATTTACTGTATATTCATTTTGTTCTTCTTAAACCATCATAAACCAGCAATTACAATTTAAAAAAAATAAGAACATGTCATACTTTTATCCGTTTTTGTTACATTTATTATAGTTGAATGCCACAGAAAGAAGTTTCAGCATCTGTGTTCCTGAGGAAAAGAAGATTACAAACTGGTGTCCTGCAGATATTCCAGCTTCACCTCTGACTCTCACTCTGACACCGGAGACGTCACATAAACACATTTCTTCTTACAGAACTAGCGTCTTCTTACACGTCCCTATGAACGAGCTGTTGCTATGGAAACGATAACGGATCATTAAAATAAACCTGCGCTACAGTTTGAGCCACTGTTAGAGATGAGACGTGTCGTGATGTCTTTACCTCCTTTATCTTAAAGATAAAGATAAATTCTGATTCTGTAACATGCTGTTTTAATTTAATCAGAGCATGTGGATGAAAACACAGGTTTTTATTCCTCTTCTTGTTTTTTTTCTCAGGTGGTGAACGGCAGCCTCACCATTTAGATCCGAAGCACTGGTGCTGATCTCACGCTGCTCCAGGGCGGGTTCTCTCAAATGTCAGGAGGTCCGAGTGCTCCATGCTGCAGACAAGCGTTGGGCAGAACCGATGCCCTTTAGATCCCAAGACCTTTTCTGAAAGAGGAAACATGTCAGGGCTTAAAAAGAAAAAAAAAACCAATAAAAGGTTTTGCTCATGCGGGCTGCCAACACTGTAAGAGGTTTGGAGCAGGTTCTCACACTCGAGGTCACATCACATCTCTTTAAAATCGACACTCCTTTAATTTCGATATTTCTAAGAAGTCGGATCAGATCAGACCTGTCTCCATCCATTATAGAGACAAAGATTGGAACTTAATATTACGTTTTATTTTTAAGCAGATTTTTATATATGTCAGTAATTTTTTTTGTACTTTCTTGCTGCAGAATTAGTTGTATTAATTAGTCATAATTTAATATTCTTGTGGAGCTGTATGGGAGTTATAAGATGTTAAAAAATCAAAATAATAAATAATCAAATAATTAATAAATATTCATGATCATGAGATAGGATTGCTGGGAACTGAATTTAGCTAAATAAAAAAAAGATATTAAAATAATAATAATAATAATAATAATAATAATAATAATAATAATAATAATAAGTATCTTCTTCTGAAGCACGCTAAAGTGCATTTTATGTCTAAAAGTTAGAAAAATAAATATTATTTGTATTATGAATATCTGACCAATCAGAATCCAGAAGTGACACTTCTGTATAATATCCTGTCTGTTTCCATTCAGCTGTGTAATAAAATCATTCTGATGAGATATAAACTGCATCCCTTAAACCTGAGCAGAAAAGTTAGATCTGTTATGATGATAATCTGCATCACCTCTGAGCCTAAAGCAGGTGAGATCTCACATGCAGGGGCAACATCACACTTCCTGTTTTCAGGCTTCATAACAACAAAAAACTAATATTTATAACACTTATGTAGACGTATTTTGACAAAGTTCTTCATTAGCAGTATACAGTATGTATGATCCTCCTGAACATTTCCTGTGCCTGCAGACCTGGCTAACGCTACATTAGCATAAATAAAGCTAGGTTAATGAGTTTGTTGTTTTCTTCTGGAAAGAAAACATTAGTCCAAAATCTTGAAAATGAACTTATTTGCTACGCATAACATAACTCCAATTCCCATTTCTCCTCTCGTCTAGAGTTAATGCCTTGATGGAGATAATTAAACTGTTTGCAGAGTTGGGAATTTATCTGTAAAACACAGTTGGATTCCAATTTTAAAACTCAGAAACCAAAGTTTAATTAAAAAATAATGAGTTTCTTTTATGCAGCATTAAAAACAGCCTAGCGTGACCTTCTTGCCTTCGTGTCTCAGCTTCTGGGCTCCTGAGATTGAGAAGGTTCAGTGTGCGGAGTTTCCCAGTATGTGCAGGGAATCAACATCACTCAGGACATTTCACAAACTCACAACATAGTACACTCTTAAAAAAGGTTCTTAAATGGTTCTTGGTCATGGTGTATGGTTGTCTGAAGAACCTTTAACATCTGGAACATTTCCATTGCACAAAAGTTGCTTTGTCATGAAAAAAATGTCTTTTGGATGCTGTACAATTTTTAGTTCTTCCTGGTGCCTTTATTTTTAACACAAGAGATTTCAATGAAATTTCATCACAGACCATTTGATAAAACCAAGTTTTCAAGTTTTCGTGAATCAGAGCTCGAGTTAGTGATAACACAGCTGAGAACAACAAAAATTTAAAAATATTGGAAACATCACAAGCGATATTGAAATCTTACATTCTTTAAGGGTTCTTAAAGAGGTTCAGTAAATAATTAAAGGTTCTTCCCCTTCTAACAAGGTTCTACTTGGAACTCTTTCTGGCAGTGAAACATTTAGCTTCTTCAACATTTCAGACTTTCTACTTGTCCTCGTCTTTCTTCTCCTCCTTGACTTTCTCTAGTGCAGCCTCTTCCTTGGTCTCTTCCTGCCCCTCATCTTCATCCTCATCCTCTTCTACCTCCTCCCCAGCATAGCTTTCTATCAGAGCAATGCGCTCTTTCAGGTTTTGCTCAGTTTTTTTGTAATCTGCTAGCAGTTTATTGACTTTGGCCTGCATTAGCTCCATAGTGGTGTAAATTCGGTGCACTCTGTCCTCCAAGTCCTTCTGGTCTGGCTTCAGGTTTGCCGGGTCCAGGTCAATCAGACCATCTTTCATCAGGATCTGCCTCCCCTTTTCCTCCAGCATGTTTTTGGCATCAGGGTACTCAGTCAGAGCTTCCATTAAGTCATCCTTGGACAAGCAGAAGAGGTCTGAGTAGCCGATGCTTTTGATGTTAGCCGTCCTGCGGTTCCCTGCTTTGCTGCCTTTGATGTTCAGGATGCTGATCTCACCAAAATAACTTCCATCACCCAGAACACAAAACTGTGTGATGCCATCATCAGCCACCACGGCAAGTTTTCCCTCCTTGATGATGTACATCTCGCGGCCAATGTCACCCTTGCGGCAGATGTAATCACCGGGGCTAAACACCTGAGGCCGAAGTTTAAGAATAAGCTCAATTAGCAATCCTGCCTCACAGTCTGCGAAGATCCTTACCTTCTTTAACGTATCCAGGTGAACATTCATACCAATCTCTGCTCTCAGCTTGTCTGGCAGGTACCTCAGTACCTCCCTTTCATCTTGTGCCTTTTTATTAGTCCACAGATAGTCAAACCACTTGATGACGCGCTTTTCCAGGTCCTTGCTGACATGCCGCACATGCATGTACTGCTTGATGTTGTCTATGCGCGCCTGAAACTGGGCTTGGGCAGCATTCATGTTGGAGATCATTGTAGCGATATTTCCAACAATGGTGGCGAAGATCAGGACACCAACCAGGAAGTCTACGACGTGGAAGAGGAACTCGGAGTCCAGCTCAGGTGAAGGTGTTTCCCCGATGGTGGTGAGAGTCAGTGTGGACCAGTAGAGGCTGAAAGAGTACTTCCTCATCAAGTCCCCAAACTCAGGCTCCGTGAGCGCCGGGTAGACCCAGGGATCTGCGCCAAAACCAATAGATTTGGAGAAGGAGAAGTAAAGGCATGCGTTCCAGTGAATGATGATGATGATATACATGACCAAAGTGCAGATACGGAAGATATTGGGGTAGTTGGTCATAGTCTGAGAACGGTCGAAGAACTCAAACATGCGGTTAATGCGCAGCAGCTTGTTGATGCGGATCTCAGGGTAGTCCAGCCCCAGGATTAAGTACAGCACGTCGGTGGGTACCATGGAGATGACATCAAGTTTGAACTGAGTGCTGTCCTTGTATTGCTTGATGAGAAGCTTTTGATCTTTGACAAGCAAACCCTGCTCAAGGTATCCTGTGTAAACATCACAAAGGCATCACACAGGAACCTACAGTCAGCCTATTGAACAGAACCTACAGAGAAATTAAATCTTTACTGAAGTTCAAATCAAGTTCTAACCAGTTCTTGCTCTGAAGGCCATATCAGCCAGGTACAGCAGATCACAGGTGTAGTCCAGGAGGAACCATGTGAACAGATAATTATGCTGCAATTCTTCAAAGCAGGCTCTAGAAGAAAAGAAAAATGAATTATTGCAATTTTGATGCTCCAGAAACAAGAATGAAGAAAGAATAGCTTCTCGAGAATCAGATGCCCCTTTTCCACCGAGGCAGTTTGAGTGCTGGTTCAGAGCCTAATTTAGAACCAGTTCTTTCTTTTTCGACACCAAAAGCACCAGCTCTGAACCAGGAAAAGTGGTGGGGCTGGGGGTGGGGCTACTGTTAGCGCATTTGATAATGTACCTTAAGTATACTAATGTTTAATACACTTTTACTTTACCGCAATATGATCAATTATCAGCACACATGATAGTAGGTAGCTACATGCTAAGGCTAACTTTGTTCTGTGTTAATGATAAAATAATGTTATGTACTTTCTCGATTACAACCTCCGTTTATACAGATTACATGGAGCTGCACATACACGTTGGATTCACTGCGTTTAGATGCCAATGTAGGTTCACAAAGCCATGAGCATTAACAGTAATGCCCCTTTTCTACCAAAAAGAACCAGGTGCTGGTTCAGTGCTGGTGCTGGTGCTGGTTCAAAGTTGGTTCCAATGGCGAACCTTCTAAGAACCGGTTTGCCTTTCCATCGGTTAGAGAGCCATCACAGAGCCGAGTCTGACATGACTGTATACGTGTCACATTACACAGTGCAGCAGCGGCAAACACAAACACATCAACAATGGCTGATGTTGCTTTACTGTTAATGCTCATGGCTTTGTGAACCTACATTAACATCCAAACACGGCGAATCCAACATGTATGTGCAGCTCCTTGTAATCTGTATAAACGGAGGTTGTTATCGAGAAAGTACATAACATTATTTTATCATTAACACAGAAAAAAGTTAGCCTTAGCATGTAGCTACTTACTATCATGTGTACTGATAATGTATCATATCGCAGTAAAGTAAAAGTGTATTAAACATTAGTATACTTAAGGTACATTATCAAAAGCGCTAACAGTAGCTCTGCCCACAGCCCCGCCCCAGTCCCTGACACAAGCGGTTCTTAAGTCTAGACCAGCAACGTATTGGTGCTACTTAAGAACCACTTTTCCTGGTTCAGAGCCGGTGCTTTGGCTGTCGAAACAGAAAGAACTGGTTGTAAATTAGGCTCTGGCGCCGAACCAGCACTCAAACTGTGAGCTGATTTCAGATTTTAGAAGCAGATTTAATTCCTCTTCATAATAATCAGGATGATTAAACATCTCACCTGAGCATCAGCTCTTACCTCGCAATGATCATGGTCCAGTTGTACATGACGGGCAGCGTGATGAGAAGCAGCCACTGGTAGTACAGGTTACTGGCCGGATTAATCACAAACACCTCCTTCGGCCTGAAGCAGGACAAGAGCGAGAGACGATGATGAGGATGTGATCTGGGGCCACTGATTACTGATGAGAGACATAATAAACAAAAGAGCAAAACTGTCCACTTACCCTTCTTTCTTCTCCTTTTCTTTCTCTTTTTCTTTCTCCTTTTCTTTCTCATTCTCCTGCTCCTTCTGCTCCTTCTTCTTTTTCTTTTCTTTTTTTTCTTCTCTTTTTCTAGTAAATACACCAGAAGAGAAGATTTGAGACATAACACACTGGACACAGCAGATTTATCCAGAACACACTCACTCTTTTTTCTCCTTCTTTGCTTTCTTCTTCTTCTTCTTCTTCTCTTGACTGAAAACAAAAGAAACAGAATGAAATCATACCTGATCACATGACTGTAATAATACGACTAAACTATGACGTGTGTGTGTGTGTGTGTGTGTGTGTGTGTGATTGTTGTACTCTTCATTGTTGTTGCTGTTGTTGGTGTTAAAGTGTTTTATCTGGACAGAGGAAGGGCAGACATCTTCCTCGCTGTCTTCTCCCTCCATGATTGGAGACATTCTTCCCAACGTTGTCACAATCGTCATGGTGATTATTTTTTAATACCTTCTTTTTATCTGTCAGATTACACAGAAGGACAAATATTTGGGATATTTTACATTGTTTAAATGTTCTAATGATCATGAGAAGACAAATAGGTTCTCTTTCATGTTTATTTCTATATTTAATGAGATTGTAATTACATTGTAATGAAAGGAAATCGTTCGGAAAATAATCAGTTCTTGATGTTGTCATGTCATTAGCACAAACTCGAGCTCACCATGTGTTCTTTAGTCGCAGCAAAGAAACGTGGTATAAAACGTGGTATTGCTCTTACGACACGACGGTCTGATTAAACGTACTTACTTTACTTTGAGCCTCTGTGCTGTTTATTGTACTGTATTGATTTGAAGCTTTGTTTCTGTCAGAAAATTCTGACCCCATCTCAATCCTCCCAGGTCTGTGGTGTAAATATAAAGTAATGACTCACACAGTTCTAATGATAATCACTGGATGTTCACTTACCGGGTTTAAGGTGTCACTGTGACCCAGATGATGAGTTTAGATTCATTTTCATCTTTTTAATGATGTAACAATTATGAACGGAGGAATAGTCGCAGTTTGTCCTTTTGGAGTGTTTGTGCTGGGAGAGTTTGCTGAGAAGGATTGAGGGACTGATAAGAGGATGAAGTGACAGCTGCAAAGTCTGCATCTCTCTCTCTCTCTCTCTCTCTCTCTCTCTCTCTATCCCTGTCTCTCTCTGTCTCTCTCTGTCTCTTTCTTATTCTCTCTCTCTCTGTTTTCTCTCTCTCTCTCCCTCTCTCTGTCTCTTTCTTATTCTCTCTCTCTCTCTCTCTCTCTCTCTCTCTCTCTCTCTCTCTCTCTCTCCCTCTCTTTCTCTCTCTCTCTCTCCCACTCTTTCTCTCTCTCGCTCTCTGTCTCTCTCTCTCTATTTGTCTCTCTCTCTGTCTCTCTCTGTCTCTCTCTCTCTCTCTCTCTCTCTCTCTCTCTCTCTCTCTCTGTCTCTCTCTCTCTATTTCTCTCTCTCTCTCTCTCTCTCTCTCTCTCTCTCTCTCTCTCTCTCTCTCTCTCTCTCTCTCTCTCCCTCTCTTTCTCTCTCTCTCTCTCCCACTCTTTCTCTCTCTCTCTCTCTGTCTCTCTCTCTCTATTTGTCTCTCTCTCTGTCTCTCTCTGTCTCTCTCTCTCTCTCTCTCTCTCTCTCTCTCTCTCTCTCTCTGTCTCTCTCTCTCTCTCCCTCTCTTTCTCTCTCTCTCTCTCTCTCTCTCTCTCTCTCTCTCTCTCTCTCTTTCTTTCTCTCTCTTTCTCTGAGAGTGTGTATAAAGACATCAGCGCTGTCAGATCTCGCCCTGAAGCTACTGATGCTTTTCTGAACCCTTTCTGAGCTTTTGATGTTTTTTTTTTTCTTTGTAATAACAGTTTAAATTTTAATAAAGTTTTTATGCCTTAAATCTGTTTTTGGACAATCCACCCACTTACCCCACCCCCACCTCCAACCACATCACCACCACCCACATTCCCTGGCTTCCAGATTTATCTTTGCTCACCATTTTTTGCTTGTTGTGTAGCTCAGATAAGGTGTTACACGTCTTTTATCTTTCTGTGTGAACGACGGAGAGGTGTACAGGATTTACCCCCAGGCAGAAACACTCGCTGACTCTGCAGATCTCTCTGATCCTATTAAAACAAGCTGCGACTCGTTAGTAACAGCTCTATCCATCATCTCTACAGCTTAAATCTTGGCCAAGTACAGAGTTAGCGTAGAGTTAGCATAGCGTTAGCGTAGAGTTAGCCTAAAGTTAGCCTAGAGTTAGCGTAGAGTTAGCATAGAGTTAGTGTAGAGTTAGCGTAGAGTTAACAGCGTGAATGGACGATGAAGTTTAGTGATGGGAGTAAAATACGATTCATTCAGATTCATTCAGGAAATGTTTTGATTCATTCAGACAACAGACAGCGGGACTGAAAATTCACTTTTTGAATTTCACTTTAAAATCACAAACAGCAAAACATACAGAAGTGAAAAGCAGTTTGAATTGAATTCCAGCCTCCAGGAACACCGAGACTTTATTGATGGAATATTTTATGTTGGAGTTTTGAGTTTTTAAGGACAGAACTCAAAGTGCTGTGTCGTAGATTAAACTTCTACATGATTGAGCTTCAGTTTCCTCATGAATTAAAGTCAGTGTTGTAATCAGTCAGTACAGAAACTTCAAACTGCAGGATTTGGGGCATTTTTTATTCATAAGAAACAGAACAGACTTCACACATCATGAATCTTCACACATCAACCTGCTACATTTCAGTTGCAAATACACTTT
>NC_083461.1:26665992-26825992 GCF_030014155.1 Tachysurus vachellii | reverse complement strand
ATTCCCGCCTCCACCTTGTGTGTGTGTGGAGTTTGCATGTTCTCCCCGTGCCTCGGGGGTTTCCTCCGGGTACTCCGATTTCCTCCCCCGGTCCAAAGACATGCATGGTAGGTTGATTGACATCTCTGGAAAATTGTCCCTAGTGTGTGATTGTGTGAGTGAGTGTGAGTGTGTGTGTGCCCTGCGATGGGTTGGCACTCCGTCCAGGGTGAATCCTGCCTTGATGCCCGATGATGCCTGAGATAGGCACAGGCTCCCCGTGACCCGAGGTAGTTCGGATAAGCGGTAGAAGATGAATGAATGAATGAATGAGTCAATACGCTGTGTATTTGTGTTCTCTTACCCGCGGTGGCTGCGGCTGAGGTCCAGTCTGTGGTGGATAATTGAAAGGGAAAATCTACAAACAACATTAAATACAAATTTAAGATTAAATGAAACAAGGGTAAACATGTAGAAAGGTTTGTTTAAACTCAGCTCACGTTGGGGATTTGCGGCATCACGTTTGGCAACATCTGTAAAAGAAAAAACAACAATACAGCTTATCATTTATGACAAATGCATGCTGGGTAAAATGATCGAAAGCTAATCGAATAAGAAGTGAGTGTTACCTCGCCTTGTCCGAAGTTGTAGGGATAAAACTAAAACACAGAGAATAACACACACTCAGAGCAGAACCACTGTGTTGAAAAACACACAACATCCCTGTAATTACTGATAATACAACACTGAGCTGAGGTGGTGTTAAAGACCTGCTCCAGTCTCATGCTCTATAATTATAAGGTCTTCTGTCACTACTGACTTATTAAACACTGTCATTTTAGTCATGGATTTATTCATATAATAAACCTACAAGTGCTAAAGTGATGGATTACTTACAATTTCTACACTCTTTCTACCAGGAGCTTTAGGGATAGAGTACTTGATGAATCCCTGAGGAATACAAACAGAAAGAAAGCACAGAAAATATGTCCAGGTGACACAAATGAAGGTGAGGGTTGCCAAATTGGCTCACCCATTTTTCAAGCCCAATCGCAGACTTTAATTATGTTAAAAAATTGTTTTTCTATTTTACTTGCAATTCTTTTGTTTATATTATTCCTTATATATATTTTTAAACAAAATTCATCTACTGGTAAAAATAAATGTAAAAAGACACACAATATACAGTATAGTGTTACAGGACAATAAACTCACAGTTCCTGATCCTTGTCCTCCTGCTGCAGGTCCCTGGAAACCTGTATGAAAGAGCTGAAAAAGAATAAAATTAAATATGTTTAAGTTAACGATGCAGATTTTATTCAACATCTAACATTTTTCTTCTGAGAGCCTTTAAAACACCTCGATGCTGATGGGAGCGTTGACTCCAGGCTGAAGATGTGCTGGAACACCAGGAAACATGCTGTTTGTCCCCTACAGATTATAAACACGCATAGAAACGTGAGTCAACATTAATGATTTTTACTGATAGTTTATTTATGTAAAGAGATAAAAGTAAATAACCCTCAAGATCTAAAAGTAAAAACTTTCTCATTTTAATCTTTCTGAAGTTTATGTACTGAATCTTAAACTGACATTAACAAACTTAACAAAACCCAAATTGCTAACAAATTTAATGCTAATTTACAAAAACCTGTACAAAAAGGTACAGACTCATTTACAAAATGTAACTTAAAGCAATCTTTAGCTTTGTTGATGAATTTTAATGTCTGTAAGTTCATGTGACAGAAAAAAACAAGATATTATGACATACATTTGGAAATCTAACAATAAAGGTTTAAAAATATACCTGCAAGCAGCGATACCGGGGTCAAGCCAATCAGATGCGCTCAGAACATGTCGCTGATGAACCATACCAAGTTTCGTAGCGATATGGCATTGCATTCGTAAAATATTGACCTTAACGTGAAAATTCAAAATGGCCGACACAAAATGGCCTTCCGAAAACCGTTTGGTATCGTTTGACTCAGCATGCCTCAAGGAGTCTAACAACACATCCTTCATGATTTTAGACTCAAGTTTGCAGTCGTTATAAGCGAAAATAGATGTTTTTAAAATCTTGTGGCCACTAGGTGGCGCTGTCACGAAACGTTGCATACACCCTCAGGTCATGACTATAATGACATATACCATGTTTCGTGTCGACACGCATAAGTTTTGTGAAGATACAGCCTCACATCTGTTTTGGCGTGCTTGCCACCATGTATGTTGCCACGGTATACGAGAATGCATTGGTCTATCAAAAAGCTTTTCCTAACTTTTTGTCTCGGGTGTCTCTAGATGCTACATACCAAAGAACATGCAAATCGGATAAACGGTCTAGGAGGAGTTCGAAAAAGTAGGTTTTACGGAAAATTCAAAATGGATATTCATGACAGAAATGACGTCATATGGTGCATTCGAATCGGCATGAGCAAAGGATCCAAAATATGCAAGAATTTTGTCTCTAGGCCTTACGAGTCAGCAGTTATGAACATGAACCCCCAACCCTGGAGGTGTGAGGCGAAGGTGCTAACCACTAAGCCACCGTGCCCCCCCCCCCTCCAATCACGCATTTAAAAATGTATAAAAAAGAAATAAATAAATTAGAAGAAATTATTGAGTAATAACTCACAGCTCCAGATCCTCCTGCTGCTGTTTCCCGCAATCTCGGTGGAAGGAACTAGAGAAAAAAATGAACAGGAAAAAGTGTGACACCAAGTGAAAATGTTGTGAATTGTTGCTGAAATTCTGTTTTAATTTCAGAACTTATTTAAAATAAAATAAAATAAATAAGCTTTTTTTTGTTATTATTGTTGCTTTGACATATAGAGCAATTTCTGTTAATAAAAAATGTCATATTTGAATATAATTGAATAATTGTTAATAATTTGTTGGTTGTTTTTGTGATGTTTGTACAATATGACGTACGATTTCCATGCTGATGGGTGTGGTCAGTCCCTGGAGACGTGATGGTAAGAACATGTCGTTTGCTGCCTTTAAACAAAATGTGCGTCGGTTTTATAGAAATGAATCCTCAATTATTATAAATAATATTATTAACTCTAACGATTTTTATGCTATTTTTTTAGTTTTTTTTTTCTATTTACAGTGTCACACGGACATCTTACGGTTTATAATATTTTTATTATTTTAAAAGTTAAAGGTAATTACATTAGCAAAAGGATTATATTCTTTTAAAAACAACAACTTTATCTAAATTCTTTTCTCTCTCATTTGTTTCTCTGAAAGTCGGAGTGTTTGTCATCTACCTGGTTGGAGGGTCCTGATGGCTGGTTTCCATAATGTGGCAAGAAGCTGTAGAATTTGGAGAGCTGAAATCAAATAAACAGACACCATGTTAATATTTTTTACTCGAGAGTCTTTTAGTAAATAAGAAGAACCCTGATAGATGGATAAGAATTTTTGATTATACAAAGAACCCTTGAAGAACCATTAAAGTGAGCACCAACAGGCTAAATGTTAAACTTCTGACAGGTTTTATGAAGGTGTTCTCAAAGCACAGAACCTTTAAGGGTTCTTCCTGAGGAACAGCTGAAGAACCTGTAAGGTGTAGATAAGTATCTCAAAGTAAACTTCTGATTGTAAGATTGAGCTCCAATTACTAAAGAGGAAAAAATCAACAAAAAACTTTCCACTGTTCAGAACATTCATTTCAAACCTCAGTCTAGTGTTGAAGAGAAATATAAATAAATGAATGATTCAGATGTAAAACAAATGCTGCCATATAAAATATTTAAAAAAGAAATAGGTTCTGGAGAACTTTATCTACAGATGTGTATTCTTCTCATAATCACCATGGACCTTCACGCTTCTGTACTGGCGTGCAGCAGGAACTTGAACATGATCTTACTCATAATAAAAGAGAACGATAGTGAGGAGGTAAAGCTGGGGTGAGTTCAGCTTACCGGTGCAGCAGAGACCGCAGAGATGAAGGAGATGAAGAACACAGCACTCCACATGATGTCAGAGGAACACAAAAACCTGCAAATATCAATTCACTGTGAGAAATCTGTTCACCAAATATCACTGAGGAAATGGACATAGAGAACGTTCCTGTGTGTGTTCCTCACCTGAACCTGCAGATGAAGAACGTCTCGCTCCAGCAGATGCTTCTGGATGAAGATGGAGAGCGCAGACGAGCTTTTATTCCATCTGGGACTCTTACGTGTGTTTGACTCATGAGCTCAGATAGTAATTTACTAAATAATCAGTAGCCTGTGTGTGTGTGTGTGTGTGTGTGTTGGGTCAGTTTATGATTATGTTGATAACACAGCACAGAAGTGCAGACATCAGTACAAACCTCACACACAACTGATCATTTGTTCATCTGTTGATTTTTGCTGCATGTAAATAATTTGTTCTAAATAAAGTTAAAGTTTAATCAGAAAATTCACAGATTTTAGTTGAAATTTTCAAACTTTGACAATTCACACCTTTAGGAGATTTGCTTCAAGTTGGTGTCTTAATTTCTCTTATTTACACGTGTTTGAAGTAATGATGATAATAATAATGCTGCTGTTATTTGTTTTGCCCTCAGAACGTCCTGGTGTCAGAACTCTAAATTTATTTTATGTCTTTGCTCTGTGGTTGAATCTGACTGATAATGTGTGTGTGTGTGCGTGTGCGTGTGTGTGTGTGTATGTGTCTGTGTGTGTGTCTGTTTCTGTGTACAGTATGTCTGTGTGTGTGTCTGTTTCTGTGTGTGTCTGTGTGTGTGTGTGTTTCTGTGTGTGTGTGTGTGTGTGTGTGTCTGTGTGTGTTTGTGTCTGATTGTGTGTTAGTATGTGTGTGTCTGTGTGTGTGTATGTCTATGTGCATGCCTGTGTGTCTGTGTGTGTGTATGTCTTTGTGTGTGTGTGTTTGTGTGAGTGTGTATGTCTTTGTGTGTGTGTGTGTGTGTGTGTGTGTGTATGTGTGTGTGAGCATAATAATAAACATGAGTCACTGACTGCACCATTTATTTCTATTTAATTTCACTGATTAGTTATTAAAAACTGCAGCTTTAGACTGAAAACAGCTTTGGCCTCAAACTTAAACATAAATGAATAAAAACACACTGACATTAAAAACTAATATATTATTATAAATATCTAATAAATATGTGTATTATAATGTTTTTGTTTATAATGATATACATAATTATTATAATACTTAATACTGAATAATATCGAATTAATGACTGTCAGTTGTTCCTCACTTCCTGTACTGAGTTCTGATTTGATTCAGATGTCTCAGTGATGCAGCATTTAATCTCCTCCTCATTCTAATAAACATGAAACTGTTCCATTGTCTTCCACAATTCTCCAGAACCTCTGATCTCACTCGGCACCTAACGTCTTATTACATCATTAAGGCAGGCTTTTGAAGCTCTTATGACTGCTTCATGATCAGAAAGGAGAGTGAACACACACACACACGCAAACAGGGTGTTTGCGTGTGTGTGTGTGTGTGTGTGTGTGTGTGTGTTTGAGTGTGATGTCTCTGATGGTGTGTATGTCATCACCAGTTCTGGGGTTTTCCTGGTGGTGTGTGTGATGTCACTGGTGGTGTGTGTGACATTCCTAGTGGTTGTGTTTATTGTTTCTGGTGTGTGTGACATTCCCAGTGGTGTGTGTGATGTCTCTTGTGGTGTGTGTGACATTCCCAGTAGTGTGTGTGACATCACTGGTGGTGTGTGTGACATTCCCAGTGGTGTGTGTGATATCACTGGTGGTGTGTGTGACATTCCCAGTGGTGTGTGTGACGTCACTGATGGTGTGTGTGGCATTCCCAGTGGTGTGTGTGATGTCTCTGGTGGTGCGTGTGACATTCCCAGTGGTGTGTGTGACGTCACTGGTGGTGTGTGTGACATTTCCAGTGTTGTGTGTGACGTCACTGGTGGTGTGTGTGACATTCCCAGTGGTGTGTGTGATGTCTCTGGTGGTGTGTGTGTGACATTCCCAGTGGTGTGTGTGATGTCTCTGGTGGTGTGTGTATCATTCTTGGTGGTGTGTGTTGTACCTGAGAGTGATGTTTTTGGATAGTTACGATTGTTCACTTCTCAGATTAGAGGATTTGTGGTTCTGAGTTTTAGGGAAAACAAACACACACATATACACACACACACACGTCAAGAATGGAAAGTGAAAATAATCATAGGTTAATGTTCATCTTGTCCTTTTACCGTAATGCATAAAGCCTGAGGTTTGTGGGCGGAGCTTAAAGTTATACAGACTATAATTAAGATCAAGTTTATTTGGGTGATGCGAGGAACTGTGATCTCAGTAAAGTATGAGATCTCTCTCTATCACACACACACACACACACACACACACACACACACACACACACACACACACACACAGGAACTGTTTATCAGATATTTGAAGTAGTTTTGAAGATTTGGATATTAAAATCTTCAGATTTCATAGAGTAGACGTAGTGAAGGAAAAACCCCTGGAGAAAAAAAAGTTTTTGTTAAAATCGTGTAAAATGTGGATATTTGATATAATTAATGATCATTTACAGCTGTTTATGAAGATCACCTCATCACTAGAAGATGATTTCCGGGAGTGATGATGTGAAGCCTACAATAAAGTCCTTCCTTTTAAAACCTTGTGTAGCTTTTTATTTCTATTTCTATTTTTATTTATATTTCTGTAAAAGTGGGGGGGCATGGTGGCTTAGTGGTTAGCACGTTTGCCTCACACCTCCAGGGTTGGGGGTTCGATTCCCGCCTCCACCTTGTGTGTGTGGAGTTTGCATGTTCTCCCCGTGCCTCGGGGGTTTCCTCCGGGTACTCCGGTTTCCTCCCCCAGTCCAAAGACATGCATGGTAGGTTGATTGGCATCTCTGGAAAATTGTCCGTAGTGTGTGATTGCGTGAGTGATGAGAGTGTGTGTGTGCCCTGCGATGGGTTGGCACTCCATCCAGGGTGTATCCTGCGTTGATGCCCCATGAGGTCGCCTGAGATAGGCACAGGCTCCCCGTGACCCAAGGTAGTTCGGATAAGCGGTAGAAAATGAATGAATGAATGTGTAAAAGTGAACACATTCATACTCACAGCTCCAGAAAGCATCAGACAGATGATGAGATAGAAAGAGAACATCATTTATATGTATAGAGTTCTGGGACTGTAGCCATAGTCAAGTCTTTTTGTTTATTTACATTTATTTATTTTTTAAGTTTTAAATGTATGTTTTTATATGTACATTTTCCTTCTTTGTCTATCTATCTATCTATCTATCTATCTATCTATCTATCTATCTATCTATCCATGTCTTTTGCATGGAATTTATTATTTTTATATTACTGTTTATTATATTATTATTATTGTGTGTGTGTGTGTGTGTGTGTGTATGTGTGTGTGTGTGTGTGTGTGTGAATGTGTGTGTGTGTGTGTATGGACGGGTGACTCAAAATTATGTGTGTCCCACCCAGGACAATCTGAAAATCTCTAAATTGCACCCACACCCTTCTACGGCAATCACACACACAAACACACACAATCACACACACACACACACACACACACACACACACACACACACACACACACACACACACACACACACACACAGTGCATGGTAACACCAGAGACATAAGTTCAGGTGGATTATTAAATGTTCTGTTCTACATGTCTTCATGCTGAATGTGGAGGTTTATTGATGGTATTAAAGTGAATCTACACACTGATGTGCGTCTGAACTGTTTGTTTTCGTGTACAATACAAAAAGGTCAGAGTTCATGACTAAGACCAAACACACACAAATGCAGTAATAAAGAAGTGAAAGCAACAATTTCAATAACACATCACAGAGGAATGATGATCATGATGCAACACTTAATATTGAGCCCTCAGGAATTTACACATCTCTACATTTATTAACAACATCAAAGATTCTCTTAATCTTCTTGGTCATGAACTCTGAGTTTTCTGTCATTTGCTCAGGACAGATTTGCGTACAGAAGAGTTTTAACCAGAGTCTCCACGGTTTGCAGTGGTAATGGGTGGTCCAGGTGTGGGGGCGGGACCTGGGGCGGGACCTGGGGCGGGGCCTGGAGCAGGGGCGGGTCCAGGTATAATCCATGGATAGAACGGCCACAGGATGTTAAACCAGTTTGGCTGCTGTATGGGGTAGTGATGATAAAACCCCTGTAGAAAAAAAGGTTGGTGTTAAAATCATATAAAATGTGAATATTTGAGAATATTTGATATAATTAATGATCATTTATAGTTTCAGCTGTTTGTGAAGATGTTCACCTCATCACTAGAAGATGATTTCCGGGAGTCATGATGTGAAGCCTACAATAAAGACCTTCCTTTTAAAACCTTGTGTAGCTTTTTATTTCTATTTCTACTTTTATTTATATTTGTGTAAAAGTGAACACATTCATACTCACAGCTCCAGAAAGCATCAGACAGATGATGAGAAAGAAAGAGAACATCCTGAGACTGTGTGGAGATCTAAAAAGAAAAAGGAAGATCTTTCATTCAATATGTATTTTGTTTTGGTGTATTAAGCGCTGATTAAACATCACTCTTACCGATCACTAAACTGTAAAACAACCAACAAACAAACAAACAAACAAACACAAAGTAAGTTTAAATGGTCCTGGCACTAATAAATGAGATCATTAGAAATAATGATTCATAATGATTAAATAGAATAAACAGAAATCTTCAAAACGGTTTTTGTTGTGATTGAAATAAATCAGTGGTATTTAAATTAAACACCAGGGAAAACTGTTCAGAATTGTTTAGTTGTAACAGTAAAAAGTAATTGAATAATAAAGTAATAAAACAATTAATAATAAAATAAAACACAATGAGCAGTGAAGTAGAGAACAGAGAGAATAAGCAGAGGAAGAGAGATGATTGTTGTGAGGCATCAATGAGATGCTTCAAGGAACTGAATAGAAAACAATATTGAGTTATTTGCCATCTGTATTCTATAAAATATGAATTTTACTACAATAAATGATAAATCTGACCCTTCTAATAATACACATTAAATTTAAATCTGACTTATGTTAGTTAAATAAATAATGAATGAATAAATAAATAAATAAATAAATAAGATTTCCAAAACCCAAAAAAAGCTATAAAATATAATTTAAAGGACTTACATGAATCTGTTCGATCAGCTAAGAAAAGTGGAGACTCAGGACTTTGTTGCTAAACGAAGTATTGTGTGAAGTATTGTGTGATTATATCGATGTTTTACAGGATCCTCCACCCTCACAAGCACTAATCCCCACACAGCGGTCCATAAAGTGTCTCAATACTCTGAAGCTTTAACGCCCATTTCACAAGCTCAGACTCCAGCTGAAGGACTGAAGGTTTTTAATCAGCTTTAATCATCCCACAAATGTTAAAGGTTTATTAGTTATCCCTGTTACAGCTGTAAAGACTTTACACTCATTACTCTCATTATTTATGATGTCACCTCAGTCACCTCAGGCTTGTTCACTGGGGATAAAAACAAACACATTTAAACAAGTCTGATATTAATCTTAAACGTTTGTATTATATTAATCTTTATATAATATTAAACTTTTTGTACTATATTTCTTATGTTCTGTAAAGCTTTAAGCCTTAAGGCAACATCCATTGTTAAAACTGTTATAGAATTAAATTTAAAACTGAACTGAATTAACGAAGCAGTTTAAGTTTAACATTTTAAACTCTGTAGAATCACCTCGTATCCTAAAACAAAGCACAGTTTTTACACAAATCTAACAATTAATTTGAGAAAACATTTTCATTGTACTTACACCAGAGACAATATGAGACAGTATGAGACACTATGAGACAGTATGAGACACTATGAGACAGTACGAGATATTATGAGACAGTATAATATATTATGAGACACTATGAGACAGTATGAGATATTAGGAGACAGTATTAGATATTATGAGACAGTATGAGACACTATGAGACAGTATGAGATATTATGAGGCAGTATGATATATTATGAGACAGTATGATTTATTATGAGACAGTATGAGACAGTATGATAACAGATTTTCTTTCCGGATTGTGACACTGGAACATTAAATCACATCAGATATCTTTTCTTTACTTAAGAGTTAAAATTTTTAAAAGCATTTCACTTAAATATAGACAATTAACATATTTAAAAAAGTAAAAAAAATAGATTTGAGCTCTTCTCAGCAAACACTATGTTATCTTTATGCGTTTTGTTCCCTCGCTGTATTTTGCTTATTATATTTTTTAAAATCTATCAAACTTGCTAATGACACAATGGACATTACAGACATTCTAATGATTTACATAAACTTTATTATATTTAATTAACATTTATGTTCAGTCTAGAGTGACGGTAAAGGTTTTGTCTGTTTTAAATGTTTTAAGAATCATCATTACAAAAATGAAAGTATAATTGAATAAATATGTTTGTGGAGTTTTTTCCGTGTGATTTATGTGAAATAAAACATCACCTGTGATTAAAACTTTATTATTTATATTCATGTCAATAATTATATCGTTATTTTCTCAGAATGTAGTTAATTTATGTAACTTACAGTAGGATGTTTAATATAGACAGTGAATTATAGTTTGGGTCTTAATGATCACGTTAAAATGTCTTCACACTCATTTGAGCACTTGAACATAGTGCTAGTGTAGATAGTAGATAGTGTAGATATCATTTGTATATGACATCAGACTTTTATATTAAAAAGAAAAAACAATTCTTTGGATTTTTTGATCTGACTGAACAGATTTGAGCCATAAACAGTGATGTGTGGTAAACATAGGGGATTATACACCAGGCAGACAGAAATATGCTGATCACAAACATCTTTATTTCAAGATCATCAATTATACAGAACATGGTCATTACAACCGGTGCTCTTATTTGCCTGTTCCGGCAGGGGCAGGGGCAGGAGCAGCAGCAGGGGTCAAAAAGCGAGCTAACAGCAGGGGCATGATCATGTTCATCCAGTTGTAGTTGGAGTTGGAGTTGGGAATGTAGGATGGGAAGGATCCTCTGAAGGACTGCAAATATACAGATAGAGATAAATCAATAAGCCATACGCAACACATATACAGTGGAAAGAAAAAGGCTACACACCCCTGTTAAAGATACTGTATAAAACACATGCAATAAAAAATAAAGAAACCAAGAAACACTGCAGCTTATCACCCACAGACCAGGCAGAAGCATGAGGTTATGAAGCTGTTACTAACCTCGCCGCTGGACGAGCGCTTCTCTCGTTCATGCTCCTCCTCGACCTGTGAGAAGAACATCAATACGTTCATAAAGATCTAGAACATAAATCTCAGCTGGATCTGAACAGGAAGAAAAGAAAGAACTGGTGAATAATTTGTGAACACTGCATTCGTTTACTCACAGGAACAGCACATGAGAGAGCGATAAAGCTGACAGCGATGAACACCAGCACGACCTTCATGATGATCCTGATTTCTGGCTGTGAAATTAAAGTGATTCCTTTAAAAATGTCCACAGTTTAAATGTTCAAGAGGACGTTCTGTTAACTCTCTTACCTTCAGAAGCAGATAGATCTGTTTAGTCACAATCGTAGATGTTTTCCTCTGCTATCCTGCTGCCTCTTTTATACAGTTTATCAGCTCAGGATCGACCAATCAGAAACCAGCGCTGATATGATGCCACAGCTATTTTAGCCGTATTCGGTTTTCTGAGCAGTTAAGAAATGAGGTGTGATTCGGATTCACTGAGTTTCTGAGAGAGTGTAACAGCTCAATGTTGCATATCATTGTGAAACTGTGAATCTTTTAAGAATGGTCTCTAATCTCACAGGACATTATGACAGGTGTTTACAGGTGTGATGAAATGATGACAGCTAAAAAAACATTCAGCTTTATGGTAGAACATAGAATATAACACGGTACTATGGACGTCTCGTTCCAAACTCATGGGCTTTAATATAGAGTCGTCTTTAACAGCTTTAACGTCTTTAACATTTAATAGCCTTTACTCTAATGGAAAGGCTTTCAACATTTACATTTACAACATTTAGCAAAAGTTTTTATTCAGAGCAACATACAAAAGCGCATTGGAATCTGTTTTGAAGAAGAAACCCTGGTGCACTAGGTTACAGACTTAGGATAGACTTTCCACAAGAACTTTGGGTGTAACTGTGGGGATTTGTAGTCATTCAGGCACAGGTGCATTCATGAGATCAGGCACTGAATGTTGGGTGAGACGTTCTGTGGTGCGGTTCATCCCAAAGGTCTTCAGTAGGTTGGAGATCAGGTCTCTGTGCAGGACACTCGAGTTCCTCCACACTGAACTCATCAAACCAAGTGTTTATGGATCTTGTGTACAGAGGCAACAGGACTGATACCATTAAACCACAGATTCAGGATATTATATTTCTTATTATATATATATAAATAAACAAGAGTTAGCATTCTTCTAGTGACCCCTAAACCCACGCCTGTCCACCAGACTGCTGGGTAGTGATGTGTGATTCATCAATCCAAAGAACACAGCTCCAGAGTTCAGTGTTGGTGCTTTACATCACTCCAGCTCACATGTGTCATTGTCTATAGTGACCTTAGATGTTCGACAGTGGGAACACGTTTCCTGAGCTGCTGATACACAGTTCTTTACTGATGTTGATTCCAGAGGCAGTTTGAAGCTCTGTATGATTTCTATCAGTATTCTGGTCTATTTGTTGTTGCATTTAGATGCTTGTGTTTCACAATACATTTACATATACATTTACATTTACATTTACAGCATTTGGCAGAACGCCCTTATCCAGAGCGACGTACATAAGTGCTTAAATCTCTAACATTGAATACATTAGTGCTGGCTCACTAGGTTACATACTTAAGATACCATGAGTTTAAAACATTTGTTCAAAGTTACAATGAAAAAGTCAATTTATTTTTTATTTTTTATTTTTTTATATCGTCGCTGTCGGGCGGAATCCTCATATCTCCAAAACCGTTATTTTTCAGGAAATTAAAAAAACGCCGTACCTTATCTGCAGTGCACAGGGTTTAGTCCGCGTTGCAGTGGATTGTCTTGCGCTAAATTCCCGTCCTCAGACGAGCACCAGAACTAGCGGGGGTCAAGAATTTTTTTTCTTTGAGCCCAGTGTTTTGAAGACATTTACCTCAGAAGACGTACAGTATTGATTCGTTGTGACTCTTCTTGAGGAGAAATATGCCGCGAAGCTCTCCCGCGGAGTGAGGAAGAGGTGGACAGTTGAAGCGTCCAATGGAGTTAAGAGATTTGCGCTCAAGCTATTTTCAAGACTTTAGATTGGTTAATAACTTGTAAAAATAACAGACCCACGTGGGGACTGACCAATAGCATCGATATGTGAAAAAATATGAAATTGACCAAATTTGGACATACGAGGTTTCCGCCCGACAGCAACGATATGCAAAAGATAAGGAAAGCAGTGCTAGTTGAAGTGTTTCCTGAATAAGTAGGTCTTCAACCACCGCTTGAAAATAGCCAGTGTCTCAGCTGTCCGGACCTCTAGGGGAAGTTCATTCCACCACCTTGATGCCAGAACAGAGAAGAGTCTTATAGTATACTTGCCTCTTACCCTGAGAGATGGTGGAACCAGTCGAGCAGTGCTGGTAGATCGGAGGGTGCGGGGTGCAGTGCGAGGAGTGATGAGGGCTTTGAGGTAAAATAACAATAACAGCACAGTTGAACGATGGAGATCTCACAAAAACAAGATTTCACCAACTGACTTCTATATCTCATGACAGTGTTATATTTAACGTCACTGAGGTTTTCAATATGACTCGTTCTACAGCCAGTTGCTTTTATTCACCTGCTACGGCTGTGGCTAAAACACCTGAACTCAATCATTAGGAGGGGTGCACTTACTTTCAGCCATATAGTTCATGTGCTATTTTAGAAAGGAAAAAACAGTGTTGGTTCTAAAATCTGATGAACTCAACCTTGTTTGAAGCCGTTGTAAAATCATCACAGTAACTGAATTATGGGTCGATGCTCCATGATTTAAATGATATAAACCTTCAGATCTAAGTTGTTCTCTTGGTGGTTGTTAGGTATTCCATGGGATTGCTATGGGGTAGCTACGTAGCTTCTACGGGTCCCAGGTGGTTGCTCTGGTGTGTACACACTAACGATATGATCCCAGGGGATCGTTAAGGTGTAGCTACTGTAGGTGGTGACCAAAAGTCTCAGCTGATTGCTATCATACTCCAGGTGATTACTCAGGATTAGTTGCAGCAGGTGGAGCAATCCAGTGGGATCTCACTTCAGTGTATGTGAATTAAGAACAGTTTAAATCATGTAACAGCAGGACATGTTCGTGTATTCCTCTGGAGCTCTCTCACTTTAATTGTGTATCAGATGTAGGATTTCGCTGAATTTAGTGTAACTTTGTCGAGAAATTGCAACACAACATTTTCTTATACCACAACAATTTGATAATCTAGTATTGTAGTTAAATTGGTTAATTATTTAATTTATTAATTCAATCAAAATGGCTTCTACCCTCGTTACTCAGTAGCAAATAGAATAACGTACAGAGTGTAATGTGTGTATGAGACATGACACTTTTACATTAAAAAGAAAAAAATAATTCTAGTGTTTATATTTTAATTGAACAGTGCTGTGGGGTAAAGATCGCAAAATATAAAACACCGGCAGACAGAAATATGCTGATCACAAACATGTCTTTATTTTAAGATCATCAATCTTACAGAACATGACAATTACAAGCGGTGCTCCTATTTGCCTGCTGCAGCAGTTGGTGCGGGGACAGGGGCAGGAGCAGGGGCAGGGGCAGGGGTCAAAATGCGTGCTAACAGCAGGGGAAACAGGATGTCCATCCAGTTTTGGTTTGAGTTGCCATTGGAGGATGGGTAGAATCTTCTGTAGTACTGCAAATATAAACAGAGAGAACGAGAGACAATAAACATACAGAACACACGTAGAGAGAATGAGAGAAAAAAGTCTGTTAATCAGGCAGGTTTTTGTGATGTCAGAAAATGAAACAAAAATAAATCGTGTCACATATTTTTCCTATTTGATGTCCATCTAAATGTGATCAAAGGGCATCAAATAGGGACAAACTTTTTCTAGTGGACCTATAGCAACATTAAAGGAGCAGCAGGAACATCTGATATGTGACACGTCTAATCTTCACATGTCTGGATTATGAGAAGCTCTTTCTTATGAAAATAAAAACCCTGCGTTCCTGCTTAAAGCACCACAAACCACAAGGAAAAATGTCTTCTGTTAATGATGAGACCAAAATAGAATCTTTCTTAAAGTTATAAGTTTGATGAGAAACCCAACACAGACCAGGCAGAAGCATGGTGATGGTAGCACGAGGTTATGAAGCTGTTACTAACCTCGCCGCTGGACGAGCGCTTCTCTCGTTCATGCTCCTCCTCGACCTGTGAGAAGAACATCAATACGTTCATAAAGATCTAGAACATAAATCTCAGCTGGATCTGAATGGGAAGAAAAGAAAGAACTGGTGAATAATTTGTGAACGCTGCATGCGTTTACTCACAGGAACAGCACATGAGAGAGCGACAAAGCTGACAGCGATGAACACCAGCACGACCTTCATGATGATCCTGATTTCTGGCTGTGAAATTAAAGTGATTCCTTTAAAAATGTCCATAGTTTAAATGTTCAAGAGGACGTTCTGTTAACGCTCTTACCTTCAGAAGCAGATACAGTAGATCTGTTTATTCACAATTGTAGATGTTTTCCTCTGCTATCATGCTGCCTCTTTTATACAGTTTATCAGCTCAGGATCGACCAATCAGAAACCAGCGCCGATCTGATGCCACAGCACGCAGGGTATTTGTGTATTATATAAAAATTATTAGTCCAAGTGGTTAGGAAATGAAGCAAGATTCATATTCATATGATTGTGTGTCAGAACATATTATTGTGAAATTGTGAATCTTTTGAAAATACTTTTTAATCTCATATTATTATATTAGAGGTGTAATGAGATCATGAGCAGAAACGCCTAGCACTTGTCAACAGACTCAAACCGGTCAATTCATATAACATACAGTATAATAGATGTGTGTCTGTTATTTTTGTAAATCTCCATCTGTAATGAAATGTGTGTGATTTTTTAAAACAGAGAATACTGGTTGATCAAATTGTTCAAAAATTACTGAAGTCTGTATCAATGCTCCATATCATTTATTTAAACATAATAAAAATCACACATTTACGTCATCGTGCTGTCCATAGATTGCCACAATCTGTGTGTTTTATGTTGCTTAACAACCAAAGCATACTTTTAATGAACCTCATCGAGAAGTTGTACAATTGTTTATTTTATTGTATATTACACTGAGAGATGAAGTTAAGGTCAGTAACTCTTTACCATCCAAACCGTCAGCAGCTTAACATCACAATAACTTTTATAATTGAGGATTGTATTTTCACCAGTGAAGCAAATTTAAATAAATAAATAAATACTGACAAACTCCCTTGAGATTCTGTTTTTCCAGTCTGTTGTGTTTCATTGGGCCACTGCAATCAATGTGTTTTTAATTTTTTTTTTAAATTAAATTATAAAATGTGATAATCATGATGAAATTTTTCATGTGTGTTAATCCTGTGTGCTGCAGTTCTATTTGCAGGAGCAGGAGGGTGAGTCCCTGGGGCAATAAAACACTGGATAAAGTGGTGCTGTAATGAACAAACACCTTCCTAAAGACATCTTCTGCCCATAATCGACCAATCATTTGAGTGTGTCATCATATTCTTTTACATTACACCTTATTGAGCAATACAACCACATTACAGGACAGCAGGGTGATTCAGGCTCTCAGTGCATTCAGGGCAAATCAACTAACACCTGAAAGACAGCAGATCATTTGTAAAGTGACAGAAATGGATCTGAATATTCACCATGAGCAAATTTATTGTTTTTCTGTGATCTAAATTATGTCAAGACTTGTTTAGGTCACTTAGTGTTTTAACATTCTCTGAGAAAATGAAAATGTGGCAGATTTTTAAAACATGTAGCTAGAGACAGAATGTTCATGCTGCATAGAAGCTGAACAAACTTCTGCTGCATTGTGATCCACGGCAGAAGGTGAGAACCCGAGCCGTTTCCTTAAGTGAGTTAGTGACGTGACATACAGCTAAGTACGGTGACCTATACACAGAATTTGTTCTCTGTGTTTAACCCATCCAAAGTGCACAGCAGTGAACACACACACACACCGTGAACACACACCCGGAGCAGTGGGCAGCCATTTATGCTGCGGCGCCCTGGAGCAGTTGCGGTGCCTTGCTCAAGGGCACCTCAGTCGTGGCCGGCCCGAGACTCGAACCCACAACCTTAGGGTTAGGAGTCAAACTCTCTAACCATTAGGCCACGACTTCCCCCTAAACTTTTACTGTTACACGAGTAAGGCACTTTTCACAATGGCTATTATGAGCCTTTCCTTTGACACTTCCTGATAACTTTGTGAATATTTACAGTTTTACACTTTATATATTTATAGTTCTTTATAATGTGAACAAAGATATAAAGAACAGATCAGCACTTGAAAGTCTGCTGTAGACCAGGTCAATAAAACCCGCTGACAGAAACATGGCCTTCATCACTCTCCTGTGATGCTAATCAGACCTGGGAATACTAATCAGATGCTAATCTCTTTTCTCATCAGAGATGGGGATTTTATTCATTTGCAGCACTTTTTTTTTTTAACACTAAGGAGGTTTAAATAGAGCAGAATACCATCTTGAATTAGAGGCTATTGATGTTTTTCATGATGAAATCTTAAGCATGTTGACTTCATGAAATCATTTGAAGATCCAAATATGACACGCTAAGACATGAGTGTGTTATTAAGTCAAATTTTATTATAAGAAATGACAAAGAATGGCAGAGAACATGTCATGTGTATCAAACTATAATCACTAGCTGATATTGCTTGACTTATTTGCCTGTGCCTCCGGCAGCAGGGGCAGGAGCAGGAGCAGGAGCAGGGGCAGGAGTGAGCAGCTGTAGCAGTAAGAGTGGCAGCATGGCTTGGAGAAGGTTGTTGTTGTTGTTGTTGTTGTTGTTGTTGTAGTAGTAGGGATAGTATGATGGCCTGAATTGTCCTTGGTTGTTCTGGAGAGAGGGTTAGAGCCATTAGAGTGACATTAAATAAATATACAAATAAGTAGATATGTGTCCAAGCAGATGTGTTACAGACCTCATTACTGGATGAACGCTTCTCTCGCTCGTGCTCATCATCGACCTGCAGAAATATTCATTTTAGTACAGAATTTATAACATGAACTGACCAAAGACAAGAGAAGAACTAAGCAGAACTTACATGAATGGCTCCGATAAGTCCAATAAGACACGCTGCAATGAGCACAACCTTCATGGTTCTCCTCGGATCTCTGAGGATGAAAAACAGCAGTTTTGTTATTTAAATAAATAAATAAATAAATAACAGGTCCATATAGAGCAGAGTGCATCTTACCTTTAAAGGCAGGCAGCAAACACTGAATATCTGTATTTTAGTCGTGGATACAGTAACGCCTGTGGAGCTTCTTTTTAAAGACAATTTCAGCCCCCAACTGACCAATCAGTGACACCGTGACTTTTCTGCTGTAGTCCTGCTTTAGTACGTAATCATCATTTTCTGCTTTTCACCGGATTTTGAAACCAAAGAACATGCAGTGATTCATACTGGCAGCTTTACTGCAACTGTGATGGGTGTTTAGGTGAATTTGGGTTCTGAGCAAAACAAGTCATTGTGAAACAATCCTCACATTGTGTAAACCTGTGCGTGTGAGCATCTACTATAGTCATCAGCGATTCTTCAGGTCTCAGATCCACTTGAGCAACACAAGTCATTGTGAAATGATTCCATATCACATCTGAAAGGAAGATGATGGACCTACTGTGGTGGTCCTTGATGCTGAGTTTAGACGTGTCAGCTAGAGGGTACTGGCACAGACACTTTGGACCCAATTTCCCTAATGACCACATGGCCTGCTCGATTCCATCACACACAGCCTGGCTATATCATGAGCACTGGGTTCTCTTATATCCCACGGAGGAGAACTAGAGTCAAGGTCATCACTGTAATGTCCAAGGCTAAATCTAGGGAATGTTCAAGACTGAAAATCCTCAAATCTTATTTCAGAGCCAAGTTTGTATTACAGCTAGTTTGTATAATTTCGTCTGTAAGTATTTCATGGTTTGCTTCAAATACTTTTGTTGAACTCGTTTCCTTCATTTGTTTTCTGAAAGAAGGAAGAAAAGAAAAGACATCACATATTTTTTGACAAACTTTCAGCCAAGAACATTAAACATTAACAGGTCAGTATGATAAAATACAATTAGTGTATGGATGTGTGTGTGTGTGTGTATGCTTATGATGAACTATTTCATCTTCTTGTGAAATGTATTTTGAAATCCAGGATCAGGATCCAGTATGAATATTAGCTGCTTATTCTCATGTTGTGAAAAACACTCCCACTAATAATAATATGGAATAGAGTTCATGCGGAATTATTATCCATCAGTTCACCTGCTATTGAGCTTTTTATTCTCTACAGACTTTATCAGTATTTAATAATTATTATTATGTGTATTGATCCTAAAGGACTTTGTAAGTCCTCAGATTTTCATTAAATGTCTGTGTGGCAGAGAACTAAATGATAGCTATATTATCACACACCTGACATTGTGATGCATTTGACTCACTGTTTGGATCAATTCAGAGTCAGTGTCAGAGTCAGAGTCATCTTTTTCATCAGAAGTAGAAGCTTTTATTACATATATATGTACTTAAACATGGAAATATAGAACATAGAAATGTTAAACTACAAGTATGATAACAGGTATTTACAAACATTATAAACAGGGCACTTGAGGTAACAATATAGACTCTGTGGGGCAGTTGAACGGGAGGAGAATAAGGAGAAAGTTTTCTGTACGTATATCTTCAGTTTATCTACTGAACAGAATAATAATTCTATATCACAACTCATAAACATCACTCCTTCACTGGCTGAGCTGGAAAACTGGACCTGTGACTTGTTAATTTATTTATTTATTTATTTTTATTATTTTAATACATGAACACAACTTACTGATCTAACTAAGTTTTATATTAGAATATTTTTTCTGCATTAAATGTTTCCTTTTAATTGACAGTTTTGATTTTAAATAGATCAAAGTATATTCAGATTTTTCTCTTTATACTCTTTAATGTCTGTTGATGTGTTCATTTTGTTTAATTGCCTTCTTTAGATTTGCATAATACACACAACATTGTTTTGTAATTATATTAATCTTTATATTATTCTTTATAATAACCTTTTGTTCTATGTTTATGTTCTGTAAAGCTGCTTTGAGACAATGTCACTTGTAAAAAGTGCCATACAAATAAACTTGAATTAAATTGAATAACATTTCCATTACAGTGTGTTCATCTAAGAACCAGTGTCATTTAATTCACAACTACTTTTAACAAAAACACACAAAATCAGAATGATTTCAGAAACTTTATTTAAACATCATTCTTATCCAATTCTCAAGAACATAAACACACATCAGCTGGTCAGGAATGAATCACATGCTTTTAATAGAAACCAGGAGACTCTAAACTAAATGCCAACATTTTCGGAACATATCTGTGGCAAGAACAAAGCAAGGGTTTAACGCCCAGCGGAAGGAGTTGATGTTGGAGCAGGGGCTAGACTAGGTCCGAGAGCTAGCAGGATGCTCTCCAGAAGCTGATTGAGCTGGTCCTGGTTCAGCTGCTTCAGTAGAGGAATAAAAGGCCAACCCTGAAGAAAAAAAAACAAAACACTTGAAGCAAAAAATGCAAATGCTATTTTTGAGCTTTAAATAAGGGAATTTATAATAAATCGGATAAACCTCATCAGAGCTGGAGGAGAGCGAGCGATCCTCACGATCGTGTCTATTTTCATGCTGAAAGACAGTAAGATGGGACATAAATAACCGAATATGAGACAAATCCACTACTTACAGTTAAAAAAATTCTTACCTGGACAGCCAAAGCCAAGCCAAAAAGGCACAACAACAAGACTGCAGTCTTCATATTTCTGGAAAATAAATGTTAACGCTAACGAGAGTAGAAAAGCAAAACCTCTAAACTGCAGTGTAAATCAGATACCGTGTCTCAGGTCTAATGTAGCTGCATCTGAACACATTACATGATTTAAATATGATGAGGAAAGATGATGACAACACATCCTTCTCCATGTTTGGCTAGGAGAAATTTCCACATATGCAGAGTGGTGAAAGAGAGATAATACCAGTGATCAACAAAGCGTAAAGAAAAAAATGCAGCTTTACAGATTTCAGTCTGCGGTTTGTTCGTGCTGAATACTGATCAATTACATACTTGCAAAAGCATTTCAGAATACAGAGAAAACATTTATGATATCTGGATGATTTTAATATATTTACACCTACTTCTAATTTTATTATAATTTGATTTCAGTTGTTTTTTTAACTGTTATAATGATCATAATTATATTAAATTATAATTAATATAACAAACCAATAAAATATCCCAGTAATCCAAAACTGATCTGCAAGTACAGCGCTTATAATTATATTTTATCTATTTTCCTATATGACTCATTAGGGGCTGTGTAACCAGTAACCATTTCTGACCAGTATAATGCTTTAGCCAAAGATTCCACCAACAGAGATGCTTTGCCTCTGATGTTTATTTGTTTTGTGATTGGATATAGAAATTTAGTTTCAGATATCTTAATAAAAAGTAAAAATTGTCCATTCCGTCAGTTTTCCTAGTGAACCTTTCTTAAATTCTCATCATTGTGCCTCAGAGTGGGTGTAAATAATCATTCTGTAAACCAGATTTGATTAACATGAACATGCTGAAGATGGTGGAGCTACATGATGTTCTAAGGTAAACATGTATATATGTTTTTCATACAGTAATTATAGCCTCTTCACATGTTTGGTCATGTTTATTTTGTTAGGGCAACAGTGTTAGTTGCTCAACTATCAGTCTTGAGTATAAATAGAGAAACTGAAGCTGGAGACTGAGATGAGAGGGAGAGGAGGTAAGTAACACCTTTTTCCAATAAGCAATGATATTTTATTTAAAATTAAGTTTTCTCTAATTGTATTATGGTTTTAACCTGTGACTTTCTCTGCAGAAATGGACGTCCTGTTTCTGGTGGCGTTATTGTTTGTTGGGGCAGTGGCCCGTGTAAGTAAAACTTAATATATAATTAATTGATGTTGGAATTAATGAGTTCTTCTAGAATATTAGCTCATATCTATAATGGGTGCATGAGGGTTATGTTTCATTCTGCTTTTTTTTTTAGAAGATGGGCATTAGAGAAACAATTGGCTGTGTAAAATAAAAATGAAAAACAACATGAAAATAAAGTTATTTCATGCTTTACTTCTTTAAATCTACAGCCAGGAAATGGCTGGCATGAAGGTCAGCAAGGTCCTGGACCAATGGGAGGAGGATCTGGGCCAATAGGTGGGGGGTCTGGGCCATTGGGAGGAGGATCAGTGCCAATGGGTGGAGGATCTGGGCCAATGGGAGGAGGATCAGGGCCAATCAGAGGAGGATCAGGGCCAATGGGTGGAGGATCAGGGCCAATCAGAGGAGGATCAGGGCCAATGGGAGGAAGATATAGACCAATGGGAGGAGGATCTGGGCCAATGGGTGGAGGATCAGGGCCAATGGGGGGAGGATTTAGACCAATGGGAGGAGGATCTGGGCCATTGGGAGGAGGATCAGGGCCAATGGGAGGAGGATCAGGGCCAATGGGAGGAGGATTTAGACCAATGGGAGGAGGATCTGGGCCAATGCAAGGAGGCTCTAGACCAATGGGAGGAGGATCTGGGCCAATGGGAGGAGGATCTGGGCCAATGCAAGGAGGATCTGGTCCAATGGGTGGAAATCTTTGGCCAATGGGAATGCAACCTTGGCAAATGAGAGAGGGTCCTGGATCAAAGGGAGGACATCATAGGCCAAAGAATGAAAGTTCTGAGCTAATGGGAGGACATCATAGATCAAATAATGAAAGTTCTAGGGCATTTAGTAGGCATCATAGGGGAAAGAATGAAAGTAATGAGCTAATAGGAGAACGAAAGAATGACAGTTCTGGACGATTTGGTGGAAGAGGTTCTCAGCCTCCAGTTGTGGTGAGTTTACATAGTACACTATACATCTGAATTTCTAGAGCTTTCCTCTGAGCTGAGTAATGTTAATTTTCATGAATTTGCCAAAATGGCACATATATACACTTAATGAATCGGGTGTACTGACACATGTCACACTTTAACAGCCTGCTCAGATGAGGGCATCAGATCCTGACCAAACCAAAGGATCGTTTGGTAATGAGAACTTTCAGGGGTTACCTGCCAGTGACAACGGAGAACCAGACTTCCCAGGATGGCAAAGAAATGTAAGAGGGTTAAATTTGAGTTTTTACAGATGAAACCTGAATATTAATTGCATATGCATCACTTCATCCTACATGAAGATATTGAGATTTTTAAAATGATTTGGGAAAGTAGGTCATTATGTAAGTTAAGTAAATACAAACCACTGATTGACTTCATAAAATGTTCCCAAGTTCATAAACTCATAACAACTTAATCAATACAATCAGAATCCCAAATATGAATAATATTCAATATTCAAATATGAATATGTTTTGTCCTTTCACAGACATAAGAATGCTTTACAGCCAAAGTGTTACTTTGCTTTTTTAAATTGCATTAAAGTTTGTTGCCAATATTTGGACAGGGTTTTGGATCTATGAGGCCTTTAGATTATGGTGCACATGGAGGGCCACATGGAGGGCCACATGGAGGGCCACATGGAGGGCCACATGGAGGGCCACATGGAGGACCACATGGAGGTGGAAGAGGATTCAATGTAAGCCAGTAAATGACTTTAAAATATCATGTTAAAAAAAGGAACATAAAAATGATCAAATAGTTTTAATCATTATAATTATTTTAACAGTAGTAACACAAGTATGATGTTTGTTTTCCCAAAATATTTCACCAGTTTTATATCTTATTAAAAAATTAAAGTGAACTGAAGTATAGTGAATTTCACCCACATGTGAATTGTGTTTCAGCCAAACACGCAGTTCATTCCACTGTTCAAGGTGAGATATTTGTGGATGTCATACGATTACATTATAATACACATTACATTATAATTATTATTAATTATTAATAATAATAATAATAATAATAATATGTCTGTAATAATGACTCTTATATGGATTCACATTTAGGCAGAGAATATCACACTGCAGGTGATTATGTGATTTTTATCTATTATTATTACTTATATTTTATGATACACTGTAAAGATTTACAAAAACTTTTTTTTTCTCTGTTAGGGTCTCAATGTCACGCTGCCTCTGAAAGAGGTAATTACAGTAACGTTAACTGTAAAATACACAAATTACACAATTCTTCATGACAGTTAATTTTTGTGTCTTTTTTCCACAGGGGGAAACTATTTTCATTTTACCAACAGTATGTTCTTTTGTTTTATTGCTTTATGTGCATTAAAAGTAATATATTTGTACGGTAGTTTAAAATAATCTTGTTTTAATTTCATTCTCAGATCCCGGGATTGTCACAGGTATCAAACGTCTTCCAATATCAAAGGAAAAATACTGACGTTATTATATAAACAGGAATAAAATGATGTATTCTTCTCTTCCAGATGGACAGAAACGCTCCTCAAGCCTACGCTACGGTCTTTAGACTCGTTCCTGTTATTTTTTTTCACTTTATATTTATATTTCAGTCAAATGTCTGAACTGCTTCACAAATGTATTATTATCTTCTCATTATTTTACAGTATGGAGGCATGTTTGGTGCTCAGGTAAACCACCCCCCCCCCCCCCACACACACACACACACACACACACACATACACACTTCATTGTTTCTCACTATTGCTTTATTAACACATTCTAATGTTTATAACATTAACAAACCAACTTTCCGTCTGTATTCAGCCCTATTTGAAGGTTGCCTACAATCCCAATGCTTCGGTAATTAAATCCCAAATAAAAATGATCTTTACTGCATTTCTGTTTAAGTGAATAAAAAAACAAACATTTTTATTCTTTTCCAACAGCAAAGATTCTCATTTGAATACGGAGTCATGCAGTTCGTAAGTAATTATTCGACTAACAAATACGAACCATCATCATCATCATCATCATTATTCTGTTGTGAATTTTCTAAATGTGTCTCTTTTTCCTCATCATGTCCAAATTTAATGCACAGCTTCCATCTTTCCTGAAGGTCAGTGTGTCTAAAGCTTCACATACAGTTATATACAGGAGCTAGAGGTTTGTCTGTAACATCATTTATCTTTTTTATTTATTTCTTCAGGCTGAATCGGAGAGTAATGAAGACACAGACATCTGAGATGGAAGACAGATCTGCATCACACACCATTTTAAGGGTATCTATCTATCTATCTATCTATCTATCTATCTATCTATCTATCTATCTATCTATCTATCTATCTATCTATCTATCTATCAGTTAATACTAAGTTCTATTTCTATGAATCTAACTCTCTATTTTTTTTGTTTCTGTTGTTTGTGTGTTTACAGGAAACCAGACTCCCAGAGCTTACTGGTCTGTGCAAACATTAATGACTTTAATGACATATGGGATCGCGTGTGTGTGTGTGTGTGTGTGTGTGTGTACGGCTTCTTAATAAATGAAAATCTGTAATGATTCCTTTTTATCATTCATTAAACACATCGGCATTCACATATTTGTCTTATGTCTTTATTTCTGTTTTGACTCTTAATAATTCCCGACTCTGCGCTGTGATGTAACACCGGAACTGACTCTGTTCAGCTCTATTAACCCTTATAAGCACTCCCAGGTAGAAAAGGTCATAACAGCAGCATCATACAGCAGCTAAATGAGAGTTAAAGGTTCTCTACATCCTCTAAAGCAGCAGATTACAGTGGCAGAGAAATGCAAAATAAAATAAAAAAATCATAAAACACAACAACATTAAAGACAAACCGGAAAAGGTAGGTATAATTTTTGAATGGAAGTCTTACTGCTGATTGGACGATACATCTGTCACTCAAGATATACAGGAAGTAGGAAATTGTGTAAAGCTTTGTGCATGTGTGGAGTTCTGGGTTCACCTTAAATTTAAGAAAATAACAATTTCCATTGTCAAGCAAGAAAAGGAACAACATTCAAATGCCGTGATTCTTAATATGTTGATCTCATCTAATGGCATAAAGATTAATTTGTGATCTCTAAAAACATGCCTGAGGAATACAGGAATGAATCGAAGACAAAACTATCCCAGATTAAAGGATGTAAGGAACACTATAAAAGCATCTCTGCATGGACCAGGAAAGTTGTTCGGTTATCGGACAACATGGTTAGAACTTCAGCAGAAACACAAGTTGTGTGTTAAATGTGATGACATTATGCAGTTGCTGCAAGAACTTAATCCATAATTGACAGAACAGAGACACACTGTAGATCTGTTCAACATTATAACTCCATTGGACCAGACGATCTGTGGCATGAGGATGGATACACTGAAGCCATTTGGTTTCGCTATATCAGGATGCACTGACGGTTTATCGAGACGCATCCTGTGGCTTATTTGTAGACCAACTAACAATAATCCTGTTGTTATTGCAGACCTACAAGAAGAAAACAAAAGCGTTTTAAATGATGCAATGCATTTAACACTGGACTTGTCATGCAGAACAAAGCACGATGAATTAGTATATTCTGAGTTGGTGCCAAGTGAGTTCTGACTGTATCTAACATCTCTAAGCTGGGAGTCGTTTTACTGGAATATATTTAATTTGTTTTATTGTGAACATATTTAACAATGGATTAAAATGCTTTAATTGCTTTGTCTAGGAATTTAATAAACAATGACAAAAAGTAAAATTGGATGATTTTTATTCTGAAGCATTGAGTAGGGGGGGGCACGGTGGCTTAGTGGTTAGCACGTTCGCCTCACCTCTCCAGGGTCCGGGTTCGATTCCTGCCTCCGCCTTGTGTGTGTGGAGTTTGCATGTTCTCCCCGTGCCTCCGGTCCAAAGACATGCATGGTAGATTGATTGGCATCTCTGGAACATTGTCCGTTGTGTGTGTGTGTGTGTGTGTGCGCCCTGTGATGGGTTGGCACTGCGTCCAGGGTGTATACTGCCTTGATGCCCCATGACGCCTGAGATAGGCGCAGGCTCCCCGTGACCCGAGGTAGTTTTTTTATAAAAAGTCAAGCAGTGTAAGTTGGCATACAGTATGGTATCCGAATTGTGTTGCACAATGTTTAGTAACTCTGCCTGTTGCTCTTGTTGAATAATAAGCAAGTTTTAATTTAAAGGATTATAAGGAAAAATAGCTGCTTTGACAAACGTTATATAAACTCTTTTATAACGTCTTTTGTTTTAACAAGTGTGTTATCAAAACCCTTCAAATAAGAATAAAGATAATGTTGAACTGAGATTTTACAGCATGTTTAACTCTGCCAATTCTACATAATATCAAGTATGTGTCACTGTATGTACACGACAGAGACGAGGACGACGAATAGTGACATTAAAGATGTCATTTTAATAATCAGACCAGATTAAACTGGCCACGATCCATTTTTCTTAATTTTCTAATTATTGTACATGGACATCACTACCGTAATAACGTCACTGCTGTCGACCAAAACATCTCTGAGTGTGAAAAGAAGAAAAACTGTGTCTATTGAAGAGTTAGTTACCACCATGTATTAACACACACACACACACACTCACACACACACACAAACACAACCTCAAATGAAATATTCACTAGCATAGTGCACTAGATAACAAGGGCTAAGTGATGACGTAGACTAGTAAAGTGTCATTTCTAATGTTTTAGTAAACATAAAGTAAAGAAAAGATTCATAGAAGAAATCAATCAAATGAATCAAATTCATTTTTGCTGGCCGATTTGCTCTTTTTGTTTGTATTTTTTGCATTAAAATCGTATGCAAACGAGGCTTCTTTTTATATAAATAAATACATGTGTATTCTCAGTATTCTAGCTTGGGATGAATGTAATGAATAGAATTAAAATTAAAATAATTATTTAATTGTAATGTAATTGTTTCTCAAAGAAAATATCATGCACTGTTTTTATCATTTGTTTTCATTATGCAAGATAACATTATATGAATTATGACAATTTGAGGAAATGTTTCTTCAACGTGTCAATATTTATGTTGTGTTTTGAACGTACAAAAAAAAATGAAGTATTATTTTGAATGTGCAAGTATCCATTACTGTGTGCCATGTACTGTGCATACACAAAATACAATTTGAAATATGTTAACAATATACTCTTAGTACCATTATAAGGACATCTTTGTACTTTATACTCAAAAGGGTACACATTACTACCTTAGAGTACCAATGTGTACCTTAATGTACAACTATAAATTTTTGGGGTTAAATAAGGTACAAAGTCCTTTTAAGGGTACTGTCCCAGTGGCAAGCTGTTCTATTTCTTTCTTTCTTTCTGTTTTATAATCATATATAATCATAACGCATATAAAGCATGATTAAAAAAATCATGATTAAAAATAAAACCTGTCATTTACACAAGGGTTAACTGAAAAAAAAACATATAACACTAGACATTTCGTCCCCCCCACTTTTTAAATGATTTCTACGCCCCTGCGATAACCGACAATGAGTGAAAACAGTGGTGATGAGTATAAATAGAGTCCGGGTGAACAGACAAGTGAAGACGGGAAACAAACATGGTGGATGACGGGGTGCAAAGGATGATGGGTAATGTAAAAAATGTAAATAAGGTACAAACATGTCCTTTTAAGGGTACTGTCCCAGTGGCAAGTTGTTCTATTTCTTTCTTTCTTTCTGTTTTATAATCATATATAATCATAAAAATCATATAAATCATATAAAGCATGATTAAAAAAATCATGATTAAAAATAAAACCTGTCATTTACACAAGGGTTAACTGAAAAAAAAAAAACAGATAACACTAGACATTTCGTCCCCCCCACTTTTTAAATGATGGCTACGCCCCTGGTGGGAGCTGTACCACTTTTTAGTTGGGTATGTCATGTACGCAAAAATCATGAAAATCTAGGGCGTTCCAATACAGTTTTGTTTCCTAAACCTTATTTTCCCCATTAATAAAATGAGAAGGGTTCTAAAAAAGCGTAGCCTTTCTATTGTGTGATTCGTTTTCTTACTTATTTATTCTATACGATCTATTTGTAGTTCTTTTGCTGTGTTGAAGGAGCTCACAGACGCTCACTGTCCACTTTCGGTTCATTTATCTAAAAGCTCCTACAATATAAAGTGCTGCTAGTTTATCTGTGCTTTCAGGAAGCTCCGCTGGATTAACTGTGGTTAGTTTTCTGCCGTGTCTCTTTAAAACCTTCAGATTTTTTAAATTTGCCGTATTTTAATCCACATTATGGGCAATACATTTTTTATACATTCATAAACACACAAGTTGAATTGTACCTGCTGTACTTCCTGTATCTCTTAAGTGACAGATGTATCACCCAATCAGCAGTAAGTCTTCCATTCGCAAAAAATAAAAACCATACCTACATTTTTAGGTTTGTCTGAAATGTCATTCTTGTTCTAATTTGTTATTTTGTTTGCACTTCTTGGCCACCGTAGCAGATGTTTTACAGCCCAAAACACCTCAGATGTCAAAGAAAAGACACTTCTGTAAATGTGTTTTTTTTTTTAAACATACACCAATGACTCACACTAAACTGCTCTGCTAAGACAAAAGCACATGAAAAGCAAAGCTTTCAACACTTCAGAACTATATCCTTTGTTTGGATGAAATAAAAATAATCCAAAGAACACTGAGATGTCCACAGGTAGGTGAAGCATGGTGAAGGGAGCATCATGATATAGAGCTGCTGGAGCTTTACATGTCATCAAAGAAAACAATGACCTCAAACATACAGCCACAACCCAAGAAGAATTTTCATGACCAAACCCATGACTCAAAAATTTACAGAGGTTTTTTTTTGTTGTTGTTTGTTTGTTTTTTTCATTGTGGCTCCATCAGAGAAGAACTGAAGATGATTTGTGTAGAAGAACGAGTCCAGACTGGACCATAATGCTGCGGAAAATGAATCACTTTACTGTAGATGCCCCAAAGCAAACAGATGTTGGTTATTTCTGGTGTCTAAATAACTTTGGTGGAAAATAATGAACATATCTTTGTTTTACGTTTCTGAATTTTATTATTGCATCAAATGTTTATTAAAAGATAAAAATTTGAATTCGTATCGTTTATTTGATTTAGTAACATTAGAAGGTCAGAATGTAAATGTCAGGACTGTAGGTCCACCAGAGGAAGACGTGAACGTTCTGCTGCTTAATTATTCTCAATGAGCCTCAGTGAGGTCACTAATCCTGTTAACTCACCATATCAACTTACCTCCATGTTCCTTCATATCTGAAATAAAAAACTTCCTACTTTCACTTCAGACTCTTTCCTTTCTTCCTCATAAAAAAGACAATTATTTAGACTTCTTATTTATCATTTTTATTATTATCTGTATTTATTCTGCAAAACAATGATTGGATGTTGATTATATATGCAGTGAATAAACTTTAAAATGGCAGTTTGTTAAATACAAATTTATTAATGAATTTTAAATACAAATTTAATTAACAAACAGAACAAAGAATGAATCGAGATTTGGGTTTCTACTGAGAGCAGTAACACAGTTAACTTTAATGTACGACTGTAACGTCTGATTTCATTAAAATTTCTATTCTGGACTCAAATCCTTTGTGGGCTTTACGTCACATGTGTAAGTTTAACACTGATTAATTATCAGGTGAGAACAGAAATGATTTAAGGAAATAAAGCATACATTGTGTTCAGCTCAGTAAATCTCTGGGGTTTTCACAGGACTGTGATGATACACAATTGTCTAGAAATAGAAAATAGAAATTGAGCTAAAACTTTATGTTTACTGAAGTTTACTTAAATTAATTCTAGAGATTCAGGAAAAAGGCACTGAAGTGGTTTGTATAAGAATAAGAAGCGGAGGACGCTGTGCTTTAATTCTACAGGCCAGAATTTACTGGACCTGGAGTTGGACCTGCTGTTGCAGCTGTAGTTGGAGATGGAGCTGGAGCTGAAGTTAGAGTTAGGGCTGTAGTTGGAGCTGGAGCTATAGTTGGAGCTATAGTTGGAGCTGTAGTTGTACCTGGATTTGCATCTGGAGCTGTAGTTGGACCTTGAGTTGCAGCTGTAGTTGGAGCTGGAGCTGTAGTTGGAACTATAGTTGGAGCTGTAGTTGGACCTGGATTTGCATCTGGAGCTGTAGTTGGATCTTGAATTGCAGCTGTAGTTGGAGCTGGAGCTGTAGTTGGAGCTGTAGTAGGACCTGGAGTTGCTGCTGTAGTTGGAGCTGGAGCTGTAGTAGGAGCTTTAGTTGGAGCTGTAGTTGGAGCTGGAGGTAGAACTGGAGGTGGAGCAGGTCTCAAACCTATAAGAAAATTCTGCAGCAGCTGACGGAGCTGATCCCTGGTCAGGGTGTTCAGTAAGGGAATGAACGGAAACCTCTGCTCATTACACAGAACACAGAAAAGGGGAGACAGAAAGAAAAAATATTTAACAACATCCACAGTCATGCTGCAGCTCCTGTATACAGAACTTTCACATCAATATTCCAGAATTTGATCTAAACACGATCTAATCAGAGCTCTTTGACTCTGAGATCAGAGTGAAGTCCTTTATATTTATATATAAATATTTTCAGTTTTCCAAACCTCATTAGAGTTTGAGTTGGAGAGCGATCGAGGCTCACGGTAAGGTTCAGCTTCAGGCTGAAAAACAGGTCATCAGAGAATAAATAACAAATCCACAAATAGAAAGAAAAACAAGTTTAAAAACATAAAATAAGATATACATGAGCCCGGATCAGGCTGAAGAGCCCCAAGCAGAACAAGCAGACTGTGATCTTCATTCTTCTGGAAATTGTTCACTTTAAAGTTGCAGTTTAAAGATCATTAATGACGGTGAAGAAGCTACAGCTGCGTGATGTCTCGAGTAAACACTGAAGTGCAGACGAACCTTCAGGATGATTTAAATACAATCAGGAGCCTGAGCTCATCATCTACTGAACACTGAGAGGATTTACTGATTTCCACAGATGCATATTAATGAAATAAATCAGAGCAGTAATCATCAGAGTGTGTTAATAAAAACACTTAAACACTCACTAATTCCTTCTGATGAGTAAGAAATAAATGTGTGTTTATTTCTGATCAGTTTAGAATAAATTCTGTAACCAGATGCTGAGCTTTAATAAACACGGCGGAGACAGAGACGGTGAGTCAGAGATTTCACAGAGCTTTCAGTGACTCAACTTCTCCTGTGGTAAGTGTTTACACCCAGAAACATGGTTTATTTACTGCTCCTGATAATACACACACACACAGAAACACACACACACAAACACACACAAACACACACACACAAACACACACAAACACACACACAAACACACACACAAACATGCACACACAGAAACACACACAGAAACACACAGAAACACACAGACACACAAACACACACAGACACACACACAAACACACACACAAACACTTTAAACAGAAATGCACAGAATTCTCACAGTTAAAAATGAAGTTCTATTTACGAAATATTTACATTATTGTCAACTTTATTGCAAATATTTAACATTATTAGATTAAAAAAAAATAGAAAATTACGAAACCTATTTCTGAACATTTTTACTGATAGGTTTCATGCATGCTGATGAATACATTAAAGCATGATGTATTATTTATTTATTTATTAGGAGATAATTCTGTTGTTAAAAAGGAAAACAAATATGTCAGTAAAACATTTTAAGATCTTTACACATTACAGGATTATAAGATTAGAGATGTGACTTGGAAGCAGCAGAAATGTTGGATGTCTGAGATTATTATAGACAGAGAAACTGTCCGCCAATTAATGAGGCTTTTAGATGGACAAAGTGTGGATCTTTGTTCATGAGGTCGTCTACGTTGACTTATAACATATATATACCAATCAATATACATAACAACATGTATATGTATATGTGTATATGTATATATACATAACAATCCTGGGTCAAACTTTAAAAGTCTCATTCATTGAAATATGCCACTTCTGCGTCATCTGTTTTTTTGCGTTTACACCGCAGCTGATTCCTCTGTAACGATCTCGCAAAAGTCCGGAGGCTGAGATTTATGTTGTGTGACTCCTTATATAAAATCTCTATGTTTGTGAAATTACAAAGAAAACAATACTGTATAATATTGTACATAAAATGAGTAACTGGGGGAAATTACGTTAGAATGATGATATATATGGCGCAAAAATACAAGAATTGCAAGGAAAAAAGTCAGAAATTCTAAGATATAAAGTCACAATTATCTTTTATTATTTTTTAAAATGAGGCAGAAACAAAATTCCATAGTACTTAAGTTCAAAACCTTAAAGTGTCTTAAATAATAAAGAATATTTGTTAATAATAAAAAAATATATAAAAAAACAGTGAATAACTTACAAAAAAAAAAATAAAACAAGAATAATCTTTTAAAAAAGATGCTGGAAAATCCAGCTGCTGATATGTAAATTTTTGGAAAGAATGAATAGAATAAAATGTGTAAAATTGTGTGAATGTTAATCTGCTGTTCTGATGAGGAGAAATCATAAATCTGTGCTTCTGCTGATGTGGGTGTTATTTAAAACATGTTTCAGGATGTACGTTGAAAAAACAATAGTGATTTAATTTCATTAATAATTCAGTAATTTAGCTCTTTATGATTATCATGTAGAGGAGATACGTGGAGAGACATGGAGGTGTGTCTCAGATCTTAAGCCATATAATGCAAATGGTTTACAGATGATGGTTTGATGTAATAATAATTGGACTCCTGAAACATCTCTTGTGTAATATCAGCAGTTTCTCAATGATCATCTGCAGTATTAATACGGCGTCAGGATCCGGAGCTGAGCTGAGACCAGGAGCAGGTTTGAGTCTTTCTGGGCCATAATTTCAAGACAGTAATGAATTTCCAGTGTGTGTTCGTGTTACTGATCGTCGGAACGATCGCTCAGGTGAGAAAAAACATCTCAGTTTATTTATCGATTGAAATATTCAGACAGAATCACAGGTGTGTGTTAATGCGCTTCTTCAGATACATGACGCCACCAGATCGTTTACAGGGACACATAATACAGCGGCGATAAATAATAAACACATCTTTAATAAAAATACAAAATAAAGGTTGGTTCTTCATGTGACATTGGTGAGAAGCTCGTGGTTGTTTCTTGACATTAAATGTAGCTATAAAAAAATTTGAAAATATTGCTTATTAGTAATATAAATATCATAATTGTCAGACTTGTGTTAGAGGAATGAAGACTTGAAGCTCTAGTATGAAGAAATGATCAGAAACCAGGACTTCCATGATGGAGAAGTTACGCAGGTTCCTGGTGATACTGTATTGTCCTCAGTCCTGAAGTGTTAATCAGTGTTTTTGATCAGATCTCTGGATCTCTGAAGCCTTCAGATGGAGGATGGAGAGGAGAACCACGCGACCACGCTGGACCACCTCGTCACGTACGTTCTGCTGATGCCAGGGTTCCTCAAGGGTTCTTTAGCTAGATACAAGCCTGTTTACGTTTCACCCAAAGTGACAAACATTAAAAAACATCACTGAGCTGAAGAACCACTTGAGGAAGCTTTCTATAACAGTGTCAGTTCAACTCAAACTTTCTCTTCACAAATCTGGTGTAAGAGGTAACGGCCATGCTTTTCTTGAACCTCTTCAGGGAGGTAGACGACCTTTCCGGCCTCCTTTTCGCCCACCAGAGGGCGAGATTCTGCTGTGGGGAAAACCACTGAACCCCAACAACACCGTGAGTTTCACCCAGAAGATTAAATAAAAGCTTTATTAAAAAATCTGGAATCTTATGCACAAATATAAAAATAAAATAAATAAAATGAAAAACATTTATAAATTATTATTATAATTATAATTATTATTATTATTATTATTAGTAGTAGTAGTAGTAGTAGTAGTAGTAGTATAAATATTTAATATATTTACACATAATTGTATTATATATATATGTCGTTTATTTTTAGATATTATTACTCTATCAGCTTTTGGTAACAAGCTGCTTATTATCACCCTATAATAGTATAAATCGAGCAGATAATTCGATGATATTATAAATATTTATTATCAGTAATATCAGTAGTGTGTAATAGATAATAACAGACAGAATGGTGCTTTGTGTTCCAGAGTTTGCTGCAGTTCACTGCTGTGTTTCGGGTACGAGCTTCTTGTACAAATCTAACGATGAATCTAATAATGATTATAATAAATGAATCTGCTTTATTTGTAATTGTGACTTTTACACACTTCACACACAGGCTGACAACGTCACACTGCAGGTATTTATACATTACAGTGTTTGTTTATTTATGCGATTAAATGATAAATATATTTTTCACGATCAGTTCTCTTTGTTTCAGAACGTCAACGTGACTCTGCCCAATAAACAGGTGATGCAGTAAATTCACTTATAAACTGTAATAAACTGTAAATAAATGAAATAATTCCTATTTATTCACTCTTTAATCATGTGTTTTATTTCTCTGAACAGGCAGAGAGTATTTTTCTCTTACCTTCTGTAAGTTAAGATGAATAATTTATCACTCTTTTATTACCACATTTACAAAAACATGTTACAGATTGAAGAATTAAAGTATTTTAGTAATTAAAGAGTTTAATGTATTTTAAAAATTCTACATTTTTAGCCCAGAGGACCTCCACCTAAGGTACGCTGACATCATAAAAAAACTACATTATAGATACTGCAGATAATAATAATAATAATAATAATAATAATAATAATAATAATAATAATAATAATAATAATAATAATATTTTTGTTTTCTAGCACGGCAGAAGGCCCCCTCGGGGACTCATGGTATTTAAATAAGCTTTTCAAATTAAATTAAACATCTATATTTTTCTTACTATAAAATTCTCTATACTGTATATTGTTTATTACCCAGCACTGTGTTGATTAAACATTAATTAACTTCCTTTTTTCTTTTCTTTTTCTCCTCAGTCCTACGTGAAGATTCTGTACAACTCCAATTCTACAGTAATTTTATTTTTTATTAATGATTTATTTTTGTTTCATGTTTATTTTTTATTTACAATTCTTCCTCTTTATGATGATCACACACACACACACACACACACAAATTAATTTTATATTTTTTCCTCAACAGACTCCGTATTCTTTTGAATTTGGCGTTGCTCAAAGTGTAAGAAATGATTTTAAATTTATTTCTGCTGAATAAAGAAAGTGTATTGATCTAATTCACTTTTAATCATTCTGAACTTTTTTGTTTTTCTTCTGATACACAGCGTTCAAAATTCTTGATGGTGAGTAAAAACTCTGATAAAATTATTGAGTTTATTTAAGTTTATTGCATACATAAAATAATAATAATAATAATAATAATAATAATAATAATAATAATAATGATGATGATGATGATGATGATGATGATGATGATGATGATGATGATTGTATTCTTCAGACTGGATCTGAGAGTGATGAAGATACTCCACAATAGAGATGAACACACACCTGCAAGTATTAGTTTATTTATTCATGTATTTTGCTCTTTATTCCAGTAGCATGTTGTCTGAGCTGTTTATATATTAATTCTTTTCCTTCTAATGATTTTCTGTGTTGTTTTTATTCCCAGATGATCACATGGACTGAGATTATCGCTCATTATATTATTGGATCATCAACAAAAAAAGTCTTTTAATGAATTAACTGAGTAAAAAAGAAGGGCTTAATTGAACAGAATGATTAGAGGAGCTGAAGGTGGTCACGTGATTCTTTACTAATGAAAACGCTTTGTTTCCTTTTGAACTCTGTACTGTTGGGTTTCTAATTAAACTCATCAGTGTCTGCATTCACTTGTTTTCTGTCTTCACTGTGTGACTGATATGAAGGTGAAATGAGAAATGAGAAATAAACCCATGTGACATTGTTCATTAGAATAAGACTTTATTGTCATTGAACACAGGTGATGTTATAAGCTGTTATAACAGTTACACAGAGGAAAACGTCGCCGGCTTCTGGGCCGTCACACACAAGCGTAATGTTTCATCTGTCTGTAAGGAAAAAGAGAAAATATATTTAACAGGAATGAAAAATGTTTCTGTGTAAAATGAAAGCATTAAGTTCACAGCTGTGCTGCAGCACTCACACGTTTCTCATCACGTTTACGGCCGGAAGAACGGGAACGCAGGATCCTGTAGTTTACAACACAACAAAACCACTGTGACTCCCACTTTATTAGGTATCAGATATAACACAGGAATGTGTGTGTGTGAGTGTGTGTGTGTGTGTGAGTGTGTGTGTGCACCTGTGTGTGTGTGTGTGTGTGTGTGTGTGTGTGTGTGTGTGTGTGTGTGTGTGTGTGTGTGTGTGAATGTGTGTGTGTGTGTGTGTGTGTGGTATGTGTGTGAATGTGTGTGTGTGTGTGTGTGTGTGTGTGTGTGTGTGTGTGTGAGTGAGTGTGTGTGTGTAGAGTGTGTGTGAATGTGTGTTTACCCCATCGACACCACGCCCAGGACGGTCACCACGGTTATCAGCGGACGGAGTAATGCGCAACAGCTCCAACACCTTCCCGTTATTCTAATAAAAAAAAATTATTTGAAAAATACAGTATGATGTTACTGAGTGTGAGCTAAATCAGAGCAGCCGATTGATTGGTTGCGTATGGCATCATTAGCTGACAGTTTAACGAGAAGCTTTTGTAATGCTTTACATTTCCCATGAGTGGTACTTTACCTGCGCTGGGGCTTTAGTGGGTCTCACTGGGTTCTGATTGGCTACATTCTGGTTTGCTGTGTTCTGATTGGGCAAGTGGTTGAACAGCGGGTTTCTTTGTGGGAAACCGTAACTCATATAATAAGGAAAACCCTGTGAGGAGAAACAGGACTGTTAATCTGAAAATCTGAATGAAATACACACACACACACACACACACCTGTCCTCTTGGTACCTGAGGGAACGGGAAGTATTGAGGAACCTTTAGGGAAAAAAAAAAATAAAGAAGTCATTACAGATCCCTACAACACCTGTAATCCACCTACAGTACACTGATCTATCAGTACGTGTTAAAGCTATTGCAGGTTCTCAGACACTCAGGGTTCTTCCTGAAACCTGCTATGGCACCTGTACCTGGATGGGGTCCTGGCTGTTGGGGGGAGGAAGGGGGTTGTTGGGGTTGATGGGTCCTGTAGGCTGCTCTTGCTGAAGAGAGGGAATGAGGAATGGGGGCAGGCTCTGCTGTGGGGGCAGAAAGGGTCCAGGAAGCTGAGGACCAAGATTCAACACCTGAGGAGGCAGCAGGAGTTCAGGCTGTGACTGGATCAGGAACGGAGTGAGAAATGGAGAACCCTGAGAGGAACAAGGGGAAAAAATCAGGAAAACTTTCACACACACTGAAGACAGTGACTGACTTCCTGCTCCTGAACTTTCAGTGAAGAATGAAAGAAAGAAAGAAAGACAGTTTTTTTGTAGATAAACTCTGGTGTTGTGTCTGAATTTAGCGACGTGAGATTTGTTTTATTTACCTGAACCTGTGTTTGTCCCAAACCCATACCAGTGAGTGTGAGTCCTGGCAGACGCACAATCTACACACAATAAACATGAATTAACATCAAATCTACAAAACAAACATAAAATATAAACAGATATGAACTCATCGGGGATAAAGACCTCATTACTGTTACTGGCAATTATTCCCAACTGCTGGCGGAGAATCTGGAAGAGGAGAAAGCGTCGTTTACTTTTTGATGGTTATGGAGTCAGTCAAAAATACAACAGTGTGTGTTTTTATTCACATTTAATCAGATACTGTTAGTTCCTCTGTAGCTGATAATTCACCTTTAACATCAGGTGTTTAATTCCTTTTATACGCCACCAAATTTAACAACAAGTATTATTTTGACTTAATAAAGAACATCATAATGTTTATCCATTTCTAGTTTCATAGAATGTTGTGTAACATCTGAAAAACAAAAGAGTTCCAATTTTTTTTCATTTCTCTGTTTATGCTAGTAAAAAAAAACAGTCATCTTTTGTTACAGATAAACTGTAAAGTACAAACTCCATTCCTGAGGAACATTTCAAGGAACATCTCTGACACTGGAGACTCCTTCCATAAACATCATCACATCCCTTTAACAATCACACATTAGACTGTGACAGGGTGTTGCTATAAAAACAATATATCACAAGTACATCATATGAACTTGTGCTACTGTCATAGCTGATGTTCTAAAAAAACTAATCAACTCTTTCTGACCAATCAGAATGCAGGAAACTTTAAATAATTAAATGCTCACCGGAGCTGAGGAGCAAAAGCTGAGAAGAACCGCTAACAGGATGAAGGTCTGGAGCTTCATGGTGTCTGACTGTGAAACAACAAATCACCAAGAAGTGTGAGAGCGAATGTCCGAGTCAAAAATCTAAATAAGCTCCTGAATTTTTACTACATTAAAGTAAAAGACCTCAGAGTAGCAGGCTCGTACCTTCACTGTGGAGCGGAGATGAGATCTGTAAGAACGTTGCTTTGGCTTCAGCCTTTTAAAGTGTCTCCTCTACTCTTATCTGACATGCCGAGGCACCGTGTGGTCATGATATCATCACACGCCGATGACTTCACCTGACCGAGGAGCTGAACGAGGAGCTAAACGAGCCAGAACATTCACTTCCACATAACCTCAGTGCACCCTAACAACTTCTTTCCTCTTACTCATGACTGTCTAGGTTTGGTCACGTGATGTCATTGTCCTGGTTTTAACCCGGCTGCTGTGTCATGCTTCTGTTTTAACTTAATCAAAGCGTGTCAGAGATCGGAGTCTGGAGTTAGACTAATGACCATGTTGAGGAGGAGGAACTTCCTGAGCTCAGCACTCTGTTTAATCTGCACCTAAATGCCACGTCTGAGCTCCGGGTCATTATCAGCTTTTTTGACTGGCCGGAAGATGACAAAAAAAGACTAAGCTAATATTAGAGAGCGCAATACAATGGATAAAATAAAGAGTGGATTCTGATTGGTCAGAAGGTGTTTTTATGACAGTTTACGTTCTCCTTTGAAAGCGGCACTATTGCTATAGCAACAACTCTTTAACAAATAAATTTAAATAAATCTTGTAAATCTTTATGCTGAAGTAAGGAGATGTTTATGTCGTATATATATATATATATATATGTGTATATATATATGGAAGGAGTCTCCAGTGTCAGAGGTAAAGCTGGAATTCAGGAAAGAGGAGATTTTACTCTCTGTGATTTATCAGTTTCTTTCATGGTTGTTTTCTTTTAGTAAATTCAGGATGAGAGACAGAGGTGATAAAGGAACGACTGCTTAGAGCTGCTTCAATTACACAAGACATCTAAATCTAAATGGGTTTAAAATATGGCCTGTTGTTCTTTAATCAACAGGAAAAATTCATTCATTCATTCATTCATTCATTCATTCATTTTCTACCGCTTATCCGGAGTACCTCAGGTCACGGGGAGCCTGTGCCTGTGGCGTCATCGGGCATCAAGGCAGGATACACCCTGGACGGAGTGCCAACCCATCGCAGGGCACACACACACTCATTCACTCACGCAATCACACACTACGGACAATTTTCCAGAGATGCTAATCAACCTACCTTGCATGTCTTTGGACCGGGGGAGGAAACCAGAGTACCCAGAGGAAACCCCCCGAGGCACGGGGAGAACATGCAAACTCCACACACACAACTCTGGAGGTGTAAGGTGAACGTGCTAACCACTAAGCCACCGTGCCCCCCCAACAGGAAACAGACAACAGGACATGAGACGAATAAAACAGGAAGTATTTTCTAATATAAGGAGAAACAACTAAAAATATGATGTCTGTAAACTGCTGTTAGTGTAAAAGGAATAAAACACTTTATGTGAAATTGGGAATAACTTTCTTTCATGTTTATTTGCTTATTTTAACACATTTTTTCAATAGAAGTGAGAAATTTCAATAAAATAATCACAAGAATGTTTTTTTCATGCATGAATAATTTTATTAGTGATCATCAAATGACGTCAAAACCAAAACAATTTGCATTTTTTTCTTTTCTATTTTCTAATTATCTAATTCTAACAATCAGTATAATATTTCTACAATTTCTACATTTTGTCATCTAATGATCGTTTCTAAAAAAGTTCAATTAGAAGCTGCTCCTGGTCAAACCTGAGAGAGAGAGAGAAAGAGAGAGAGAGAGAGAGAGAGAGAGAGAGAGAGAGAGAGTGTTTTACCACAACAAATACAAGAAGCATTATTAGATATTATTATTATTATTATTATTATTATTATTATTATTATTATTATTTTATACAGATAATTAAAGTTTGTACTGAAGGTGTGATCATGAAGCAAACATCACGAGACGTCACCCTACATCACAAAGTATCCGTAAGTAAATAACATTTCCTAAAAGGTGTTTCTAATGTCTCATTATCGTCATGGTTATGTTACCTGAGCAAGCTGATCATTCTGAATTCTCCAGCGCTGAGAGAGAGCACGCTGAGGAACACATCAACACCTTCTATTAATCTCACATTAATTTAATCAAATGAACAGATTATTGTTGGTATTGTTATTTATTCCCTCTTCACTCAGTCACATCACATGGAGAGATGATAATAATCAGCTGTTGTTATTAACCGCTGGCTGTAATTTGGATCAGTTTAATGTATTCAGTTTAGGGTTATTTAACCCTAATCCTACCCCAACCCCTAACCCTACCCCAATCCTAACCCTAGTTACCCCTACCCCTAACCCTAACTCTGGTTACTCCCTAACCCTAACCCTAGTTTCCCCCTACCCCAAACCTTAACCAATCTTTTAACAGAAAATAGTGTGAAAGCCATAATAACTAAATATAATATAGAAAATCACAGTGTGAGATTATTTTACACTATTATATTTTATAATATTTGAAATATAGTTATTTTTTTAATGAATATGTTTTGTAACTTTTCCAGATTGTGGTTTAAAGTAGCAGATAATCTCTGTGTGTGTGTGTGTGTGTGTGTGTGTGTGTGTGTGTGTGTGTGTGAATTACCCTGAATCGTGGCACTGTTCCAGCCGGCATGTCACCCTGAGGCTGCTGTCTATTTGCCCCAGGGTTTATCTGCCCCTGAAAAACACACCGTGACTCATCAGAGAAAAAACGTTTACGTCATGTACCACACAAACACACACAAACATATTACCTTCCATCTCTCCTCATTTTAAGTAAAGATGTGTAAACCTACCGCTGCCTGCTGTTGAGGAGGTACAACCTGACGATTGACAGGGGGCAGGAAGGGCAATCCCTAAAACCACCAGGGGGCAGAAACATAATTACACGCTGTAGCTTTAAACCTTCAAATCACCTCATTATCAATTAAACAAACATTCTAATGATTTAATTGTAACCGGTTGATAATTTTAGATCTTTTTCTCTGTAGTGAATAAAAAAGTTTTTGGAAAATTCAGACCTTGAAGTTTAATAACTGTTTAAAAAGGAATTTCCTTTGTTTATTTTTAGCTTTTTAAAGAAAACTGCTTTCTTTGGTGATGTGACGTCTTATTGTGATGATGTTCATACAGAATCGTCAACATCCTCAGATCTTTGGATATTTAGCGCTAAAATTCCAGCTACAAAGAAACCCTAAAGACTGGAGATGAGTGGAAATGCAAAAACCCCACAGGAGGTTAAATACCCCGTTCGGCTGGAAGGGGAACTGCTGAGGGAGCTGAGCCGGAGCGTTGGGAATTCCGAACGGAGGCTGGAGCATGTAGGGAGGGATTCCAGGAAACATCTGAGGAAAAAAATTATCCTAATGATAAAAATCCTCATTCTTGAGGTAAAGTTTATAAACTAAACCAGCTTTCTCTTTATTTTACAGTGAAACAAATTTAAATAGCATTTACATTAAAATTTAAACTCAACTTTTTAATCATTATTTCAGCACTCAATAAATAAATGATTTCATTTCTAAATAAAAATATGACAAATATAAAAATCATGTAAAACTTATCACAGTAGATTATTTCTTAAATATGATATGGGAAATGACAAATTATTCTAATGTGTCAGAATATTTTATTATCAAAAAATAATAATTTCTTAATTTCTGAATGGTTTTAAGCCATTTTTATTAAATTTGTTATTAAATATCAAATAAAAGTCAGGTTCCACTGCAGTCTGTGCTTCACTCTGAGAACTCAGACATTTTATGATGAAAAACCCTAAAATTCTAAAGATATGAAGATATTCTTACTGGAGCAACAGCTGGCTGAGCGAGGAAAGGTCCACCTCCTCCAAGCAGAGCCGGATTCATGCCTCCAACCACCAGCCCGGGGTTCAACAGTCCTCCATTGAGACCGACGACTCCGGGGTTCACTCCGACAAGACCGGGGTTCAGACCAACAACACCTCCATTCAGACCTCCGACCACCAGCAGTTTCTACTCAGTGTGGGAATACAGGAGGTGAAGTCCATGTCAATTGACTCAATACTAAATTTTCTTAGCATCTAAGCGCTAAATCTAAATGCTAGTGACACACATTTATTTATTTCCAGCTTCTTTAAACTCTACTTTCTTCTGAAAGATTCAGCAATGAAACAAAACAGAAAAACCCACAAACTCCTTCCAATTTTGGCTAACGTTGTGTTTTCTTACCTTGGCTGAAATCACCTGCAAGGATAAAGGTGAAATAACTGATTAATCAAACTGGCATAAAGAATTATTTTTTTTTCAAAGAGAATTGATGTGATGCAGTGTCTTACGCAGGCAGCTGAGGCCAGGAAGGTGACAAAAACAAAGAGCTTCATGGTTGTAGACTGAGAAAGACTGTAAAAATACCTTACAAAAGTATAAAACATAAAAGAGATGAACAGAGTTCATTTTTGAAGGTGTTCCTCAAGGCTCAGCTCGAGGTCCAGTTTTGTTTTAACTTTTTTATTTAAAATATCAAAGAACAAATGAAAGAAAATGAGCTCTTGTATATACTCACCTCACCAGAGCCGATCTTCACGATCTCAGAGCGTGTCTGTTCTCTCCTCAGCTTGGACACCAGCTTTATATTAGTCCTGAGAAATTCTACCTTAATTACTTCCTGCTCTCAAATCCAGGTGTTTGTTTGCTTGTGAAACTCTTGTGGTAAACACGTTCTGAGCTTTTGTTCACATCTCTAAACCAGAGCACTTTAATCCAGAGCCACATAAATAGATGATGAGCAAAAACTCTGTAATTGAATTTTGAGGTTTTTGCTCTTTTTTGTAACAGGATTTAAAAGCCACACAACTCCATGACCTCATGATGAACACCTGAAACCTGCTCCTTCACAAACACAACACGACATGACACACAATCTCCAGAGACCGAACATTAAAATATTACATTACACCAGAAATGTTATTGATCTGTTTTATTATTTATTTTAGAAACATGCTTGTGCTTTATTTCATTTGTACACCACAGTGCTGATGAGTTCTGGACTCTGATTGGTCAGAAGGTGTTGATTCATTCTCTCTGACCGTAATGCACGTTTGCGTTCATGTCGTTTCTATAGCAACAGCTCATTCAACAGATGTTCTAACATTTCGGTTTTCTTAAAATAAGGAGATGTTTGTATACAGTAACGTGTGTAAGGAGTCTCCAGTGTCAGAGCTTTGAGGTAAAGCTGTAAATTCATGTTTTTTGTCTCAATGACTTGAAGCGAGCGAATAAAGTGAAGCTGAAGAGGAACGAGTGTTTATAGCCGATCTAATGAAATTAAAATAGGACATATCCTGTACAGTGTAACAGTAACTCCACTACGTCACTGATCTGAGTCTCTAATGAAATCTAAAAACTTCAGAAATACATCAGTATGGCAAATAATTCGTTAAAACTCATATTTATAAGAAAATCTTCATAATTTTTGTCCAAATGAACAAAAAAAATCGCTTTTGATTTTGTTTTCGGATGTTTGCTAAATCTTCACTGAAACAGTGAGGGGTTAGATTTATTTTAGGTTTATTTAGGATTGAAATATCTCACTGTGGTGGCAATAATTCATCAGTAATTTGCAGTAATAATATCTTATTTAAATATACAAACACGAATCAATTTCATTTTGTTAATTTATTTAAAAATTCAATTAAAAATGTAAAAAAAAAAATAAAAACCATACAGTAATAACAACAATGATAATGAAACATATAAAAATAGCTAAGGACAAAAAAGCAGCTTACAGGAGCATGAAATGAGTCAAACTCCCAAAGAAAAAAAGGGGGATTTATAAAATTATGAAATTTTAAATGAAAATAGGGACAAAATAATCAGAACATTCAATTAATTTCCAGTCATTCTATATTAAATTTTTCACAAGTAATATTACATGTTTTAGCTAAGTAATTAATCTAGAACCATCTAATGAGGTCATTTTTGTTTTGTGCAAAAACTTGTTAATGCTAGATTTAATCTGTAGATTCAAATATCACATGATGACACTGGACATTTGCATCTCAAATTAAAACTTTTTAAGCTATCAGCATTTCAAGAAAATATCAGGAAACACTTTAATAGTGGCACTGAGAGTGCTGAGCGAGAAGACAGAGTCTTTTTAGTGTTCAGGTAAAGACCATGATCTATAATCAGCAGCTAAAGTAGCAGCTCAGTGCACAGTGTAGAAAATTACTATTGAACCATTTGCTTTCATGTTTAAAACCATGTGCTGGTTCTGAGGTGTTTATTGTACCTGAATTTTTGTAGTTGTTAATTCACATTATAAAATATGAAAGATAAAAGGCAACTAATCAAGTGAGTGGAAACAGCAGGATATTTTTCCCTGCATTTTTCTATAATAAATGCGATTAAAACAAATTTTAAGCTTATATTTAAAGTGCAAAGAAATGAAAGCTATTAGAAGTCAGTTAGCTCAAGATAATCAGTGGTTAAGTCTTTGGGCTGATGATCAGATCGATCAGATTAGTATTAAACAATATTTACAAGCACAGAAAGTGACAACACTGATCATAACTATATCTAGTTGACAGTAAGCATCATTCCTAACATTAGTAAAGAACTGAACTTGTTTTTGATGACTATCTGCTTAATTTGGTGACATTATTACAGAATTCCAGGTTGTACTATGGGATTGAGATATGGCGGTTTCCCAAAAAAGGTTTCTTGGTTCCCAAAAACTCAGAGAAAGCATTATACATCCAAACTACAGTCAGATTTCACGGAAAAGGTATGGGGATGATTATTGTAAGGCAAGGATAAGAGGTAAGGGTAAGAGATAAGGATAAGAGGTAAGTTGTTAGAGGTAAGTTGTTAGAGGTAAGAGGTAGATTAAAAGTGCCCAGGTTTGACCTTCTGATCAGTAACCCAGAGCCTTAACCATTGAGCTACTTACAGACTTTTGTTTATGACTTTATAAAATATTCTGCTGTGAGAACAAAAGATAAAGTCAGAAGATAAGATACAGAAGATCTGTAAACAAATAACAAATAATACTTCAAGTTAAAAAAATCTTTTAAAAAAAACCATTGAATTAGCAGCTGTTTCATTTCTCCTCAGCTCCTAAGACTGGCTGGTGCTGATACATCTGACAACAGAGAAGTGCAGCTAGTTTTCTCCAATTTGCCAACAGAACACCACCAGCAGCACCAGCTAGGAAGATGAATATGTAACCGCTCACCACACTGACGGTGTCATGTGCTAGTACAGGAAAGAACAAATGACTCTCAGTGAACTGAATCACATCAACAACTCAACTCAGTTCCCTTTCAGTAGAATTCAGTCTTGTATGAAATCATTGTAAAATATTAATATAATATTTTAAAGAGGTATAGAGGAACTTTTATCTTCAGATTTAAAACATGTTGAACATCAGTGGGAGGAACTAAAGAAGAATCAATACAAATAAGTTAAAAACACTTCAAACAGAAGCTCAGTGTTTAAATAAATGTTTAAAGACATGTTTTATGTTTGAAAAGATTTACTATTAATAGAATTTGATAGAATTTAAAAGATCAGCTCAATTTGATGAATGTAAAGGCTGAAGATGAAGTTAAAGGTTCTACTTGATTAGAGGTTTCACCAGCATTTAACCCCAACATCCCGTGGCACATTGTGGGATTTAAGGAATTGAATTTAGAAATATTTTCATAAAATTGTTCACGAACAACATTTTTTAGTTAGTTTGAGTTTATTTACAGCCAGGTCATGGTTTTAGTGTGACATATTTGTGGTTATATCTGGACAGTTTACTCGAGCAAGTTCTGAACAGCACTTAAATCTGTAGTTATGTCTGAAATTATGTCTCAAGTTCCTGGGCACTACCATTTCCCAAGACCTGAAATGGGAGTGCAACATAAACTCTATCATCAAAAAGGCACAGCAAAGGATGTACTTTCTACATCAGTTAAGAAAGTTTGGTCTGCCACAGGAGCTGTTGATGCTGTTTTACACTGCAGTCAATCTGTCCTGTGCACATCCATCACCATCTGGTTTGGTGCAGCAACAAAACAGGAAAGAAACAGACTGCAACGCACAGTAAAAACAGCAGAAAAAATAACTGGTGCCCTCCTGCCCACCCCCCAGGATTTGTACGACACAAGAACCAGAAACCGGGCAGTAAACATCACTACTGACCCTTTACACCCTGGACACAACCTCTTTCAGCTCCTCCCTTCTGGCAGGCGCTACAGAACTTTGTTTACTAAAACTGCCAGACACAGGAACAGTTTCTTTCCCCAGACAATCATCCTGATTAACAACTCACCATAATTATATTCACTGCTTCTTATCATAAGTACTGCATTATCAGGACTTTCAGTCATCACATCATCTGTATATTACACACTACTGCTGCTGTATATTGTACAAAAAGCATAATATTGCACAATATTGTTATTTGCACTCCCACACTTTATGTACATAACTGATCGTTCATATTCTATATTCATATTTTATATATTTTATACTCATTCTGTCTATATTGTATCTCATCGTGTGCATTGTTTCCTTGTATAGTATAGTGTTATTTATTAACTGCTGGATCCAAATTCCTTGTGTGTGCCAACAGATGGCAAATAAATCTGATTCTGATTCTGAAATCAGTTGATTAAAGAAAGTTAAAGAGAATATACCAACCTGTAACGATAAGAGTGACGATCTCAGGGGTTTTGTTTTTTCCATTCAGAGCAGAACATTTGTATAATCCGGCATCGGAGCTCTTGACATCATCAATGGTTAGAGAGAGGTTTCCTCTCTTATAATCTTCTCTGGATACAGAAAACCGTTCTTCAAATCCTGGACCAAACTCCATCTCTCCGTGTTCTAGCTTCACCACCAGCTTGTCATCCTTTTCCCATCGGACGTTGACGTTCGATTCGGATGTGAGTTTGTCTGTTTCAGCGTAGCAAGACACCATCGTTTTATCTCCAATAGCAGCAGTTAATTGAGTTGGAACTGGGATAAAATAAATAAATAAATAAAATTGTATTTCAGGTGATAGAATGGACTAGCGGAGATTGAGAATCACATTGTCTAAACAGTGTTTTATTTGTTTCATCGATGTTTTTTTAACTTTGATTCTGATTCAACTCTAGATCAGAACAAGCTTGGACCCAGACACAATTGGTTCCAGTGTAAGAAGCAATAAAAACAGTTAAAAATCACAATCAAAAGCCAGTGTGATCGAAATCTGCGCCAGATCTAGTGTGACTTGTGAAGAACGTACCGAGAACGTCCAGGTAGTGATCACAGTCCTTCTGTCCATCACAGGAACACACGTACCAGCCTCGGTCATTGTACTCCACGCTGGTTACAGTGAGGGAGACGTTTCCTTCTCTCACGTTTACTTCAGAGAACTTAATCCTGCCTTCAAACTCAGGAGCAACCCTGAGATTTCCTTCAGTGAAATTATAGACCTGGATTTTCTTCCAATACCATTCAACTGTAGAACACCTACGATTACAAGGAATGTTGACCGTGTGTTCGATCATCACCGACAGGCCTGAGGTCACGGACAGGGAGCCAAGCAGACCTGATAGACCTGATAGATGGAACAGTCACATGATACCTGAATCAGACTCTAATAGAATATAAATCGGGGGATACACGTGTGTTTTTGCAAAGTATTCAAGCAGTATAGTTTCCAAAGTATTCAAGCATATTTAAAATTAAGAATAATTTAAAAGCAACATGTGTCATTTACATGCAACAAGTCAAGATGAAAATGACGTAAACTCTGACGGTTATTACTGTGTAATAACACACACATACTTGCAGTACAGCTATAATTAATCCCCTGTTGTAGATCCATGCTGGATCTTTCTCCTGTTTCACTCAATTATCATTAACTGTTTCTCAGATTTTATTTTTCATGCATTTCATGTAACAGGACGTCGAGGACCGACTCGTCTTACACAGCTTACCAAGTAACAAATACACCAGGAACATCCTGTTCATCAGCTGCACCAGTCTAATAGAGTGTTCAAGTTTGTTGGGTTTTTTTGGGTTTTTTTTGGTGTTGTTTCTTTGTCTTTACTTTTTTTATGTTAACTTTGAAAGCTAATTTCTATTTCATCGTCTTCCAATTCAGTTTTTTCCTTTTTTCTTCTTCGTCTTCTTCTTCTTCTTCTTCTTCTTCTTCTTCTTCTTCTTCTTCTTCTTTACTACTGCCATCTCCTGGAAGCTTCACAAACCCATCAGGGTGAAGGATCTCACCTGCTCATACAGTATGTGGCTGTGTGAAGAACCTCAGACTCAGTAACACGTCACTACACCACAGATTTATTTAGAACTCTAAATCTAAATAGTGACTATCTTTGGTTCTCTCTTTAGTAGCAAATATGATCTATAGAGCAAGCCTAGACTCACACATACACACATACACACACATACAAACACACATACACACAAACACACACATACACATACACACACACAAACACACACATACACACACACAAACAAACACACACATACAAACACACATACACACACACACACAAACACACATACAAACACACACAGACACACAAACACACACATAGGCACACACACACAGACACTCACACACAGGCACATACACAGACACACACACACAGACACCCCACCCTTTTCATTCAGTAACACTATCTAAATGAATACTGAGAAAACATTGTTTTAACATTGAGTTTATTGTGTTACTTCATTTAAAATGTGAGACAAAATACAAGTGATTGTGTTTATTGTGTTTTATAGTATTTTATCTTGTCTTATTGTGGCTTTTTATTGTTTTATCATGTTTTATGTTTATCTTGTTTGATTGTGTTATTTTGTGATGCCCGTGTTCAGTTCTGTATTGTGTAACATTAACATTGAGCAGTTTCAGCTTTTCCTGACTGTTAGTCTTCTGCACGTTGGAATAAAGTTAATTTCAGCCTCAAATGTTTCTGTTTATTTGATCACTGAAATGAACCTGAACACCTTTAGTTTAATGTAATTATTAGTCTAGATTTATTATTTAAAACAACTGAGTAAGAGAAAAAGTCGATCCAACTGAGATACAGGAATAAGATCAGTAAACAACAACAAACAACAAGAAGCAGTACGCACTCTAGCACAGCTTTCTTTCACCGGTCATGAGGTGGACAGCGAGGATGGTGAACATCATGAGGAGACCGCCGCAGCTCAACACTCCTGAGATCATTATGTGGGTATGAAAAAGTCCTTCATGGTCTTGAGAGCCGGTGTCTGAGTCTGAGAAGAAGAAAGAAATAGAACAGGATGTGGGTACAAGCTACAGTAGAGTTGTGGAGAGAACGTGGGCAGTAATAACACCTACACAGACATAAAAACATACAGTTTTTTTGGATTGCTTAAGCACGATTTTCAAAACAGGGCCTGTGTTTTCAAAACACTACACACAATTAGCACAACCACACATTCAATTAGCAAAACACTACAGATCCCTTGCATAATTAAACACTCTTGTAAAAACTATACACTTCTGTTCAAAAACCACACTTTGTTACCATATGAAACACACACGTTTCTCTCTGTTTGCACGAGTTACACTCTGCTGTGATAAACCTAAAACACTTTTAGCACTTCTACTTCCCTATGATTAGAGTAGGCTACCATCAATAAAGTACAAATATAATGTAAATTCACCTGTCGGGACTCAGCCCGGACTCTGGCCAAGTGCCTTTTGTTTATGTTTTTCTGTCACATGTCTGCCCCGCCCCTTGTCTCTTCCTGCCCGCTTCTGCACACCTGTCCCTCATGTGTCTTGATTATTAGTAGTATTTAGTTAAGCCGCTTTGCCCGGTTCAGCGGGGAATCTACTGTTGTTTTGTTCTGTTGTCCTGTTGTCAGTCTGCGTTATGTTTCGTGTCTTTTTGTTATTAAACCCCGTTTGTGTTTGTCTATCCTGCATCTGGGTCCATTTTATCCTGCATCCGTGACAGAAGATTCCGCCACACCAGGACCCAGCAGGAGAGCGACAGCCTGGACCGGCCGATTGGGAACATTTTTTTTTCTTCTTGGGTCTTTTTTCCTGGACTCCATGGTTTTGGTGACATCGGTCCGCATTTTTTTCGGTGAGGGACGTCGCCCCGTTTCCGGTTTCTCCGTGGGGGCGCCGCCTCACTTCCTGGTTGCGGGCCATTTCACCAGCCCGAGTTTTGTTTTGTTTTTTCGGTGTCCTGTGACATCGCCCCGCACCTGTTTGGTGGGGTCGCTTCACATTTAGTTTCCGTGGAGGACGCCGCCCCACTTCCTGTCCGTGGGGGGTGTTGCAGGCCTGCGTTTTGCCCTGTTTTTGTTTTGTTGTTGTTTTTTTCTGTTCTGTTGATGATTTTTCCCGCCCTCCCTCCCCCCCTTTCTGTTTTTTCTGGACTCGGGTAGGGGGGTTGTGCTTGGCCATTCAGCTCGGCTGTGCCCTCTCTGGCTGCGTCGCCGTGTGCCTTGCTCCCCCCACCTGCCTTGCCGTGTGCCTTGCTCCCCCCACCCGGGCCCCGTCGGGACTAACAAGACGGGTTGGCGCGTCGGGAGCCGCACCTTAGGGGGGGCTCTGTCGGGACTCAGCCCGGACTCTGGCCATGTGCCTTTTATTTATGTTTTTCTGTCACATGTCTCCCTTGTCTCTTCCTGCCCACTTCTGCACACCTGTCCCTCATGTGTCTTGATTATTAGTAGTATTTAGTTAATCCGCGTTGCCTGGTTCGGCGCGGAATCTACTGTTGTTTTGTTCTGTTGTCAGTCTGTGTTATGTTTCGTGTCTTTTTGTTATTAAACCCCGTTTGTGTTTGTCTATCCTGCATCTGGGTCCCTTTTATCCTGCGTCCGTGACATCACCAAACACTACACAAGACCAATGTTGCAGACTGAAGAAACTCTTTTATTTGTCATCTCCCCACAAAATGTTGTCATGGAGATTCATAATACTGTAACAAAATGTCACTTTACGTATTGTACTGTAAGTTTACTGTAAAAAACAAACCAAAAAAACTAGACATTGTGTCTTCTCCTAGCTGGATCTGGCCAGAGAATTTTTCAACATCGCAAGCAATGTTGTCATTAGCAAGACACCTTGGAAAGAAACGTCAATGGAATGACGAATCCATCCTTGCATTGCTGCTACCTCCATCTGGTCACAGGCCTCCTCCATGGCTTGGATGAGGGGCACCTCAGCCTGGAGACGGAGATCATATGCCTTCCACTCTTCTATAGGGTTGAGGAATGGAGAGTATGGTGGAAGATATAGGACGGTGAAATATGGATGTTGCTGAAACCAGTTCTGAACCAGAGCAGAGCAGTGGAAAGACACATTGTCCCAGACAACAATGTATTGCATATGATCGATTTGATTTGCTGCTGTTATGTTGTGCAATTGGCCCAAGAATGTAAGTATGGATGCTGTGTTGTAAGGGCCCATATGGGCATGGCCGGTGGAGGACGCCATTCTGTGTAATGGCTGCACAGAGTGTTATATTACCTCCACGTTGCCCTGGGACATTGACTATAGCCCTGTGGCCAATGATGTTTCTTCCCCTCCTTCGTGTTCTCGTCAGGTTGAACTCAGCCTCATCTACGTAAATGAACTCATGCTGGATATCCTCTCCATCCATTCGTAAAACTCTCTGAAGAACAGTGTCATGCAAAATTGTGTAGTTCAGTGTAGATCTAGTATACATATTACAGTACAGTAAAAGATTATGAGACAGTATGCAAGAACACACTGCTAAAGGGAATACATACCTCTGCATAATCATGCCGCAGTCGTTTCACCCTTTCGGAATTTTGCTCGAAAGGCACTCGATAAATTTGCTTCATTTGAATATGTTTATTTTGTAGGTTGCGTGCCAGTGTTGATGTTGAGACCTGATGGATATCGTTGAAACTGGCATGATTATTGACAATGTTAGCTTGGAGCTGATTGAGTGTTATAGCATTGTTGGCCAAAACCATGTTTTTTTTTTACTATCTCCTTCTCTTGATGTTCTGTGAACATAGGAGGCCATCCCCCTTGTCGTTCCTGACCCTCAATCCTATGTAGGAAAAAAAAACAGTATACAATAGTACAGTAATTTCATAGGAAAAGGTAACAGAAGTGCTGATAGTGCATAGAATACAGTACTGTGAGCAGTTACTGAAACCGTGCAGATGTTTTTCATATGATGATATTTTTACAATACCTATTTTCCAGTCGAAAAGTTCTTATCACACTTGCCACTGTGTATTGTCTTAGATTTGGCTGTACTCACAGTCCAGCCTCCCTCAGCGTCAGGCCGTGGTTGACAACGTGGTCAACCAGTGTTGCGCGGATCTCATTTGTCAGATTCGGTCCTCTTTGAGCACCTTCTTGTCTTCCTCTTCCTCTTCTTCTACCGCTACCTCCAGCATGGCCTCCATCTCTTCCTCTTTTGATTCCTCCTCAAATGATTCCTCTTCCTCCCTTTCTTCCTCCTCCTTGTCCTCCTCCACATTCTCCTCGTTCTCCTCCATGTCTTACTCTTTCTCTGACTCTTTCCAAGTGCTTGAAGACCGATGAACTCACCGATGCTGCTTTTTATAGTGCTTATACACCTGATTGGTGTGTCTACAATTAAGCAAACAAGTGTTTGCACACCTGATGACTGTGTTGAACCGATTGGCTGGACGGTGCAGTAATTTGACAGTCAGTGCTTTGGTATTGCAAGGAAGTGACTCCATGATAGATTTTTGTGTGTAATGTATGTTAAGTATGTTTAGTGTTTTGCAAATCACTGTGTGTAGAGTTCTGCAACAAGTGTGAGGTTGACAATGTGCTTATAGTTGTGAAAATATGGGCTGATGTTTTGCCTCTTGAGTGTAAGGTTTTGCTAATAGTATACTACTTTTAATTTTAGTGTGTAAGCAATACAAAAAAACTGTAAAAGATATTCCAAAGAACTTTTTAATCTACAGCTCATCATGAAACTCGCATGAGTTTGTGAACAACACACAGATTTTACAGACGTAACCTTGGCATCTTGAGACGGCTGGAAAAAAACCCCAAAAAATACAGAACTGATGAGCAGGAACCAACAGACAACGTGATGTTTCATCCTCCTGTTCTTTACCGTACAGCCGCACTCCTTCACCAAACTCGATCCACTTTTCATTCATCGCAACGCAGAAGTACGTTACAAGGTCTGCTTCGGACATGCATACGATTCTCAGCTGAATAAACCGATTTTCAATGAAACCCTGGAAACTGGAACTGTTGCAACTCCAGTAGATGGATAAATCTCCATCATTCTTCAGCCCCAGAACCATCTGGGGTTCAGGGTTAATGTCTGAGCTCATCCTCAGCTAGTTAATCTCATAATGATACGACAAATCACACTGCAGCGTCATTGCCGCTCTGAGACGGACCTCCAGCGCCTTAACGGCAGACGACGGCTGCGGGGACAAAACGATGATCCCTGTGGTGAAAGAAAACATTCAGTATTGATGAGTTATTGTTATGGAAACACCTCAGAGTTTTGTGGCTGGATCATGAAGTGTAATTATCTCCAACCTCAGACGTGGAGTTTGTCACAAACAGAGCTGCTAAATGCCATGAGTACAGTTTCAGCATCACAGCATTTCTGTAACCAACAACTAGACATTTCAGACTGAATTAACACCAAAAATCTTCATCCAATGTGAATATTTTAAATCTCTCTAATGCATTTATCTGTAGATTGAACACATTTCTTTTGCCTTAAAACATTTCTCTACACCACACAAACTTACTTTTTTTGAGGAAATCCTCTGTTTTAAAGATCTCACTGAGACCCTCACATGTTCAGTTTCTCCTTCATCATCAGCACGATGTCTTCAAACCGATACTAAAGACTTACCTCTTCTCCAGGCACTAACTCAACTCAGAGAACCTTTACAGCTGTAAAGGCATGAGGTGACACACACATAAATGTCAGATAAATGTGTTAATAGATGTATTAAGTGAATCAGTATTGCACAGAGAAAAGAACACGCTCCTTCAAATTTAGCTAAATGTTTTTCTGTAGCTGTAGATTTAAGCTGAACATAACTGATATTCCACAACATTTAATATAAATAAAAAACTATTAAATGTTTTCCACACAGTTTCCTGACTTAAAAACACAGCATTTATTTATATCTGTAAATATCTTAAGGTAAATTATCTTAAGGAAAATCACTACTGACCCTTTACACCCTGGACACAACCTCTTCCAGCTCCTCCTTTCTGGCAGGTGCTACAGAACTTTGTTTACTAAAGCTGCCAGACAAAGGAACAGTTTCTTTCCCCAGACAATCACCCTGAATAACAACTCACCATAATTATATTCACTGCTTCTTATCATAAGTACTGCATTATCAGGACTGTCAGTCATCACATCATCTGTATATTACACACACCACTGCTGCTGTATACTGCACAAAAAGCATAATAATGCACAATATTGTTATTTGCACTCCCACACTTTATGTACATAACTGATCATTCATATTCTATACTCATATTTTATAAATTGTATTCATTCTATATTCATATTTTATACTCCTTCGGTCTATATTGTATCTCATCGTCAGCATTGTTTTCTTGTATAGTATAGTGTTATTTATGTCTGTACCTTTGAGAGTCACAAACTGCTGGAACCAAATTCGTTGTGTGTGTCAACACACTTGGCCAATAAATCTGATATGAGTATTATATTATACACATAATACAGTCTGAAAATAAAAACGCTAAATCATTTGTGTGGTATTATCACACGTGTAGTGTGTGTGTGATGTGTAGTGTGTATGTGATATGTAGTGTGTGTGTGATGTGTAGTGTGTGTGTTTAGTGTGCAGGGCTCTCAAGTTTTGAAGACAGGCAAGCGTGACATCGCTTGACCCCCCCACCCCCAACCCCCCAAAAAAACAATAATGGGGGAGTAAGGATCACTGACCACAATTTAACCAAATACAAAGTATTTGTTCAATTTTCATTTATTAATTTGCGTGTGTGTGTGTGTGTGTGTGTGTGTGTGTGTGTGAGAGAGAGAGAGAGAGAGAGAGAGAGAGAGAGATTATGACTGGTGTTGTTTATTGTAAGTGTTTGTTGCCTTTTTGGACTCCTTTATCATTTGTTGCTCCCATCTAAAACAGTTCGGCTCAAGCCCAGACATTTTTAGGGTCATGATTGAGGACAATGTCCCATCCAGAGACAAGCTGTTTCGTGTTGAGGTTTTTTTTACAAACCGACCATCAAAAATACTCTCTCTAATTTTTTTTTTCATTGGTTGTTGTGTTAAATCTTACCCAGATAGTGCTATTTTCTGATTGGCTATTGTGTAGCCTCTTTTTTTTTTATTGGCTGATAAGTGTCAGGGTCGACTAAGAACTGAGACGTGCTTGATTCCTACCCGTTCCATAGAGACAGCGGTGTGGACCATTTTGGGCGCTGCAGCATATTAAATATATGATAAATAGTCAAAAAGTTTTTCTACGTTAGAAATACGATGTGTGGCCGGGGAGCGTGACAAAAGACCAAAATGCGTGACTGTCACTCTCAATGCGTGAAACTTGACAGCCTTGAAACTTGTGTGTGTGTAGTGTGTGTGAGGTGTAGTGTATGTGTGATGTAGTGTGTGTGAGGTGTAGTGTGTGTGAGGTGTAGTGTGTGTGAGGTGTAGTGTGTGTGTGTGATATTTAGTGTGTGTGAGGTGTAGTGTGTGATATTTCACAGGAAAATATCTAAATAATTTTATTACATATTTGAGCTGAATGTTTGTTTACATCACGACGCCATACAGACATTTCTTTCTGTTTATTGATTAATTATATTACTGTCTGAAAGAGTAAAATAGAGCAAATATTAAAAATAATAAACTTTTACAGAAAATAACTTATTAAATTAATAATGTATAATTTAAATGTTATTATGTATGACTATTTAAAATGTTTATCAGTCTATTACTTTTCTTCATTAGTACATTTTGAGTTATTTGTTATTTATTTAGATAATAATCTCCTGCCTTATTGTGTTTATATTAAAAAAATAAATTATTAAATTGATTTCAAATACCACCTTTACGTCTCATAAAGATGACGCGACTGCGCGTCACAGCGTGCGTAGCGTGATGATGACGCATTGCCGTATCAACGCTTCGTGGTACAGCTGTGGCACGAATTTTACTGCCGTGTTTGTGTTAATTAACGTTTTAGTTTATATTCGTATATTATTATAGTATTATAACTATATACGAACATTAATAACGACACGGTGAGGTGAGCAGCGGGAGTGTGTTTTAGACCCGGATGAAGGTATGAATGTAATTAGTTTACTGTAGCGCGTGCGTTATTATTATTATTATTATTATTATTATTATTATTATTATTGTTTTTATTATTATTATTATTATTATTATTATTATTAGTAGTAGTAGTAGTAGTAGTAGTAGTATTGGTATTATTGTTGTTGTTATTATTATTATTATTATTATTATTAACAGTGATCTGTCATCATTATCGCTGTATTGTACATATCCTACACAAAACATACATAAACACAAACTCTCTTTTATTAAGATTATTTTACAGACCAGCTCTATGGATGTTTTATTACACTTTAGAGAATGAAACTGAACTTTTAACCTGTACAGAGCTGTCAGTCTGTCAGCATAATACACAATACAATTCAGTAGATCTTCGGCCGTGTCTTGTTCACCTTCCACAAGAGATCACAGCAAGATCTTAAACTCTTTGTGAAATATTGTATTAAATTAGAGTTGAGTATAAAAGTTTGTAAACCGTGAGAAGTTTTAACTACAAAGAGCAGTATTTCCTAATCCTTTATGTTTGATTGTGTTCCTTCGTTCCTTAACACAATAAGAGCAGGAAAATAGCTAGAGACAAAACTCTCACTGCATGGAACCTTTAGTGCATTTACACTGTCAACAATTACATTCTATTATCAGCTTGGAGCTCAGTAACAGGGTTAGTTATTTATTTATTTAGTTAGCTAGTTAGTTAGTTAGCTAGTTAGTCAACACCCAGTAAGTTTTTCTCGAGTCATTACACAGTAAAAATATTTAATCAGGAGTTTTTAATTTTAAACATAATGATGCCCTTTTTTCAGCTTCCCTATTTTGAGCCAAACACTTTTTCAGATGTGTGTGTGAGTGAGTGTGTGTGAGTGAGTATGTGTGTGAGTGAGTGTGTGTGTGTGTATGTGTGTGTGTGTGTGTGAGTGTGTGTGTGAGTGTGTATGTGTATGTGTGTGTGTGTGTGGTAATATGCAGAAATGAAATAAAATAACAAGTAAATAACATACATGATTGAATTAAAGCATACAGTAAGTAAAGAAACCAGATTAACAGAAATAATCAGATTGTTTACAGTGTCTGTAATCAGTGTCCAGCTGTTTACTGTGTTTTAACCCCTTGTGATCCTGCCTGCTGTAGTTCGGTCGTTTGCTTTCACAGCTTGAGGCTTTTGACTCATCACTTTAAAATGAAGTTGAACAAAACCCTGATTAGTCACCATTGTACGTAGAACATATGACTCAGTAGTTCTTAAAAAACACTAAAATAAAACCAAAATATCTATCAGTGTCAGTATATTTAAGCAGCTGATTATGTTAGTATTGTGTTAAAAGTTTTATGTTAACATTTTCTAATCTTGTGAATTTTTGGAACAAAGTGATTCAAAATCTTATGAACTGGCTCGTGGAGCGATTCATGAACTGATTCACCGACTCACTGGGCAGTGTTCTACGTATGTTAGATGTGAGCTGATTTGAAAAGCTGAATGTTCTCTTCCTGGATTGTGTTGTGTAGGATGGCAGGGGTGTTCGATATCGACCTGGAGTCAGAGGACATGAGCGATGCAGAGGTGAGAAACAGTCTGATTCTCAGTCCAAACATCAGCTCTTACACCTTTACTTTACTAGTCTTTCATGCCACAGAGAACACACTCTTTATTCTGGAGTAAAACATTCTTTAGTTTTGATTGATCCAGATGAATGTAGTGAAATTAATGAAATAAATTCTTTCTGCTTTTCTTATAGGATGAAGTGTGTAACTTCACGGTGGCAGAAACCGAGCTGTACGTATCCCTCATGATTATGTCATGATTAATAATTTAGGTCAAATGTTCATGACTTGTTGTGTTTACCAGCATAGAGACAGAGGAAGTGGAGCTCACCAGCGCCAGCGTGAACAGGGACAGTGAGCGAGTCGGACCGGACTGCTTTGAACTGCTCACAGTGCTCGGGAAAGGAGCTTACGGCAAGGTGTGTGTGCGAGTGTGTGTGCGAGTGTGTGTGCGAGTGTGTGTGCGAGTGTGTGTGCGAGTGTGTGAGTGAGTGTGTTCTTATTTCTCATATTTATTTATTTTTTAGGTTTTTCAGGTGCGGAAGGTTCAGGGAAGTCAGATAGGAAAAATATTCGCCATGAAAGTTCTGAAAAAGGTGAGCTGTCGTTTCTCAGCTTAAACACTGAACAGTCCTCAGATCTCAGGAAGAAGTTTCACTGTCAAATGAATTACAATTATTTTAGTGTTTCGTGTTCAGTTTGTTAGGATGGATGTTTTTGAGACTTAAACCTGTTCTGTTTGCTGGAATCCATTCATTCATATAAAGATAATTAAGAGTCTGGGAGTGAAACAGTTTTATATTACATCATACTGCTGGTGCACATGTCACAATTTAATGCAAGAGTGAAAGGACAGAAACACAGAATACAGAAACTGATACACAGGTGTGAGAGGAAGCAGTGTAGAGACTACAGTTATTACTGTAATTATAATGAATACAGGTGGACTGAGGTGCACAGTAATGTGGACATTATTGAGGTGGACAGTAATGTGGAGGTGGACAGTAATGTGGACAGTAATGTTGAGGTGGACAGAATTGAGGTGGACAGTAATGTTGAGGTGGACAGTATTGAGGTGGACAGTAATGTTAAGGTGGACAGTATTGAGATGGACAGTAATGTTGAGGTGGACAGTAATGTGGACAGTATTGAGGTGGACAGTAATGTGGACAGCATTGAGGCGGACAGTAATGTTAAGGTGGACAGTAATGTGGACAGTATTGAGGTGAACAGTAATGTTTTGGTGGACAGTAATGTGGACAGCATTGAGGTGTACAGTAATGTTGAGTTGGACAGTATTACAAACGTAATATAAACAAACGTATGATGCACTTGATGTAATGATGTATAAACAGGTATAAACACCTCACACACTACAACATGTGGATGTAATTATTCAGCTTATTTCTGAGTTCATTTGCCTACATTTGACTCCGTAGAAAAGACGTTGTCTGTTGATTAAGGAATGGAAGAATGACGCTGACTTGCACATATAAACACACGTTAACTTCTTTCAGGCAAAAATAGTTTGCAGCGCAAAAGACACCGCACACACACGGGCGGAGCGAGAGATCCTGGAGACGGTGCGTCACCCCTTCATAGTGGACCTGTGGTACGCCTTCCAGACTGGCGGCAAACTCTACCTCATACTGGAATGCCTGAGTGGTGGGTGTGGTATAAACAAAACCTGAAGCTACAGCCAGATAATGGTGTTTTACCTGCTCACACAGGTTTACTTATCAACACAAACACCTTAAGTGCTAGTCCTGCTATTTAATGTAAACACATTTAAATGTGATGATGGAACCACTAATGGAAGTGCACTGGGGAAACCAGGTGTATCTCAGCACGTAGGTGTATCTCAAGCACACAGGTGTATCTCAGTACCAGGAGTATCTCAGCACCCAGGTGTATCTCAGCACCCAGGTGTATCTCCAGCACCCAGGTGTATCTCCAGCACCCGCGTGTATCTCAGCACCCGAGTGTATCTCAGCACCCAGGTGCATCTCAGCACCCAGGTGTATCTCAGCACCCAGGTGCATCTCAGCACCCAGGTGCATCTCAGCACCCAGCTGTATCTCAGCACTCGGGTGTATCTCAGCACTCGGGTGTATCTCAGCACCCAGGTGTATCTCAGCACCCAGGTGTATCTCAGCACTCAGGTGTATCTCAGCACCCAGGTGTATCTCAGCACTCGGGTGTATCTCAGCACCCAGGTGTATCTCAGTACCCAGGTGTATCTCAGCACCCAGGTGTATCTCAGCACCCAGGTGTATCTCAGCACCCAGGTGTATCTCAGCACCCAGGTGTATCTCTGTACCCAGGTGTATCTCTGTACCCAGGTGTATCTCTGTGCCCAGGTGTATCTCTGTGCCCAGGTGTATCTCTGTGCCCAGGTGTATCTCTGTACCCAGGTGTATCTCTGTACCCAGGTGTATCTCTGTGCCCAGGTGTATCTCAGCGCCCAGGTGTATCTTTGTACCCAGGTGTATCTCAGCACCCAGGTGTATCTTTGTACCCAGGTGTATCTCAGCACTCTGTACCCAGGTGTATCTCAGCACTCTGTACCCAGGTGTAACTCAGCACCCAGGTGTATCTTTGAACCCAGGTGTAACTCAGCACCCAGGTGTATCTCAGCACCCAGGTGTATCTCTGTACCCAGGTGTAGCTGTATCTTCTGGGATACTGAGGTGTAAATTGTACAGGATGTTGATGGATGGCAAATGTATAGTTGACCCTTAATAATTCCAATCTGTAGCTAACAGAGTTAACAGCTAATCGTATAGATGATGCTTATGTTGATCATTTATATTAAATCTAAAACAAATCCATTTCTAAAAACAGGTGGTGAGCTGTTCATGCAGCTGGAGAAGGAGGGGATCTTCATGGAGGACACGGCCTGGTATGAACTCTTAGGAAAATATAGACGATGTCATGAATGAGATGGAAGTCCATTTTATTTTGGAATTTAGAGTTTATATTGTCCTCAAGCAGATTTATATCACAGCAATTTACTAAAGATGTTTTTCTTTATAGATGTTTCACTGAAGACTCCTTCCACACGTGATAACCAAACTTCTCATAGAAAAGCTCACTAGACGAACGTTTCCGCTCGGGTTTTGTTAACTCAAATTATTGAAATCTGTTATTTGTACACAAATCAAATAAATTCTAATCTGATATTCTGGGAATCAGATGGATTCCCAGAACAAACAAAATCAGGCAACATTTGTACACGACTACAGATACCGAGACTCTGTAACATTATTGTCGTGGGATTTACACTTGTCATCATGTGTAAGGATGTTGAGTCGATGCTAGAATCTCTCTGGGTTTTTATCAGAAGTTTGCCCTTTTCTTTCTAATGGCCAAACTTCTAAACTTATAAAATGTCTCATCCAGTCCTGGACTTTGTTGTATTCTTTATTCTGCAGTTTTTATCTGGCGGAGATAACGTTGGCGCTCGGCCACCTTCACTCCAACGGGATCATTTACAGAGACCTGAAACCTGAGAACATCATGCTCAATCACGAAGGTGTGTGTGTGTTTGTGTGTGCGCGCGCGCGCGAGAGTGAGAGAGCGTGTGGATGTGTGTGTGTATAAGTGTTTGTGTGTGTGTGCTCGAGTGTGAGAGAGCGTGTGGATGTGAGTGTGTGTTTAAGTGTGTGTGCGCGAGTGTGAAAGAGCGTGTGGATGTGAGTGTATGAGTTTAAGTGTTTGTGTTTTTGTGTGCGAGTGTATCAGAGTGTGTGTGTGTGTTTATGTTAACGCCTATTTTAAACCAGTTTATCTGGCCCTTGCCCTCAGGCAGAAACTGTTGTGTAATTAAAAGTGTGTAAAGTTTGTTCTTCGGGATTCGGTGAGATGGAACGTGTTTCTAAGAATGATTAAAATCTCATCATATTCATCATAAACAATATTCACTGTGATTACTCCAAAACGGTTTCTCTAATTAGGAGCAGGTTTATGAAGTTAAACGTTTCCACAAGCAAGACGTTAAACATAAAGAATGAAATGTTTACTCAAGATTTAAAACTGAAATCAAATCTTTTCGTCTTAAGGCCACATTAAACTCACCGACTTTGGCTTGTGTAAGGAATCCATCCATGATGGCAGCGTCACGCACACCTTCTGTGGTACCATCGAGTACATGTGAGTATCTGTTATGGCTTGAAATGTAATATTACCACAGAGCAAGACATTTATCGGAAGTTTGTGGTTTACTGTGGTTTAACGCTATTTTGTCTAGATTTATTAATTTCGTTTCTTTTTTCTAGTGTTAATGATTTTTCTACATTAAAGTTTACAATTTGGATTACTTTCACTGATGTCTCATGGTTATTAATTGATTTTTTGGGAATAGAGTATGTTCTTTACACTACATTAGATTAGATTAGATTAGATTAGATTAGAAAATAATGATCAGGACAGATTCCTGTGATGTTAGGAGACAATGTAAAGTGTTTGTGAATGTTATCATGGTGTAAAGAACAACTATGAGCATTGACACGACAGAGATTGAGACAGGTCTAAAGCTAATGTGTTAAACAATGTATAAATGTCCACATGGTGCAGTAACTGAGATTCACCACCAGAGGTCAGTGATGTCCATTTTATTTCCCAATCTTAAAGTTTACATCATTATTTAACATGAACATTATGAGGTGTATTTTAAAGCATCAATTTAATATCTAAATGATTAAATCCAGTAAAGAGTTTGGATTTGTGTTTAAATCCTTCTGAGATTTTTGCAGACTGAGCACCGTGGAGGTGTGTTTACTCACCTGTCAGGTGTTTCATCTCACATGGCAGTGTGTTGCATGTGTGACATTCTAGAAACAGTGAAAGAAAGCTGTATTTGTTTATTTTTTTTAATGTTTTAAAGCTTAGCTTTGGCTGACATTCGCCAGAAATCACTGACGGCCCCTTTAATTATGTTGTAAATGTATTTTTTCAGGGCTCCAGAGATTTTGAATCGTTCAGGACACAACAAAGCTGTGGACTGGTGGAGCCTCGGAGCTCTGATGTATGACATGATGACTGGCTCGGTGAGAGTGAGGAAGAGTGGGGGGTGGGGGGGGTGGAGGAAGCGAGAGGGGGAGAGGGAAGGAGAGCGAAAGAGTGAGGGAGGGAGGGAGGGAGGGAGGGAGGGAGGGAGAGAGAGATGAGAAAACAAAAGAAACAATTTATTAACATTGAATTATCAAGCAGTTCATAAGAGATTAAACAGGTGTGTGTGTATGTGTGTGAGTGAGTGTGTGTGTGAGAGAGTGTGTGAGTGTGTGCGTGTGTGTGTGTCTTTAGAAATTACATTTATAAAAGGTTTGAAAAGTGAAATTTAAGTAATGAATATTTTAAAAGTATCAAGATGTTACATTTATAATATAATATTGTATTTATTAATATCAAACAATATTAATATCCATTTTTGAAAGATCTCTCTCTCTCTCTCTCTCTCTCTCTCTCTCTCTCTCTCTCACAGCCTCCGTTCTCAGCTGAAAACAGGAAGAAGACCATTGATAAAATCCTGAAGTGTAAACTGAACCTTCCTCCATACCTCACGCCAGATGCCAGAGAACTTGTTAAAAAGGTAATGTGTTGTGTTCTAGACCTGTCGTGCAAAGCACCGGTGTGGTGCAGGGTTTCAGACCGATCAAGCAGGAGACACACCTGATTCCACCTGCGTTATTTAGGGTTAGGGTTAGTTGAGATGATCAGATATTTTAAATGAGTATTATATTCATCATGTACCTCATTTCTGCTCCTCCCTCACAGTTGCTGAAGAAGAACCCGGCACAGAGACTTGGTTCTAGTAAAGCAGACTGCGCAGACATACAGGTGAACACTGTCGTCTGTCCGAACGTTCACACACAGTTCTGACGATGATCTATTACCACGATTCCTCTTTTCTATTGGCTGAGAGAATCTCCCTCTGTAGTGTGTTTTTTTTTTTTTCATTTTACAGAAGCAGCCTTTCTTCCGCCATATTATCTGGGACGACCTGCTGAATAAGCGAGTGGATCCACCCTACAGGCCATCGCTGGTACTGCTGCCAACCCTCCTCCCTTCCTCTCATTTTTCTCTGTTTGTCTCATCTGTCTTTCTCTCCTAATCTCTCTCTCACTCTGTCTGTCTCTCAGCAATCAGATGAGGACGTCAGTCAGTTTGACACTCGCTTTACCAAACAGACTCCAGTGGACAGTCCTGATGACACGACACTGAGTGACAGTGCAGATCATGCGTTTGCTGTAAGACACGCACTACACACACACTATACACGCGCTACACACATATACTATACACGCGCTCCACACACACTACACACGCACTACACACACACACGCACCCCACACATGCACCACACACACTACACACATACACACACACTACACACACACACGCACTACACACACACACACCCCACACATGCACTACACACACGCACTACACACACAAACCCCACACACACACTACACACACTACACACACACACCACACACGTACTACACACACACACCACACACACACTACACACACACGCACACATACACACACCCCACACATGCACTACACACACCCCACGCACTACACACACACACACTACACACACACACTACACACACACACAGAATCACACACCCCACACACACACTACACACACGCACAGAAACACACTCACCCCACACACGCACCACACACACACGCACCACACACACACGCACTACACACACACGCACCACACACACACGCACTACACACACTCCACACACGCACTACACACACACGCACTACACACACTACACACGCAGAAACACACACACACGCACACACCACATACACTACACACACACACACTACACGCACACACCCCACACTCGCACTACACACACACACACACACACTACAAACACACACCACACACACTACACACCACACACACACTACACACACCCACCCCACACACGCACTACACACACACACCCCCACACACTACACATGCACTACACACACACGCACTACACACACACACTACACACACACACACACGCACTACACACACACACACCCCACACGCACTACACACACACACACCCCACACACACTACACACACACACACACCCCACACACACTACACACACACACACCCCACACACACTACACACACTACACACGCAATACACACACACACCCCCACACACACTACACACGCACACACACACACACACTACACACACACACACACACACTACACACCACACACACTACACACACCACACACACACTACACACACACACCACAGACGCACTACACACACACACACACCCCACACTCGCACTACACACACACACACCACAGACGCACTACACACACTACACACACACACACCCCCCACACTCACACTACACACACACACACGCACTACACACACACACTACACACACATGCACCCCCACACACTACAAACACACACACTACACACCCACCCCACACACGCACTACACACACACTACACACACACACGCACTACACACACATGCACTACACACACTACACTCACACCACACACGCACCCCACACACGCACTACACACGCACTACACACACACACCCCCACACACACTACACATGCACTACACACACGCACTACACACACACACACTACCCGCACACACTACACACCACACACACACTACACACCACACACACACACTACACACCACACACACACGCACTGCACACACACACACGCACACTCACTACAAACACACACACACTACACACGCACTACACACACCCACCCCACACACGCACTACACACACACTACACACGCACTACACACACACACCCCCACACACTACACACACACACACCCCACACACGCACTACACACACACTACACACACCCCCACACACACTACACATGCACTACACACACACACTACACACACGCACACACACTACCCACACTACACACCACACACACACACACACCACACACACACCACAGACGCACTACACACACACTACACACACACTACACATGCACTACACACACACACTACACATGCACTACACACACACACACGTTTCTACACACACTGTATGGATTGTGACGTTGGTCAACCCAGTGTGTTTGTGTGTTTCTGTGTTTGTGTGTGTGTTTGTGTGTTACAGGGCTTCACCTATGTGGCCCCGTCAGTGTTGGAGAGCCTGAAGGAGGGGTTCTCAGTAGAACCACGGTTACGCCCCGTCCGCAGACACCACAGCAGCCCCCGCACCCCCATAAGGTGTGAGACATGAGCTGCAACACGAGCTCCTCATTTTCTCCGTCACTGAGTGTCTTGTTTATTTTCATGAATATGGAGCAATAATTTTTATTCGTTTAATAATTTTAAAACAAATTTTAGGAGATTTTGTAGGATTTCTTTATCATGCTGTTAATAAAGAAGATACATCTGCTTTGTTACATGACCTCAAACCTTTATTTGTCTTTTGTTTCTCTCTCTCTCTCTCTCTCTCTCTCTCTCTCTCTCTCTCTCTCTCTCTCTCTCTCTCTCTCTCTCTCTCTCTCTCTCTCTCTCTCTCTCTCTCTCTCCCCCTCTCTCTCTCCTTCCTTTCCCCCGTCTCTCTCTAGTCCTCTCTCAGAGCCCTTTAAGATCAGTACATATGGAGAGGAGGAGCCTCATACTCAGGCTCCGCCCTTCCCTGTTGAAAATGGTGTCTCTAAGCCAATCAGAACGCCGGGACACAACAAGAAAAAAGGTCGTCGTGGCGGGAAATGAAGCCGTCGATCAATCAGATTTCTACAGGACACTAAAGAGTCTATTAAATGTCCCTCATCTACCCTAATCACAACCCCCACCCCCAGCTCCACCCCCACACACTCTGTCTAAACCAAAGCACCATGACATAACAAGGAAAGAAAAAAAACATCTTAAGCATATTGGTATTGTTGGAATGTGTTAATACTGACTGTGAATTAACTCTATTAATTTTTGGATCATGTGAGCACACGTGGAAGAACTTTTCCTCCTGAACACATGAAAAAAATCACAAAGAGACTTCACATATTATTGGGTCATTTTGATTGAAATTAATTATTTACTATTTTACTATACTGGTTTTAATTTAGATTATTTTTTTTTTTGTTCCTTTTGCTCAAATTTGGGGATATTACTTTAAATGATTAAATAAATCTTCATTCACTAAGTATTCATTTATTCGTAATGTAAATACAATGCAAACACACATGCAAATGATTTTGAATAAATTCATGTAAATTTATAAGGCAGGTGAATGGAACGAATTTGCTGATCATGTTTTCACAGCACCGTAAGATCGTCCTTCTCTCTCTCTGTCTTCTCGTTCTTGAGCTCCACTGACGACATGTCATCATCTCCGTCGTTTTCTTCCGTTTTTTTTGACACAGTAAGACCTTCCATGTTTGAGTAATCAGAAGAATCGCTGTCACCTCCGTCGTCTTCGGCATACTGTCCTTGATTTTTATCTTCTTCTGCCTCTTTTCCTGCCTCCTTCTCCTCATCCTCCTCTTCCTCCTCGTCGTCTTTGGAAGACGGTCTCAGACCAGCCGCCACCCAGGCGTTCCTCACCCATTCTGCTAATCTTCTACGAGTTTCCGTGAAGGAGGGACGTCCGTTACGAATGTACCATTTATAAGCGCAGAAGAAGAGCAGGATTAAGAAGCAGATGAAGAGGATCAGGCACAAGGCCACGCTGACACCGTACCTGGAAGTCGGGGGTGAGATGGTTGCAGCTGACGTTTTAGGGACCTGAGCTCCTGAGGACGTGCTCTTGATTGTGGTCGTTATTTGAGCTGTAGTGGTGATGACAGTACCTGGAGATGCAGTTGTAGGAGATTCACTGTTAGTCACGTTCTCGTTGCCTTCTGGGGTTGAAGCCATTACATTTGTGGTGATAGCTGATACTCCACAAAGCACAGGAACCGTAGAGAGGAGCAAACAGAGTAGTGCTCTGAGAAATACTGATGATCTCATGATGCCTGAGGGGCAAAAACAAACAAATACAGAACAAATAGTTCCAAATGAATACTTTTATCTTTCTGGCATTAAAAACTTCCTTTCATCCTTTCTTTTATTTGAAACCTGAACTATTGAAGCTCAGTCTCTGGGTCGAATGCTCTTGTCTCCTTAAAACCGACTGAAACAGCTCATTTTGTGACGTCATAAACTTTAACTTGCATTAAGCAGGAAGCTGTCAAAATTAGGATAGCATTTGTTTTTTTTAGGGGGATTTTAACACTTGATGTTTTATGTTCTGTTTTTTACATTAATCTGTACATTAACAGGCTGAAAATATCAGGTATCGTTCTTGTCGGACGGATGAACAGATAGATTAATAGATAGATTAAAAAGTTAGATTTTGATTTGAAATGTTTTATTTTTCTTGTGTAAGTTTTTGAGCTGCTGTTATAATGGTGGATGCTGATGATGTATTTGGATACACTGAAACTGAAATTTGACATTCAATCCAGATTAAAGACAGTTAGCAAGCTAACATTAGCATTATTTGATAGTTACAGATAAAAAGGACTTTAATTTGTTGAACATAAATTATATTGAAAAGTAGAAAATGATATTGATTAGAAATCAGCATCAAGTATTTCATATTTTTTAGTGAAAATACAAACGTGAAATAATGATACTGGTGTAAAATTCATGAACGCTGAGCAGAACCGCGCCCTGTTTTTACAGATGGAAAGTGAGCTGCGATGTGAGAATGTGTTAAAGGTGACCGAGTGAGATTTACAGCTTATACAGAAAAGTGTTATGAAGTGAGACAAACTGTTCTATGGCTTTGATCCTGTTGTGTTAACAGCAGCTACAGGAAGCCTCAAAGGTGTTTTTTTTTCTGCAGAAAGCTTATATGAACACACAGATACACGTGAACAAAGCAAAACAGGTGAAGATTTAGAAGCTGCCGAATCTGATCTCATCAAACACACATTTACAACTTCTCCTAGTTATTTATCTAAACATTTGTTTATTTAATTGGGACAAATGGATTCTGCAGCATGCATGGGGGTCTGCAAATTATTTACACAGGAAGTCATGTGGTGGAGTCTGTGCATACATACCACCAGCATGGAAACCACAAGGGGAAAAAAAAAAAGCCTACAGAATGGATTATCATACAATGCAGCTGAAGTTTTGCAGAGCATTGTGTCTAGGTTTGTGTGTCTTTGTGTTTGTGCTTATGTGTTTGTGTGTCTTTGTGTTTGTGTGTGTGTCTTTGTGTTTGTGTGTGTGTGTGTCTGTTTCTTTGAATGCTTATAGCATCATTGTACAAACTTACAGAACTTTTTGTTTTTATGCACAAAAAAATAAATTATTCAATCACTCTATGTAACTGAGCTAGAATTTTGAGTCTGATGGCTGGATGTAACCTGGATTCTTCTCTGAGTTCTAAAAACATTTGTTAATACACATTAAAGTTCTTAATTTCCATTAAGGATGAAAGCAGTGTTCGTTTTCTGTGTTTGTTTCCCCTGATATGAAAGTGATGAGCGTGGCAGTTAGCTAACAGGAAATAATAAAGTGTGGGACAAACGACACTCGAATAAATCAATATTTATATGAATTCAGAGTTCCTGGTGGTGTACAAACAAAGACTCAACATCATCCATGCGATCAGTGTAAATTAAAAGCTCAGAGACAGATAATGATGGAATCTCTGACTAAAAACAGACAAGAAATACATTTGCACTTACATTGCAGTTTTAAATTCATCAACGCCGTGAACTGGAAATTCATTTTGCTACTCAGTATGAGAGAGAACTGGATTACTTACGAGTTTTCAGGTGGTCTCAAGCGAGAGAGATGAAGAGCTGAAGAGTGAATGAGCCCTAGCACAGGTGTGAAACAAAGAAAGTTATGGCGCGAAAAAAGGGGGGGAAGATGAAGAACAGACATCAGAGTGTGTACAGTGCGCCGTAATATTGAGTGTGTTTGATTCGGCCAATCAGATCTGACAAAAGATCTGGATTTTTTTTAAATGTAACACTTTTTTGTTTTTTTCTTCTTCTTTCTCAAGAGATTCTATTTATATAAACTTAAAGGGTTTCTTCTGTGAGACAAATATAGACTCATTTGCACAACACTTAAAGAACTAAGCAAATTATTCATTTCCATGTAATTTAAATTCCAGTGACATCACACCAAGGTCTTGTAGACACAGAACACAAGTCATCCGCAGGAAGAATGGAGCTCAGTTTCATGTGTGTAGGTTTGTGGAGAAATGGCACACACCCTCATAGGATGGGTTTAATCACACAGAACAATGAAAAAACAAAACTAAAATCAACTTGTTAACTTGTGCACAGTTAATGTATTTTTCAATACATTTCAAGTTAATGTGTTAAAATATTTTATACTCTGTAAATAATTAAATAATTCAAATTATATGTTTACATTTATTATAATATATAACTACTATTAACAACGAAATCTAGATTGTCTCCATGGCAACAGGTAATTTCTTCCCTTCATCTCCATCGGGTTGGACTTCATCTCCATTGATAATCTCCTTACAGTGGCATCTGTCAGGGGTGTGATATATTAGGCAGCAAGTGAACAGTCAGTTCTCAAAGTTTTGTTGATTTGTTGGCATCTCCTCATAGAATGTTTGAATACTTCATAAAGTCCAACTAGAGCTGGAACATTGCTAGATGCCTCAAGATCCTCACATGGTTGGCCTCATCTCGAGAATTCTGCACTGAGATTAGGATTTAATGTTGTATTTCATTAGTAGCTTTGTTTAATACATGATGAACTCCTTCACTTCCTTTCTGTGCTGAAATTTGAGATTGGTGGGTCAGTATTTGATTTTGTTTAACTAAGGAGTCTGGAGCTAGTGAAGAAACAGCATCCTTCAGATGATCATATTACAGGTACATTTTAATGTTCGGGTGTTATACAGGTGTTTAATATTCAGGTGTTATACAGGTGTTTAATGTTCAGGTGTTATACAGGTGTTTAATGTTCAGGTGTTATACAGATGTTTAATGTTCAGGTGTTATACAGGTGTTTAATGTTCAGGTGTTATACAGGTGTTTAATGTTCAGGTTTTATAAAGGTGTTTAATGTTCAGGTGTTATACAGGTGTTTAATGTTCAGGTGTTATACAGGTGTTTAATGTTCAGGTGTTATACAGATGTTTAATGTTCAGGTGTTATACAGGTGTTTATTGTTCAGGTGTTATACAGGTGTTTAATGTTCAGTTGTTATACAGATGTTTAATGTTCAGGTCATAATTAATTAAAACCTAATGAAAAAAAAGAAAAAAAAAAACAGTAACAGATACTTATAAAATTGGATTAATAAACAACAATTATTTTTAAATGCATAAAACCTGTTTTCTAAAATTCTTTCTTTCAATTATTTATATATAATTCTATATTAATAATTCTAAATAATTTTTATAATCCACATTTAAGCAAATCCTAAATCATGAAAACAAAAAACAGAAATATTTTTTATTTTCTTTTTTTCTATTTTTCCTATTCTCCCCTTCCTTTGCTTAAAAAGGTTTAAGTGAGCCAGTAAAGTGTAGTAAAAATTAATAAATCACTCAGAAGAAAAGTCACTCAGACTTAACCCAGGAATCCCCTACACCAGAACCTCTAACCACTAGCCACTAGCCACTAACCACTGGGTTTATCAGTCTTTTGTTTAAAGATATGAGTTGATGAGAGCTGGTGATGTGTTTAAAGCTAAAAGAAAGTCAAACTCTGAGACTCTCAGTCACTGAAAGCTTGTCTTTGGTAAAACATTGATTCTTATGTAAAGCAGGATTCTTGTAAAATGTGTAATAATCTAGCCCTGACTTGTTTTTGTCCTTTAACACATGATGTAGATCTTTCTTTATAATTACAATACTCTGGAGCTCCTTTGTAGATCCATCATTTTGAAATCATTATGAGTAAGATGCCTCTACATTCGTCCTCTCGTTTCCCAATGGGTTCGGTTTTGTCTCACTGCCCAAAAATGCTGCCTCCTAGTTACTAAGAAGAGACAGTGATGATTTTATAAAGCGGCCGTGATCATATTGTACATGCTGAATGTTGGATCTGATTATTGGCACATGGCTATTCAACACTAAAGGAACCTGATGAACTTCTTCACTTCCTGTCTGTGCTGAAATCTGAGGAAGATGGGGCAGAATTTGGTTTTGTTGAAATAAGGAGTCTGTGTGAAAGATAAACCGTGATGGAAATCAGTCTGCGTCACGCGTGTCACAATATCACTTACAGAAGAAGACAGGTGACGTAAAGTAGACAGATCACAGAGTTGTACATAAGCAGTGAAGATCCAAAACAGAGCCTTCAGATTCATGTTTTATATTACAGGTAAGTTTTAATGCCCTTTTCCCCCATATTCTTTGAAATGAACCATTTATGTAAAATTTCAGTATTAAATTAAAGTAAAGTAAAAACTAAAGTAGTACATTTATTAAAATTCAGTAGTAATTGTTACTACTGTTATTCTACAAATTGATTAATTAATATTCTTATAAATTAATCCAAAAATATTATCAAAAATGTAGAAGCAAATTGATTAAAGAAAATATATCTCAAGTTACCAAATTTCCATTGTATTAAATCTGTCTTAATGGCTGTGATAAATATTAGTTACATCATACTACAAGACTAGACTTTTGTCAATGAACAGTTTTGTAAATGGTATTTTAGAGAGGTTTAAATAAGAATAAATGTGCTGTGTTGTTATATGTCCAGAATATAAATGTAGAATATAGAATGTACTGGTTTAGGGGTTTAACAGTATGTGCTGCTTGAGACCAAACATCAGGTAATTTAACATGTGGACAGATGGCTAGAATATTTTTTGTAAATTTTTATTGAGAATTTTTGTGGCAAGAATGGAAGTGCAGAGTGTTTAATTTTAAGTGACACGGATGAACAAAGACTATATGTAACAACGTCAACCACTGACCCATGTTTCTTAATAAACCTCAGCGTATGGACTCAGTTGACTACTCTCCTGTTTCAACGTTACACTGGAACTGTGTTACATCAATCTACAGATTAGATTAAATGTAAAATAAATATGGTATGGATCAGAAAATCACCAACGATGCTACTTACAACTGATAGTAGACTGTCCATGTAATTTAGGTGTGTTTTAAATACTTTGTCATCAACTAAAGTTTCAGGTGTTGAATAATCATTTATTATAATTAAATGATAAATCAAATTGTATTAGATACTTAAGAATGTGTACTTAAGAACATTTATTTTTGTCAGCTACCCATCTACCATGAAGCTGAATCTTTTTCTACTTCTGTGCCTCACTGGTAAGAGAATTTTTATAATGTTCTCCTAAAGTATGTGGACGATACGCACCGCCAAGGGCAGGGATCACCCCCAAATCTCCGCCTGTGGCTCGTCCACCCAAAATAATTAGACCAGTCCCAAACGTCAGATTCATATGCGACAGTTGTTTATTAAACAAAACAAAGACTAACTAACATAATAAAAAAAACAAAATTGGAAAACATGACAACGGTGTACACATAACTAAAACAACATGAGCTATACAACATGAGCTACACAACATTCACATCAATGTGACATGCCTAAAGACAATGACTGACAAACACCAAGAGACCCGGACAGACATATATAACATACTTAAGAAAAACTAACAAGACACAGGTGACATGGCAGGAACAAGGGAAGGGCATGGCACTACCCACATAGAAATAACAAAACACGTGAATAAGCCATGCCAGCCTGCCCTCTAATGGTCTGGCCGGGGACTGACAGATATCCTGACACCTTTACTTGTTATTTGATTGTACAATTTACAAAATTAAATTGTTTATAACAGAAATAAATTAATTATTGTTTATTTATTAATTATTGTATTATTGTTTTACCACTAAACATATTAATATCATTGATCTTTACTAAACTGTGTGGAGATCCAAAAACAACAAAGGTTATTTTCATTTATTTTCTGGATGATTAACAAATACGTAAAATTGAGTAACAATTACATTGATTTAGTTCTAAAATTTCACCCCTAGGTCTCATCCCAGTTGTCATATCCACCTTAAGAACCAGCCATCACGATTATCACCTGATCATGGAATCATATACATGGCCAATGGCTCAGAATTACTGCAGGGTGATGTACACTGACCTGGCAACAATCATAACTGATGATGATTGGTTATTAAGACCCTTTATATGCTACAATGGTGAGTCTTTGATGATTTGACAAGACAACGTAACATTTTGTGTGTATATATATATATATATATATATATATATATATATATATATATATATATATATATATATAAATATATATAGTAGTGTGAAAAATCTTCCTGATTTTGTTTGTCACACTTTAATGTTTCAGATCATTAAACAAATTACAAATTTAAATATTTGATAAATTAAAGATAACACAAGTAAACACAACATGCAGTTTTTAAATGAAGGTTTTTATTATTAAGGGAAAACAAAATCCAAACCCACATGGCCCAGTGTGAAAAAGTGTTTGCCCCCTGTTAAACTGTGGTTTATCACACCTGAGTTTAATTTCTCTAGCCACACCCAGGCCTGATTACTGCCACACCTGTTCACAATACAAGACCTGACTGACAAAGTGAAGAAGACCAAAAGATCCTCAAAAGCTACACATCATGCTGAGATCCAAAGAAATTCAGGAACAAATGAGAAAGAAAGTAATTGAGATCTATCAGTCTGGAAAAGGTTATAAAGCCATTTCTAAAGCTTTGGGACTCCAGTGAACCACAGTGAGAGCCGTTATACACAAATGGTGAAAACGTGGAACAGTGGTGAACCTTCCCAGGAGTCGCTGGCTGACCAAAATTACCAGAAGAGAGCAGCGATGACTCATCCATAATGTCACAAAAGACCCCACAACAACATCCAAAGAACTGCAGGCCTCACTTGCCTCAGTTACTGTCAGTGTTCATGACTCCACCATAAGAAAGAGACTGGGCAAAAATGGCCTGCATGGTAGAGTTCTAAGACAAAAACCGCTGCCGAGCAAAAAGAAAATAAAGCCGTCTCAGATTTGCCAGAAAACATCTTGATGATCCCCAAAACTTTTAGGAAAATACTCTGTGGACTGACGAGACAAAAGTAGAATTTTTTGGAAGGTGTGTGTCCCATTACATCTGGTGTAAAAGTAACACTGCATATCAGAAAAAGAACATCATACCAACAGTAAAACATGGTGGTGTTAGTGTGATGGACTGAGGCTGTTTTGCTCCTTCAGGTCCTGGAAGATGCTGTGATAAATGGAACCATGAATTCTGCTGTCTACCAAAAAATCCTAAAGGACAAAGTGCAGCCATCTGTTCGTGACCTTGAGCTGAAGTGAACTTGGGTTCTGAAGTATGACAAACATGCAAAAAATAAAATAAATCGGCCAACACTTTGTGTGTGTATATATATTTGTGTGGAGAGTGATTTCCTATTAGCTTTTCAAACAGAAGAGTATAATCATAACTTAATCTAACTACAATGAAATTTAACATTGTTTATCATTTGCATTTCACAGCTAATTTCAGTGGTGCTTCCACGTTCATCGGTATCACTAGTCCTTATCTTTCCTGGCTTGATGCTCAGGCTTACTGCCGAACACATCACACAGACTTGGCCAGCTCTCTTAACAGCTCAGATAACAACATCCTATGGAAGCTGAGGGACATCCAGGGTGATTCCTGGTTCGGGCTCTACAGAGACACATGGAAGTGGTCAGATGGGACCATTGCTTCAAACCTACCATGGAGTATTGGAGAACCTGATAATCATTTTGGCAATGAAGACTGTGCATCACAGATTAACAAAGTGTTTAATGATTATTTGTGCATGGCACAAGCCTTTCTACTGTCACACCAGTGAGTCTTTTGTTCTCTTTCTGTTAATTGTAATATCAAACATATATATATATATATATATGCGATGCTTTAGACATGTTGTTTAGACTCTGTGTGTATTCCACAGTACCACCAGTCAGGGAACAGCAGCTTGTGAGGCTGCAGGTGAAGTCTGATGGCAGTGTGTTAGATCCTGCTGTACAGTCGTCTATTTTAGAGCAGGTAAGTTTTCGGACGTCTCTAAAATTTTAAAATACATTAAGTGAAATATTTCTTTTTCATTAAGATTGAGTAATTCATTTTTGCTTCTGATCTTTAGATTAAGCGTAAACTAGAAGAACATGGCATGTTGGAGGACACCACAGTGACCTGGAGGGTGCAGCCAGATGGAAACATCTTCCGCAAGAAAACCAAAGATGATCTGTAACATATGAATCAGGGATGTCAAACTCAAATACTGCCTGTCAGTATTTTTGAATCATCCTGAAAAGCTTTAAAAGTCAACAGTGAATATAGTAGGGAATTTGTAACACCTAATTTCTGACTTTACTGTCTCAAATCACAATGATTTTCAGAACATATTTGATAGTTAACATATTCAACACAACATAACAGCTAAACATGGTGGTGAGGGAAGGATGCAGAGGGCCTGTCCAATATTCAAACAGAAAGTTTATCAGAATAATGTTAATATAAAACAATGTGATAGAACTTAAATAACATGTAACTTGTACTGTCAAATGTAACATGCTGCAATTATTGATTTGTATTTCTTTTTTTTATTATATAGCACCCACTTAACGCTATTTTAGTTTAGACTCATTTATCATATACTTAATAAAGCAATTAAAAAATCTTGAAATATGACATGTAATTCCTAAAAAAGGTCAGAATGATTTGGTGAGTTATGGCGTATAAATTACGACTAACACATGGGTTGGTTTAGTTTGTATGTCTGGTCCCTGGCCTTAACTCTGGGTTGTCACTGATTATCTGCATCTCCTTTACTAATTTACTCAAATCTACAATGTTATTCTTGGTAACTGTTGTGAGATGATCCCCAAAAGGTAATAGAATGAGGATAGGAGAAAATTAAGTTGTAGAATTCATGCATCCCCCTCGACTTAAAACTAAGTAAAACCCTAACCCTAACCCTAGTGATGTTTTTTGACAAACTCTCCAAGTCTTACTACTAATGTTTACGGATTGAATCACGGTATTTACTCATTTTTCTCTGCAAGCCTTCAGATCAATCTCAGCCGAATAAATCCCACAACCGCTTCTGTAAACATGTTGATGTCATCAGAGCTATGCCAGAACATGTCCCAGTCTGCATCATCTAGAGAGTCCTGCAGAGTGGCCACCGATTGGACTGTCCAGCGTGTGACCACCCTCTGAAACGGGGCTTCCTGTTTTAGCCTTTTTTTGTATTTAGGCATGAGGTAAATGGCAGCATGGTCCGATTTACCAAACGGCGGACATGATTAAACCTGGTAACTGTCTTTGTGTGGAGTGTAGAAATGGTCCAGTGTCTGGTTGCCCTTGGTGGGACAGGTGATGTGCTGGTGAAGATTTGGCAGTACATGCTTGAGGTTGCCTATGTTAAAATCCCACACCACAATGAGTGCAGCATCATTGTGCAGTGTTTGTGCAGTGTCAATTCTTGCCCTCCACCGCCCTGCCACACTTTGGCGTAGTCGGCAGGATTCCACATTTGACAGAGACGTGGGTGTACATACAGTTGTTTTTTTGTTTTTTGTTTTTTTTTCTCTATTCCCTTTTTTTTGAGTATTGCAGGAGTGATTTCTCCTTTGTGAGTAGTGGCAGTAGAACAACAGTGCACGTCTTGTATTAAACCCAGCCCTTATTGTGGGCCTATTTTCACCTTTCACTGGTAAGTGCTTCTGCAGTTAGAGTATGGAAGAGGAATTACAAGAATTAAGGGATATGATTGCCCAGTATTTTTGTGCCCCCAGGTCCCAGTGACTCCTCTGCTCCTGTTCCTGGGCCTTCCGTTCCATCACAACCCAGTAACGTTGAGGTTACTAGACCAGAACGATTTCTTTTTGTACCACGAGACAGAAAGGGTCCAAAATTTAATGGCAGGGTCGGGCTTAGTATTGAGGAGTGGGTTGAGGAGGCCCAGGCTTGTATGCACATTCGTCACCTTTCTGATACTGATAAGGCGTTTTATTTATTTGACCACTTAGAAGGGGAGGCAAGGGAAGAGATAAAGTACCGCCCAGAAGTAGAACATAAAGACCCAGACAAAATTATTATAATATATAATATTATTATAATTATTATAATTTTAAAAAATTATTATTAAAATTATAATTGTATGGTTGCTCGCAGTCGTATGTTTCTTTGCAGGAGGCCTTTTTCTCGAGAAAGCAGCAGGAGGGTGAGAGCCTGTTGGAGTTCTCCCTTGTCCTGATGAGTCTCCTTGAGCAAGTGAAACAACGATCACCTCATGGTATGCCAAATTCACATGTTTTACTACGGGACCAATTTGTTGAACATGTTTTTGATAGCGCCCTCCGTCGTGAATTAAAGCAGTTGATACGTCGTCAACCTACGTTAACTTTGTTGGAGGTGCGTAGTGAAGCCCTTAGATGGGAGCGGGAGGGTATGCCAGGAGGCACAAGGGCCCGAAGTCATTCTGTTCCATCAGCTCATGGGATTCAATATGGGGTGCAAGGAGACCCATTTGTTGGAGTGAGTAGGTCATCCGAGTTGAGGGATATGCTTAAAGCCCAACAAGTTGACTAAACTTACACAAAGTTTTGCCCGTTTGCAGGCTTCTCCGTTGCGGGGTCAATCTTCCCAACAGGGACCAGTTATTTGTAGAAGGTGTCAAAAGCCTGGTCATTTTGCCAGAGATTGTGACGAGGAACGTGTCCCTTCTTGCCATCAGCTCCCCTCACACTCCATCCCGCTAAGAACTGGAGGTAGACAGCCTGGCCTATCGGAAACGTCGGAAAACTAGCCCCCACCGTGCTTCAGGGCCATAGTACGGGTGGGATGGTAACTGGCTCAACCGTCTCAAATAAGTCGCATTTAATGTCATCATGCCCACACCTTGTTGTTTTAATTGGCAGAGTTCGAGTGCCCTGTCTGGTCGATACTGGTTCCATGGTAACTACAGTTACTGAGAGTTGTTTTCGAAACATTTCGAACCCTGGGGGCAGGACCGACTTAAATCGTGCCAGGGGTTGCAGCTTAGAGCCGCTAATGGTCTTTCAATCCCCTATATTGGTTATATGGAAATGAATGTCCTCAGTTGATGCTAAAAGGGGCTTTTCGGACAACATGGACCGGCCCTGTTTGATTCACTTTTAACCATAGATGTCCCAAATTCTGTTTTTCAGGCGCTGCAACATTGCCGTCGAGTTGATAATCAGTCTCCTGTGGTACGTTCAGGAAGAGTTAGAGTGCGAGGGCGGAGACCATGTCGCATCCCAGGCGGCATGATGAAGTTTGTGGCAGCAACTTGTTCAGAACAATATGCCAAGAGTACTGTTCTTTTTGAACCCCCAGAGTCCGGGTTGCCAGCTGGTCTGTTGGCTTCTCCTGTACTAGTGCAGGTTATACGAGGTACTGTTTATTTACCTGTAGTAAATGTGGGGACCACTGATGTGTTGCTTTATGCTAACACTCTTCTTGGTACACTGAATCATGTTTGTGTGGTTAGTTTGCCATCAGGAGTTAGTGAGGTCCGGTCTGTAGCGGCCACCGTGGGCTCCCCAGATTGTGAAGTGATCTCCGGTGTTAAAGCACAAATTGATGCACTCGACTTGTCTGTGTTGTCAGAAGCAGAACAGGGTCAGGTAAGGAATCTGCTTTACTGGTTCCAGTCTGTGTTTTCCACTCATGAGGGTGATTTAGGATTGATACCAGCTTGATTTCCCATGATATTCCTCTGCTAGATACCGTTCCCATCCGGCAGCGGTACAGGCGTATACCTCCTTCAGAATATGAAGTGGTGAAGTCCCACATCAATCAGCTGTTGGAAGCTAAAGTTATAAGGGAGAGCTGTAGCCCATATGCATCCCCAATTGTCCTTATCAAAAAGAAAGACGGTAGTCTGCGGATGTGCGTCGACTATCGTCAGTTGAACGCAAAGACCCGGATGGACGCCTTCCCTTTGCCGCGCATCGAGGAGTCGTTGGACTCTTTGACGGGGGCCTGCTGGTTTTCCACTATGGACTTGGCTAGTGGGTACAATCAGGTCCCCGTCACTGAGAGAGACAAGCCTAAGACCGCATTTTGCACTCCTTTCAGATTGTTCGAATGGAACCGCATGCCGTTTGGGCTTTGCAACGCCCCGAGCACCTTCCAGCATCTAATGGAACGGATGTTTGGGGACCAGCAGTGTAGGTCTCTACTTCTGTACCTCGATGACATCATAGTCTTCTCTTCCTCGGTGTCGCAGCAGTTAGAGTGGTTGGAGGTAGTTCTAAGTCATCTAGAACATGAGGGTCTGAAGGCTAAATTGAGTAAATGTGCATTTTTCCAACGTGAAGTAAAGTATCTGGGACATGTGATCTCAGCTCAGGGAGTATCCACGGACCCCAGTAAAATTGAGGCCGTTGTTAACTGGCAATGCCCCACTAGTGTGCAGGAGTTGCGTTAATTTTTAGGCTTTGCAAGCTATTACCGCCGCTTTGTTGAGGGGTTTGCAAAATTGGCAGCCCCTCTGCACAAGTTGGTAGCTGAATGGTCTGCTGCTAAGCCTAAAGCACGAACTGGTCAGGGTTTTTCTAGCGCCTGGACTGAGCAGTGCCAGCAGTGTTTTGATAAGCTGAAGAGTAGGCTTACTTCCGCCCCGGTACTCGCCTATGCCAACTTTTCCCTGCCTTTTATCTTGGAGGTAGACGCCAGTCATGGTGGCTTAGGAGCTGTTCTCTCACAGGAACAGGGAGGTAAGGTTCGGCCAATTTCTTATGCTAGCCGCAGTTTTAGGCCCACTGAGCGCAACATGTCCAACTACAGCTCCATGAAGCTGGAGTTTTTGGCGCTCAAGTGGGCCCTGACTGAGAAATTTAGGGAGTACTTGTTAGGGCAGAAGTGTATTGTGTATATGGACAACAACCCTCTCAGCCATCTGACCACTGCAAAGTTGGGGCTACAGAGCAGCGCTGGGCTGCTCAGCTTGCCGTGTTTGATTTTAATATCTGGTATCAGCCAGGGAGGAGTAACCGGAATGCTGATGCTCTTTCCAGACAGGACCCTGCTAGTCATAGTGAGGTGAGAGGTTTGTTACCAGGGACGGAGGTTCCCGAGGTCCTGGCGCAAGCATCAGGTGCAGCTCTAGTGACACCAGCTACCCAAGCTGTCGTTTCTGTTTTTCCTAGTCTGGTGGGCAACATTAAGGTATTGCAGGAGGCAGATCCGGTGATTGGGGAGATTTTGGTGTTCTGGAGACTGGGAACGCTCCCCAGTTTTGAAGAGCGATGCCAGCTGTCCAAAGCTGCCCTCATCCTACTGCGTCAGTGGGATCAGTTGCTGGATAAAGAAGGGGTTCTGCATCGCTGTGTGTTTCGCTCTAACGGTGGTGAAGAGATTCTCCAGGTAGTTCTGCCAGCTGTCTTGTATAACAAAGTTTTGACTCAAGTGCACCAGGGACATGGGCACCAAGGGGTCGAATGGACTACCGAGCTAGTGCGACAGCATTACTATTGGCCAGGACTGACATCCGATGTAGCCCAGTGGTGTCGGGAGTGCGAAAGGTGTCAAGTCGCCAAGGATACGCAGCCGGTAGCCCACAGTTTCATGGGTCATCTGTTAGCCTCTAGGCCAAATGAGATCTTGGCTATTGATTTTACACTGCTGGAACCATCTCGCTCAGGATTTGAAAATGTTTTGGTGATTACCCATGTCTTCACAAAATACACCCTGGTGGTCCCTACTCAGGATCAGCGTGCTGAGACAGTGGCTCGCACGTTGGTTGTGGAGTGGTTCTATAAGTTTGGCGTCCCTGGACGCATTCATTCTGATCAGGACCGCAGCTTTGAGTACTCTTTAATACAACAGCTCTGTAGTCTTTATCAGATTGAGAAGTCCCGCACTACCCCATACCATCCAGCAGGTAATGGACAGTGCGAACGTTTTAACAGGACGCTGCATAATTTTCTGCGCACTCTACCACTTTCTCGAAAGGCAGATTGGGTCTTTGCTCTCCCTCAGGTACTCTTCTGCTATAACACTACCCCCCATCAAGCGACTGGTGAGTCACCTTATTTTCTGATGTTTGGGCCCAGTGGTGTATCAGGTAGTTTGAGCGCCTCTGGCAGGTGGGTCAGTGTACACAATTGCACCCGTAGATGATTTGAGTAAGGTAAAACGGGTTCACCGCTCTTTGTTGAAGACCCGTATACGAAGAGATTCGCCTGCTGTTACTCCTGCAGAGGATCCTGTTGTAGTCGAGGTACCACCATCGGAGGGCTCCCCATTTGAGGAGGTTGATCTGTAGGTTCTGGTACCTGAAACTCCACAGGGTGTTGGTGGGCTAACACTAAGGGACCCAGTGCCTTCACCTGCCTTTGTTCTTCGATGCTTAACTGAAAATATTGACTCTACAGCTCCGGCGACTCCTGGACCACCTGGGGTGGTGTTTTCAGATTTGGAGCCAGTAAGGGAACCCTCACCTGTAGATCAGCCTGGTGGTAGTGGGCTTGCCTTGCGGCAGATGGGGTGAGCTAACGCCGGTCATCATTCTAATCGCCACCACCTCCCTCAGGCAGTGGAAGTAGGGAGTGGGGGTGCTTCCATGGTAGCTCCTGCATCTAATGCTGTTTCTGCTCTTTTCAGGCCCTGGCACTAAGTCATTCCCTGGCCATTGTGGGGTTTTTTCCATTGTCGGGGCGACAATGCAAGATCTAGGGGTAGATTGTAGTAGGGCAGTCTAGGTACCGCCCTATTAAACATGGCTTTCACCTGAATGACAGGTGCGACAGCCGCTCCGGTTGTATTTAAGGCGTAGCTTATGTCACCTGGCTACGCATCATACAGCCATTATTGTGTGTGGGTGTGTGCGCGCAGTTCGTGGGAGGTATGTAGCTAGCTGTTTGGCTAACGTTGCTGCTAGTGTCTGTGCACTATTTAAGTGTGTATATTTGTTTATAGCCAGGTTATGGTCGCGATTGGTACGACGTTGCTGTTGGGTACAGGCTGTTCTTCCCTCCAGTTTGTGTGTGCTCTAGATCGCCTGCATATTTGATGTTCGCCGATTATGGATAAAGCTGTGAGTAACTGAACCCGTGGGTTTAGCGATCTACTTCCGGGTATGTATATCTAGTCCTTTGAACATTATTGGGGTGGTGTCTTTGACTGATTTTATTAACTTTTGTCCATTTTAGTGCATCTGCTCGTGAGCGCTTCGTTACTGTGGACTGCAGGGCAAATGCTCCTTAGACAGCATTAAGACTGCACTGTTTGTTCTGCTGCTATTTTTATGACTGTGACCATTTGCATTTGATTATTACTTTCTGGCTTTGTTTGTTTGTTTTTCACGCTCATGCTGGTGGGTTAGGTAAAGAGTGCCGAGTGGCTAGTGGCTAGTCCGAGTCATTATTTAAAGCAAGCTGTACCGTTTACGGTGCCTGCTCAGCTCCACTGGCTGTTATATTGCCACCAGCAGCGTGTTTTGTTTATCTTTTTTCTGATCTGCGCCCTTCCTAAGGATGGCGTGGAAAAATCGGGTAATATCTCGTACCTGGGAAGATTAAGTAGTTTTTTGTTTTGTTTAATGTTGATTTGAGTATTTTTGCTGAAAGATCTTTTCAGCTTTAAGTTTTTGTTCTTTGTAACTTGTTTTTTGTGTATTTCATGTGAGTTAATTTGAAGCCTGCTGTCTTCACTTGTATTGTTTGCTTTATTTCTTATTTCTGGTTTTGTCCTTCTCCTTCACCTCTTGCTGCTCCATGGCATGTCTAGGTTCATGAGCTTTTAGCACAAACCTAGTTGAGTCTTTACATCTCTCTGTCTGACCCTTGTGGCCAGTAAATTGTCCATTGTTGTTCCCCTTCATGGTTTGAATTTATTCTAATGCAAGTTGTTGGATTGCATGTGAGTTGAACTAATTGTGTTTTTACTTTTTCTTTTTTTTTCTTTTTTTGTGTATTTCAGGAGCTGAAGGACTCAGTGAGGGAAGCTAGCTGCCTTGCCCTGTGGTGGTGGTGTTTCTCTCATAGAGTGTTTTGCTATTTTGATATTTGCATCTCCCTCACTTAGAGTGGGTGTGGTGTGAGCGTGATTGTTTTGAGTGGTCTGTCTTAGGATACTCACTGTTCAGCTAGCTGCCCTACTGGTAAGCCTCGGCCGCAAAGTATCTTCTTTTCTTTACTTCTTTTCGTTGTTTTGGTCAACGGTTTTCTACATTTTAACTGATTATTGTGCAATAAAGTATTTTTGTATTTATATCCACGTCTCAGTTCAGTGGTAAGGAACCTGTGTGCTATATTTTTGGGTATAAATTTCCCCGTTTACAGAAACGGGGTGGCATAATCTGCTCAAATTTTTAGTTGTATATTAGCGTCAATTCTTGCCCTCCACCGCCCCGCCACACGAGCATACAGTTAGTGTTGGCGGGATGGTTTTGTTCTGGGAGAATTTTTCCACGCACCTGTCCGTGCACATGCGCATGCACGGACGGGGCAGGTAGGCAGCGCTGGGGATTAATAGACCCCCAAAACAAACCATATGCCAGAGGGGACCCCGCAACATAACTGATGTGCAGCACCGCAGGTCCGCTAAACGAAATCGGGGGTGCCTCCCGGCTGAGCGTTGTACGTGGCTGAGTCGGAGCTAGGCGTGTGTCGTGGGAAGAGGAAGAACTAGATGCCCCTGCCACGCGATAGACAACAGGATGTTGGTATCCACTAAGCTAGTGGAGATGCCGGGGGAGGCGTTGCCCTGGGCTGGCTTTGCAGCATAATCGCAACAAGCTTGTTGCTAGAACCCATACACCCCTGCTGCACGATATCCACTAGTGGTGGATAAGCCATAGTGGAGACGGCAGGTGAGGCGTCACCCAGGGCGAGCGCAGTGTGCAGCGCAAGCATGTTGCGGAGACCATTAGCTGAGGCGGATCGTGAGAGGGACTGAAGCACCCCTGTTGCAGCAAGGACAATGGTGTATGTATATCCACTAAGCTATAGTGGAGATGGCAGGGGGGGCGCGCCCTATAGAGAACTCTGGAGCTGGGAGCTGGCATGCATGAGGAGACATGAGACGAGAGCGACGGCACTAGCAGAAGAGGAGAGAGAGGGAAGAGGATGACAGAACGTAATCAGAGCGAGTCCATGGCTTTTTGAGCATTTAACATGTCCTTAGTTCCGGGACAGACGTAACGTTTGTATGCCGTGGAGGACCATCGTCCCAGACTTTTTAATGTGAGGATCATGGTGACTGAGGCTGCTGTTGTTGCCGTTCCGATGCTGAAGGAGTGGGGCATGTAGAGTTCCGGTGGGAGGCCGCAGGCTTTGCAGGCCGTGCATAGACAGCCGGCAAACCAAGATCTTGACATGGCTTTGCTCTCCTCGGTTATAAACAGCAGTTCGTCAGGACGTGCGTGAGGGCGGAGACCCAGATAATGGGACATGAAAAAAAAGGGGCAGAAATCTGTATTAGTGCGAGCAATTGCGATGGGAATACCTCTAGAATATTTGTCGGATTTTGAGTACTTTAGAAAAATTGAAAAATAATGTTCATCAAGGGTGATATCAGACACCGTGAGGTCATAGGAGGCGTCAAAATTATTATTGTGTGTCATGAATTCACCCACCCTGAGGAAACCGTAGAAAGCACACAGAAACACTGCTTCCAGGAGAAGATCCTGATAAGGACTAAAGCACCCCTGTCTCAGTTTAATAACCAGTATTTTGACGAGAGGGAGGGTGAGAGGAAGTCGCTTGTCCACGCCTTTTGGTGTCCCTTTTCTGATGCCTTCGAGGAGCAGGCGGCTAGATGGATGCCCCAGCAGACTGCAGACAGACGGGTCCAAACATCTTAGGTGGAATTGGATGCCTGTGACTTGGCTTTTAATGGAGGAGGGTTGCATTTTTTGTGGTTGGAGACAATGCATGATATAAGCGCTCACAATTGCGATGTTGACGGGGGCTGAAAAGGTAGCGCTACAGCTGGCAAAAGCAAAACCATGCGGAGTCATAGGCCTTTAATGTGGATTTGGCTAGACTTGATCTCATGTACAGTGAAGCTGCGGAAAGGTAGGATTGCAGAGTGGAGCTTAGTCGAGGATGGTCAGGGCAAATGCTGGCAAGGCAGGCCTGAAGGAGAGGCATCTGGGCACAGTGGATGGAACTCCTGAAATTTAAAACGGGACAGACAGTCAGCTATTATATTGTCGAGGCTGGGAATGTGAGCTGCGCGAAGTATGAAGTTGCTGGTAATGCATGTAAGGCATGTAAGTCCATGTAGGGCCCTTAGAAACCTGATAATGAAGGGATATAATTCTAACAAAGCCATAGAAAGAGTTGACAACTCTTTTGTCCAATAGCTGGTGAACCACTGATTATTAAAGAGACCTCCGAAGCCTCTTGAGGGGGCAATGGCGGTAAAGAGTTTGAGTGCGACGGAAGTCTCTACCTCGTCGTTGTAAAAAAAAGAAATTCCGTTCCATCCTGCACATAAGAGGGACCAGAGATGCAGTTCGGATTTGCAGCCTGCATCCAAGGTGATAGAATCGTGCAGATTCTCAGCCGTTTTTGAAATGTCAAGGAGTCTAGAAATGAAAGAGCGACCTTGCGGAATGATCCGCATAGCGAAATTTAAATGTCCTAAAAGAGAAAGCAGTTCTTTTTTTGAGATGGAGTCACATTCCAAAGTGTCTTTCATGATTTCCCTACTGCGATCGAGTTTATCGAGGGGCAGCGAGGCTTGCATGAGTGCTATCTAAATTAATTCTGAGGAATTCAAATGTATTTGAAGGACCCACTTTTTTTTGTCTAAGAGGGGGATGCCCAGTTTTTTGAAGGTTTCTTTCAGAATGTTGATACTTTGCTCTGGTTGTGAATTTGGGTGGTCGACCACGAGAAAATCGTCTAATAGGTGGAGGACAAAAGGCAGCTTGCAATTATTTAGGAGAATCCAGCAGAGTGCTTCCGATAAGGTATTTCGAAGATGCACGGGCTGCTACGACACCCGAACGGGAGTCTGACGGCAAAGTACTGTTTGTCACGCCATTGCACTCCGAACAGGTGCCATTGAGACGGGTGAAGTAGCATGATTTTGAAGGCGTCTATGATGTCCGCTTTGCCTAGCCAAGCCCCGTTTCCGGCTGTCTTGATGAGTTGGATAGAGTTGTTGACCGAGGCAAGGAATCAGGCTGTTAATGCTTGGGACGTGATCGATGTTATGGGGAGCTGATGAGTCTATGATTAGACATTTTTTTGCCAAAATACTCCCGTGTCGCTACGCCTAGAGGGTTAATCCTAAAGACTGAGAAGGGAGGATTATCGAAGGAGCCGATCATATATCCTTTATTTTCCAGAAGAATATCGACCACTTCGGGTTCTTTGAGAGCAGACTGGAGGTTGTTACAGATGTAGGAATTGAGGGGACGCATGGTTAGACTGGCTGAAAAACCTTGAACGAGACCGGTGAGCAAATAATGAACGAAACAGCGGTTAGGATGCTTCGTCAGTGCTTTGTCTAGTTCGGGGATGTTGACAAGCATTGGTTTACATTCTCTTTTTGGAGGGAGCGTGCATTTGCCGGGGACAAACGGACTTTGGATGCCCTTCTCCGCAGTAGCTGCAAGCGTGGATAAATTTACAGTTATGAAGTTATGAAATGTGCACACACTTTCATTAAAATTATAACACACGGGAGTATGGATCATAAGATTGACCTGTTCATCGTCTTTGGCTTTAGGTGTGCGGTTGGCCAGAATAGCGAATTTAGCGTATCTCGGCCATAGAGAAGGGGTGTCCGGTGAAATGCCTGCTAATAAGTGCTAGGTCTACAGCCGACCAATCCAATCTTTGGTTAAGCCTTTGGATGTACATGGCTGACTTGACCGAGGAAGATTTATGGTACTCGTAGAAAAGAGTCCTGCCGTAGGTCATGGCAAGGTCTGAAATGATAGCTAGGTAGGTGTCGAGCTCTGCCCTGTGCTCCAGATACGAGTTGCAGATGATGTCTCTAAAAATGGCAAAAGCGACGTTGAACTCGGGCATAGATGATTGGACAGCCTTAGCTCGTTATCTTTTAGGAATACGGAAACGTCCTCGCAGTCGACCATGCGTTTTTCCTGGACTTCGGAGCACAGCAGGATTTTTACTAAATTAATGTCATTACCTGCGAGGATCTGGGTGCGCAGATGGGGAGAGATAGCGGCAGCAGGTGGAAAGAAGGGGGCGCCGGCGGTAGAAGCTGGAAGGGCCGTCGCTAATGTGCTGCAGGGGAGGAGACTTAGGTCCATGTTGGCTGGTAAAGAGAAGGCGGGAGCATCGAGAACCGGTGGAGCAGGTGTTGTGGACGCGGTGGCCATGTTGGGATGAATGATGGTAGATTTTCCAGGGCTTGGATCCTGGGGTCGAGATTAGAGAGGGAGAGATGGATGTTGTGGAGGGCTGTCAACACAGGATCTTCTGAGATCAATGGGGTGATATCGGGTCGAACGGGTCCTTCTTTTTTAATTACTTTTAAATAATCAGGTAAACTCATAGAGGGTTTTAGACCAGAAACTGATTTGAACAACTTCTGAGGAATGCTGACATTCCTTAATGTTCTGAACCATACTGCATGTACACAACGCACCTTAACACTCAGATTTGCATCTAATAAATTTGATCTATCTATCTATCTATCTATCTATCTATCTATCTATCTATCTATCTAGGCCTTCACATCTGGGACCAGTGGCACTTGTCAATGACCTTTGGTAAGTTTCAGTATTAATATGCATCTAGCTCTCCCAAGGTGCTCCACCAGATCGCATTTACTAAGGGGAAGGGATAGCTGTTGAATTCTGAGACCTTATTAAGCCTTCGCAAGTCATTGCAAAGCCTCAGGGCACCATCTGGCTTTGGCACAACAACAATGGGGCTGGAACATGGGTTGGCAGACACCTCAATGATGCCATCTCTTTTTTGATGATGCCAAGATTCCAGGACGCTGTATGGCTGATTTGATCTCACTGAGGACAAGGTGGGTGAGTTCAGGATTGGAGGAAAAGATGTCTGCAAACTGGTTTCAGTCCACAGTCTGTGAGTTCCTGATGTTGGGCCGGTATTCAATTCAATTCAAGTTTATTTGTATAGCGCTTTTTACAATAGACATTGTCTCAAAGCATTTCAAGCACTTTGAAATCTATGACAGGAGACACAAATGCAGAAGTGACTTTTCAATAGTAAGGTTAGTGGTTTCAATAGGGCTGATAGTGAATCCCTTAATCCCTTTTACAGTAGGCTACAGTAGCTGAGCAACAGAGATAATGACTCCAAATCCCAGCTCTGGCACTCTGACCACTGAAAATGTGGCGATATATACAGTATTTTACTTATATTTAGATTTAATCCTGTGTTTAATTTGAACCATTTTCCACAACTGTGTAACAAGACTCTTTTTGTGACATTTAGATTTGTGACACTGAATGCTGGTCACTTCTTTTCCTATGGAAAGCAGGACTCGTTATTTTTATTGTTGTAGACTTGTCCATCCATCCATCCATCCATTTTCTACCGCTTATCCGGGGCCGGGTCGCGGGGGCAGCAGTCTAAGCAGGGACGCCCAGACTTCCCTCTCCCCAGACACTTCCTCCAGCTCTTCCGGGGGAATACCGAGGCGTTCCCAGGCCAGCCGAGAGACATAGTCCCTCCAGCGTGTCCTAGGTCTTCCCCGGGGCCTCCTCCCGGTTGGACATGCCCGGAACACCTCCAGGAGGCATCCAGAACAGATGGGGCCACCTCCAGGAGGCATCCAGAACAGATGGGGCCACCTTAGCTGACTCCTCTCGATGTGGAGGAGCAGCGGTTCTACTCTGAGCTCCTCCCGGGTGACCGAGCTCCTCACCCTGTCTCTAAGGGAGCGTCCAGCCACCCTGCGGAGGAAACTCATTTCGGCCGCCTGTATCCGGGATCTTGTCCTTTCAGTCATGACCCAAAGCTCATGACCATAGGTGAGGGTAGGAACGTAGATCGACTGGTAAATAGAGAGCTTCGCCTTGCGGCTCAGCTCTTTCTTCACCACAACAGACCGGTATATCGACCGCATCACTGCAGAAGATGCACCAATCCGCCTGTCGATCTCCCGCTCCATCCTTCCCTCACTCGTGAACAAGACCCCAAGATACTTAAACTCCTCCACTTGAGGCAGGAGCTCTCCACCAACCTGAAGGGGGCAAGCCACCCTTTTCCGGTTGAGAACCATGGCCTCAGACTTGGAGGTTCTCATCCCCGCCGCTTCACACTCGGCTGCAAACCGTCCCAGTGCACGCTGGAGGTCCTGATTTGAGGAAGCCAACAGGACAACATCATCGGCAAAAAGCATAGACGAAATCCTGTGGTCCCCAAACCGTACTCCCTCCGGCCCCTGACTGCACCTAGAAATCCTGTCCATATAGATAATGAACAGGACCGATGACAAAGGGCAGCCCTGCCGGAGTCCAACATGCACCGGGAACAAGTCTGACTTACTGCCGGCAATGCGAACCAAACTCCTGCTCCGGTCATATAGGGACCGGACAGCCCTTAGCAGAGGGCCCCGGACCCCATACTCCCAGAGCACCCCCCACAGGTTACCACGAGGGACACAGTCGAATGCCTTCTCCAGATCCACAAAGCACATGTGGACTGGTTGGGCAAACTCCCATGAACCCTCCAGCAACCTGGCGAGGGTATAGAGATGGTCCAGTGTTCCACGACCGGGACGAAACCCGCATTGTTCCTCCTGAATCCGAGGTTCGACTATCGGCCGAATTCTCCTCTCCAGTACCCTGGCATAGACTTTTCCGGGGAGGCTGAGGAGTGTGATCCCCCTGTAGTTGGAACACACCCTCTGGTCCCCCTTCTTAAACAGAGGGACCACCACCCCAGTCTGCCAGTCCAGAGGCACTGTCCCCAGCCTCCATGCGACGTTGCAGAGGCGTGTCAACCAAGACAGCCCCACAACATCCAGAGACTTGAGGTACTCAGGGCGGATCTCATCCACCCCCGGTGCCTTGCCACTGAGGAGCTTCTCAACTACCTCAGTGTCCTCAGCTTGGGGGATCGACGAGTCCACAACTGAGCCCTCGGCCTCTGCTTCCTCAATGGAAGACATGTCGGTGGGGTTGAGGAGAACCTCGAAGTACTCCTTCCACCGTCCGAGGATGTCCCCAGTTGAAGTCAGCAGATTCCCACTCCCACTGTAAACAGTGTGAGCAGGGCACTGCTTCCCCCTCCTGAGGCGCCGGACGGTTTGCCAGAATTTCTTCGAGGCCAACCGATAGTCCTTCTCCATGGCCTCACCGAACTCCTCCCAGACCCGAGTTTTTGCCTCCGCAACCACCCGGGCTGAAGCTCGCTTGCCCCTCCGGTACCTATCAGCTGCCTCCGGAGTCCCCCGAGCCAACCAGGCTCGATAGGACTTCTTCTTCAGCTTGACGGCATCCCTTACTTCCGGGGTCCACCACTGGGTTCGGGGATTGCCGCCACGACAGGCACCGGAGACCTTACGGCCACAGCTCCGAGCGACTGCGTCAACAATGGAGGTGGAGAACATGGTCCACTCGGACTCAATGTCTCCAACCTCCCTCGGGATCTGGTTGAAGCTCTGCCGGAGGTGGGAGTTGAAGTTCTCTCTGACTGGAGATTCTGTCAAACGTTCCCAGCAGACCCTCACAGTACGTTTGGGTCTGCCAAGTCTGTCCAACTTCCTCCCCCGCCATCGGATCCAACTCACCACCAGGTGGTGATCAGTTGACAGCTCCGCCCCTCTCTTCACCCGAGTGTCCAAGACATACGGCCGGAGGTCAGATGAAACAACCACAAAGTCGATCATCGACCTCCGACCTAGGGTGTCCTGGTGCCATGTGTACTGATGGACACCCTTATGCTTGAACAAGGTGTTCGTTATGGACAAACTGTGACTAGCACAGAAGTCCAATAACAGAACACCACTCGGGTTCAGGTCGGGGGGGCCGTTCCTCCCAATCACACCCCTCCAGGTGTCACTGTCGCTGCCCACATGAGCGTTGAAGTCCCCCAGTAGAACGATGGAGTCCCCGGTTGGAGCACTTTCCAGCACCCCTTCCAGAGACGCCAAGAAGGTCGGGTACTCTACACTGCCATTTGGCCCGTAAGCACAAATAACAGTGAGAGACCTATCCCCGACCCGCAGGCGCAGGGAAACGACCCTCTCGTTCACCGGGGTGAACTCCAACACATGGTTGCTGAGCTGGGGGTCTATGAGCAAGTCCACACCAGCCCGCCGCCTCTCACCGCGGGCAACTGCAGAGTATTAGAGAGTCCAGCCTCTCTCAAGGAGTTGGGTTCCAGAGCCCAAGCTGTGCGTGGAGGCAAGCCCAACTATCTCTAGTCGGTATCTCTCAACCTCCCGCACCAGCTCAGGCTCCTTTCCCCCCAGCAAGGTGACATTCCATGTCCCTAGAGCCAGATTCCGTGCCCGGGGATTGGGTCGTCGAGGCCCCCGCCTTCGACTGCCACCCAATCCACATTGCACCAGCCCCTTACGGTCCCTCCTGCAGGTGGTGGGCCCACAGGAGATCGGCCCCACTTCGCTCCTTCGGGCTGAGCCTGGCCGGGCCCCGTGGGGTAAGACCCGGCCACCAGGCGCTCGCATGCGAGCCCCAACCGCGGGCCTGGCTCCAGAGTGGGGCCCCGGTTGCGCCATACCGGGCGACTTCACGGACCTTGTTATTAAATTACTCATAAGGGGTATTTGAACCGCTCTTGGTCTGGCCTGTCACCCAGGACCTGTTTGCCTTGGGAGACCCTACCAGGGGCAGAAAGCCCCAGACAACATAGCTCCTAGGATCATTCAGGCACGCAAACCCCTCCACCACAATAAGGTGGCGGTTCGAGGAGGGGAGTTGTAGACTTGTTTTGTACATTAATCTGACACCTGGGAGCAGACCTTCTCTTTATTTGCCAAGAAAATACATTCAAATAGTCATAGTGCACTTCTCCTAACAAGGAAAGGTGTAAGAATCCTGAGCTGACCTTTTTCTGTCATTTAACACATCAGGTCTTCCTTTATGACTACAATACTCTGGAGCTCCTTTGTAGACACATCATTTTTAAATTATTATGATTAAGATGCCTCTATATTTTTCCTCTGGTTTCCCAATGGGTTCGCTTTTATCTCACTGCCCTAAAATGCCACTTCCTAGTTGCCAAGAAGAAACAGTGATGATTTTATAAAGCAGCTATGATCATATTGTACATGCTGAATTTTAGATCTGATTATTGACACATGGCTATTCAACACTAAAGGTACCTGATGAACTCCTTCACTTCCTGTCTGTGCTAAAATCTAAGTAAGATGGTTCAGAATTTGGTTTTGTTGAAATGAGGACTCTGGAGTCTGTGTGAATGTTAAAGTAAGATGGAAATCAGATTGCATCACATTTCAGAATCTTTCCAGGGTTAAAATAACAGATGAAGTATCCAACTAAGGTTTTAGAGAGTTGTGTACAAGCAGTGAACATCTAAAACAGAGCTACTGAAGAAACAAGAAAAAAGTGCTGTCCACTTTAAAACGTGACTTTTTACAAGTAAAATGTTTCTTTAATTTAAACTGAAACACAAGAACAAAAACTAGGTCTATGGAACATGAGCACAGACTTAACAAACATGGAATAAACATTAACATGCCATGGATCAGACAATGGACAATAAACTCTAGAACAAGTCCAAGTGTTTTACAGATTAAATACGAGTGCTCCAGTGTCCAGAGACATGGTTCAGGTGTTTGTGATGATGTGACTTGGTGTGTGGTGTGAATGTGTGCAGTGGTTAATGGGTGCTGTAACCCCTCACTGCTTTTGGCCCTAACCTGTCACCTGATGATTATGTAAACTTGATTAATCATTTACAAAGGTGCACAAATAAATCACTTGGTATTTGATACTTACACATTTTTATTTAAGATTTTATTTCCATCAGCTAGCTGTCCATCATGAAGCTGAATCTTTTTCTTCTTCTGCTTCTCACTGGTGAGATTATTTTTATAAACCACTAATGGCATAATTTATGAAATTATTATCAGGGTTTGAAATGACTGTTTTCACTCAAAGGCCAATTTGGCTACTAAATGTTTAAGTTACCGTTTAAGTTAAGTTTAGTTGTTCAAGTAACTTCTAAAAAATAAGTTTTTAGAGAATTTAATGAGAATTAAATAAGTGAATTTAAACATTTATCAAAGAGTTAGGAATATATGTGTCATTATTTTAAAGTTAAATAAATAAATAAATAAATAAATAAATATTGCAATTATATTTACTTATTTTAATTGTATTCAATTGTTTTATCAATAGTCAAATATTCAGCAGTTAAAGTTTACTTTGTGTTTACAAAATAAAATGTCACCAACAGGACTGGTCCCAGTTGTTATCATGAGAACCTTCCTTAACAAATATGACCTGATAATGACAGGGGTGACATGGCCTGTTGCACAGAATTACTGCAGGGTGACTTACAATGATCTGGCAACAGTCATAAGTGATTTTGATTGGCTAAGATTGAAGAAAGAAACAGCAGACAAACATCTTGCAACATATGCCTGGGTTGGATTATACAATGATATCAATAGCTGGCGCTGGTCCTTAAACGACCTCCCACTGAAGAATGTCACTTAATGTCACAATACAAACTGGTACTCAGGACAGCCTGATAAATCTTGGTGGGAAAGAAGCATGTGCTGCCTTAGGTAGTGGTAATGCATGGTGGGATGTCCCATGTACAGGACTAATACCCTTTATCTGCTATAATGGTGAGTGAATATCATGATACTGGTTTTTCGCATTTTGGGTTGTATTTTGGTGTCATGTTTCCTGTACAGACAGAGGACTAAGACATGACCTTTATCTTTTTCCCACAGCTAATTTCAGTGGTGCTGCCCAGTTTATTGGCATCACTACACCTCTGTCCTGGCCTCAAGCTCAGGCTTACTGTAGAGAACATCTCACAGATTTGGCCTGCGCTCTTAACAGTTCAGAGCAAAACATGTTATGGCAGGTGAGGAATATCCAGGGTGATTCCTGGGAAGGGAAGAGTTCCTGGGCTCTACAGAGACATATGGAAGTGTTCAGATGGAACCATCACTTCAAACCTACCATGGGCTCCTGGATTACCTGATAATTATTATGGCAATGAGAACTGTGCAGTGGTTTATAATGGACTGTTCTATGATACACCCTGCACTGTTTTCTTTTTTCTGTCATTCCAGTGAGTCTTGTGTTTTTCTTGGCTTTTGCTATTAATATACAGTACAGTTGATGGCAAATAAAACACTCAAAGAATTATTTAATTCAATACACTTATTTTAATTAATTTAATAAGAAATAAAATGTATTATGTATTTAATTCAGGAGTAACTGACAGTACAAGGAGAAGAATGTGGAGGACGTTTAAATTAGACTTTTAGGAAACTACTGTGTGTGTGTGTGTGTGTGTGTGTGTGTGTGTGTGTGTGTGTGTTTATTCCACAGTTTCCTCTATGAGGAATCAGACCATGAGACTGCAGGTGAAGTCTGATGGCAGTGTGTTTGATCCTGCTGTTCAGTCATCTATTTTAGAGCAGGTGAGTCTCAGGACGTCTCTGAAATTTGGAGAAATTTGTGTTTTAACATCAATGTTATCACTGCTCACCTGTTAAAATTTCTGTCATTCACTTTATTAATTACTCTTTTCTGGGTGACACATTTCTTTTCTTTTTCATATTAATGATTAAACCCTGATTCTGATCTTCAGATGAAGCAGAAACTGAAAGAACATGGCATGTTGGAGAACACCACAGTGACCTGGAGGGTGCAGCCAGATGGAAACATCTTCAAGAAGAAAAAAGGTGACCTGTAACATCTAAATGTTCACCTTCAAGTCCAGCAGATTGTAAACTGAAATGTATTTAACCTTCAATATTTAAGCTTTACTCAGTAGGGGGCAGTAGAGGACAAGATTAATCAGAAGTAGAAGAACAAGCATCTAATTTTATTGCACAACCCCTTTGATTCATCTTAAATTTAACATTAGTTTCAATGTTTTGTCAAATAATTATTATTTAATATGTTCAGCTTTTGCTGCAAGCTGCCACTGGACACAGTGATAAGGAGAAAGTCAAAGAGGGTCTGTTCATATACCTGGTTTAATACATCAGTGTGTTATAGTAAAGAGTAAATCCTATATAGAAGAGAGAGAATGTAACAGAACCTGTAAATGCACTGTGTACTTAGAACAGTCATATTTAATGACCTTGACACTATTACTAACCTTTTATTCTTATCTCTATTTATATATATTTACTTATTTTGTTGTCTTATTCTTTTTTCTGTACTTATGGGCTAAAGGGTTATACATTAATATTATCAATAAACAATTTAAAAATAAAACTTTTGTTTTTGCATCAAACATAGATTAACATTTATTACGGTCTGATTTTATTAATTCCATGAAATTTTTATTCATACTTAAAAACCCATCATCTTTATCTTTATCATCATTATCATCATCATTATACATCATCACTGCACTACAAAACTGTCCTCATGTCATCAGCAAACAGAGCAAAGGGTTTGCAATAATTACACTGACCACAGGTTGGCAGCAAAAGAATCATTAACACAAACAGACGTGCTGAAGTGGAGGAGCTACAGATCCAAACATTATAGATCATGAAGAACCTCCTACTTGTTCATCTGTTTGGGAAGTGGGTGATGAGGTGTGTGTGTGTGGTTTTATGTAAAACTGCTTTTCCTATGAAACAGAGCTCTTTGTTGGAAAAGGGCTGCCAAATGCTGTAAATGTTTGTTATTATATTTTTAGACTGCAGCATGAAATCTGGTTTTACACATTAATCAAACTCTGATGGTGGAAATTATTTTTTTACTTGGATTTGGAGAAGAACTCTGATTTACGCTGCCACTAACTCTGAGCTGATATCATATGAACCAGACAGAGATGGTGACTGAACAGCAAAACTCTTTACTGAGACAGACGGAGAGCATTGATACAAAACAAAGGTGTAGTATTTGGTGATGTCTATAAGCACCAAAAGCAGAGAACAGATGTGAAGGTTGACGTGTTTACAGGAGGGTTGATGAGTTTATAATGAAAAAGAATTATCGAAATTACAGAAAAATCTGTTAACTGTCACAGAGTGTCTGTGTTCAGGACATGTTCATTAGAACAAATAGAATTTCTAGGTCAAAGCAAAGAATTCAATGATCATAAGAAGAGGTCATAAACAAATGACATCACAAGGTCAGAGCAGAGCATGACATCAAATATTCAAAATATATAAACGCCCTCATGGGTCAGCAGGACCAGGACATGCTCTAAAGGAGCATCAAAGACGGTCTCACTGCTCACTGGTGTGTGAGACAAAAACACAGAGTAAAAAACGGTCCAATAATCCAGTACACAGGCAGGCAGAGTAATACAGTGCAGGCAAAACCAGCAAGCAGGCTTGAACTAGCTTGAGTCTGGAGACATGGAAGCTAGGGTGAATACTTAGGGCTCTGGGGAGCTTGAGTCTAACCACCACTGGATTGAGCACCTTGGAGATGGGAAAAGGCCCAACAAAGCGTGGGGCAAGTTTCCTGCAGGAAACCTTAAGTGGTAGGTCTCTGGTGGATAGCCAAACCCTCTGACCAACATGATACGGGGTGCCAGACATTGCTTGCGATTGGCCCACTGGGCATAGCTCCTAGAAGTACAGAGTAGGACTGCACGTGCCTTTCTCCATCAATCGTCGGCAACGCTTGACCAGGGCAAGGGCAGAGGGAACTGATGCCTCCATTTCCTCAGTGGCGTGCACAGACCTACAGTGGGGCAGGGGCGGAAGGACCAAAAAGGGCACTAAAAAAAAGACAAAAATATTACTGCAATAAACATAACCAAATGTATTTTTGTACAGATTTTAACTTATTTATGAAATTACCTGTATTTAAATCAGTATTCGTCTATCTGCTGTCTTTTTAAATATTTGAATGACTTCATCACGATTAATTGGAATGTCTCGCTCAATGGAGAGCAGCAGTAGGTCAGAAAGCCTCTCTTCATTACACAGACTTGGAAGACTGGATTTCGCAAGTTTTAACTTTTTAGATTTAAAATTTTTAGGAGTTCAGAAAGAGAGGGGAAAACAGACTAAATCGCATTGTCTTTTAGGCACTTTAGCATTTCCTGGACATTACTTTTGGTGAAGGAGTAGGATGCATGAAACAATTTAAGTTCTGTGAAGACCTTCTCTTCCTCAATCCCGTAGAACTTACTAACTGTTCTGACAAGTTCAGCATCACCAGGTTCTACTCCTTTTGACCATTTGAATGCTACTGTCAGACTGTGTAAGCATTTGAGGATAATGCCAGTTGAAATATTATCCTTTCCTTTGAATCGTCTGAGCATCTCTTGAGTAATGGTATCCAAAAAGGTGTAATACACCCTTGTTCGGTAGAACTCCTCCAAATTCTCTGGGTGATGGTCTTCTCCTGTTGACTTGGAACTGTACTTATACCTTGCAGGTATTTTTCTGGGTCTTGACTCACCAGGTATTTTGTCAGGAAACTCAATTCCAGCAGCCTCAGCCCGCTCATTTGCTTTTTCAAAAACAACCTTAAATTCACTTTCTGTCCTCAGTTCTTGAAGCCTTTTTAGCACTTTTTATCACAACCTGTGAGAGGGATGCTACCTTTAGCTGCATCAGAGAGTTCCTTGTGTTTTTTTCTTTTGATCCTTCTTTCCTTGGCATTCTATTAAATTTGTTGATAGACATGGAATGCGCACATCAAGCAAAAATAAGGAGATGATGATAACAGTGAGAATCAATAAGTTAATCATGTTGAATTCATGTTTAGTTTTGTTGATATTGAAAACTTTATTTGTATTACATGGATGAAGCGTTAGCTATCATTAAATCAAAGATATAAATGTGTTTTACATTAGAGTTGGACGTGGAATTAGATTTAATTTCACTAAATGCATTTCCTCGAGCTAATGACATGAGCACATTCTAAACTATGCTAGCGCCTATTAGTGGTCTTGGATAAAAAGAAAATAAGACATGTCAATGTCAGAAACGTGGCAGCAATCGATTTACGGTGGCCGGGAAGTGCAAAACAAATTAACAAATCCGAAAACACATTAACAAATCCGAAAACAAATTAACAAATCCGAAAACACATTAACAAATCCGAAAACAAATTAACAACTCCGAAAACACATTAACAAATCCGAAAATAAATTAACAAATCCGAAAACACATTAACAAATCCCAAAACAAATTAACAAATCCGAAAACACATTAACAAATCCCAAAACAAATTAACAAATCCGAAAACACATTAACAAATCCGAAACCAAATTAACAAATCCAAAAACACTAACAAATCCGAAAACAAATTAACAAATCCCAAAACACATTAACAAGTCAGACAACCCGGAAGAGGTTGGTATAGTTTGTGAATGGAAACTTACCATCATCGGACGAGACACCTTTCATTCACCTGTATATCTTTAATGACAGTCGTCTTGTCCAATGATCGGTAAGTTTCCATTCACAAACTATACCTACCGCTTCCGGGTTGTCTGAATCGGTGCACGAAACACATTAACAAATCAGAAAACACAACGACATTTCAGACAACCCGGAAGCGGTTGGTATAGTTTGTGATTGGACAAGACACCTGTCACTCAAGGTATACATGAAGTTCAACAGTCTGCCGCAGGGAAAAGTTGGAATGGATGGATGGAATGGATTACTGAGGATTAATTCTGTTATTTTCTTATATTTAAACGGAGAACTTTACACATTACACATAAGATTCCATACCTGTATATCTTGACATACCTGTATATCTGACAGGTGTCTTGTCCAATGATCGGTAAGTTTCCATTCAAAAACGATACACTACCATTTCTGGGTTGTCTGACTTGTTGTGTTTTCGGATTTGTTAATGTGTTTTCGGATTTGTTAATTTGTTTTCAGATTTGTTCATTTGTTTTGGGATTTGTTAATTTGTTTTGGGATTTGTAAATTTGTTTTCGGATTTGTTAATTTGTTTTCTGATTTGTTAATTTGTTTTCTGATTTGTTAATGTGTTTTGGGATTTGTTAATGTGTTTTGGGATTTGTTCATTTGTTTTCGGATTTGTTAATGTGTTTTGGGATTTGTTCATTTGTTTTCGGATTTGTTAATGTGTTTTGGGATTTGTTAATTTGTTTTCAGATTTGTTAATGTGTTTTGCACTTCTTGGTGACCGTAAGTAATACTTATAATTAATCATAAGTCCCGTGCTACCGCATTCGCTATGTGTACAACAACATTATGGTAGGATAAATGTCCATTTTTCACGTTACCTGTCTGCTGCTCTTGTTTTGAAGACTCGCGGCTAAGATGCGGCTGAAAAACGCAGTAAAGGTAAATCCGCCTTCCGCTCCACCTCCGCGTAACTACTCACTCACTCACTCACTCACTCACTCACTCACTCACTCACTCATTTTCTACCGCTTATCCGAACTTCCTCGGGCACCGGGGAGCCTGTGCCTATCTCAGGCGTCATCGGGCATCAAGGCAGGATACACCCTGGATGGTAAATTACAAGGTAAATGGGAAACAAAGACGTTTCCATGCACTGCACTTGTAACTGCATACAACCAGCACATGGGGGGCGTTGACCTGTCTGATCAACTGTTACAATACTACACAGAACAGCACAAAACAATGAAGTGTACAGAAAGATTTTTCTACACTTCTTGGACATCGCTGCCACCAACAGTTTCATTGTTTATAAAGAACTGTATGGTGACATGTCCCATAAAGAATTTATGGTACAACTTATTGCCGAGGGGGGCACGGTGGCTTAGTGGTTAACACGTTTGCCTCACACCTCCAGGGTTGGGGGTTCGATTCCCACCTCCGCCTTGTGTGTGTGGAGTTTGCATGTTCTCCCCGTGCCTCTGGGGTTTCCTCCGGGTACTCCGGTTTCCTCCCCCGGTCCAAAGACATGGATGGTAGGTTGATTGGCATCTCTGGAAAATTATCCGTAGTGTGTGATTGTGTGAGTGAATGAGAGTGTGTGTGTGGGTGTGCCCTGCGATGGGTTGGCACTCCGTCCAGGGTGTATCCTGCCTTGATGCCCGATGACGCCCGAGGTAGTTCGGATAAGCGGTAGAAAATGAATGAATGAACTTATTGCCGAGTTTTGTAGCGTCACACAGAAAGTAGTGCCAAAACGGACCAACTCTGATCATGTGCCAGTTCCAGGAGCTGAACTGTCCTCTGATGTCAGAAATGTTGCCACTGCTGGCCGCAAGAGCTGTGTACATTGCAAAACATTGCATGGTAAGCACCACAAAACACCATGGAAATGCCTGGCATGCGATGTTCACCTGTGTCTTCAGTTGAACAAGAACTGCTTTCAAGAGTGGCACAGGGATTTTGCATAGTATTGTAGTGTATTGTTTTATTATTGTTGCACTCCACAGCTCATTATGTAATCCACAGCTCATTATGCGACCCATTGTCTACAAAGCTGTCAGTCACAGCATGTCGACGCCTCTTTGCATATGGCCTTTCAAAGTAGAAAGTGTCTTTTAAATTTTAAATCAATGTATTGTTTAATGTGAATGAGCAGGCAGGATGATTTTCACGTGATTACAAAAAACCCTACATTAGAAGATCTGTTCTCAAAAAGTCTTGTGAAAACATATTTACTATAGGTTTTGTGGCCTTATTTCAGTGAGTTTTTTTTTTTTTTTTTTTTTTTTGGTTTTTCAAAAACCACGCATAAACCTTATTTTGTCAAAAATACCAACACACACATATAAGTTGTTTACATATTATGGTAGCCCAGTTTGTGCTGAATACAGTGTAATAAGTTTATATTTGATATATTTGAATATATTTGAAAGCAACTAAAAAGAAGCAAATGTAAGAGCATGTCAAAATCTCTCAAGAGGCACAAAACACCCTCAGACTCCAGAGGGTTAAAGTGTCAATGAGTAAAGCAGAAGTAAAAGGTTTAATTGCAAAAGAAACAAGAAAGAAATGGCAGAAGGAGTGGGATAGTGGAACAAAAGGAACATAATTCATCATATTCAAGAGAAAGTAGGGCTAGAAAGAAGAAAGTTCGGCAACTGGAAAGAAAATGTGTTAATGTCAATAATGCGTCTTGGACATTGTGCATTAAATCAGGGTTTGTATAAAATGGGGAGACATGAAAATGGAAACTGTGATAAATGTGGTCAAGCAGAATCAGTAGAGCACATACTTATAGAGTGTGATGCATATGAAGGAGCAAGAATTAAACTAATTTAAGCTTTAAGATCATTTGGTCATCTGTTCGTGACCTCAAGCTGAAGTGAACTTGGGTTTTGCAGCACGACAATGATCCACAACACACCAGCAAGTCCACCTCTATGTGGTGGAAGAAATACAAAATGAAGTCTTTGAAGTGGCCAAGTCAAAGTCCTCACCTAAACCCACTGAGATGCTGTGGCATGACGTTAAAAAGGCGGTTCATGCTCGGAAACCCTCCAATGTGGCTGAATTAAAAAATTCTGCAAAGATGAGTGGACCAAAATTCCTCCACAGTGCTGTAACAGACTCATTGCAAGTTATTGCACATTTCTCCTGAAGTCCACGATCATCTCCACTGTCTTGAGCGTGTTCAGCTCCAGGTTGTTAAGACTGCACCAGACAGCCAGCCATTCAACCTCCAGTCTGTAGGCAGACTCGTCACCGTCCTGGATGAGGCCAATCAGTGTGGTGTCCTGTGGAAACATCAGGAGCTTGACATAGGGGTCATTAGAGGTGCAGTCATTTGAGGTGCAGTCATTGGGCTCCAGTGCTGATAATGCGGGTGCTGGATTTGAGTTCCCCCAGTCGCATTAGCTGCTGCCTGTCTGTCAGAAAGCTGGTGATCCACTGACAGACAGAGGAGGGCACAGAGAGCTGGGTTAATTTGGGCTGGAGGAGTGATGGGATGATAGTGTTAAAAGCAGAGCTGAAGTCCACAAACAGGATCCTCACATAAGTCCCTGGTCTGTCCAGATGCTGCAGTCCCATATTGACTGCATCATTCACAGACCTGGGGTCTCATCAATAAAACTGTGCGTAGGATCCCTACTAAAAGTTTACGTACACCCAAAAGCCAAAAATGGCGTACGGCAAAAAAAAATTCTGATTTATAAAACCGTGCGTACTGTAAGCGTACTGTAAGCACACCTGTAAGCAATGTTCCCTTTATAAATCACAGATCAACTGCAGATGTGCGTATGTGAACCAGCCTCAAATCCCGCCCTGTAGATGCCCATTTTTAACCATAAATAGTCAATGCCAATCACTGCACGAGAGTGGACCTCGTTATAATGAGTTTCCTCTGCGCTCTGCGGGTTTAAAAATGGGGTGAGGAGCCAGCGTCTCAGGGGGTAGCCACTGTTGCCTGCAGGTTATAATTATATTAAAAACAAAATTGTTACAGTTTCTACTTTTTAATATTGTTAAACTCACCAAGAAGCCAGCCATCACGTACTGCGCCTTTAATCTGTTACTACACTGTTATGTGTCAAGATAAAGGAATCATGTGTTGAACCAGGCCAGCGTGCCACAATGTTTGTGAGGGTCATGTTGGAGTCACATATGATTTGCACATTAATATAATGCGCATGCTTTCTATTAAAATAAGCAAATTCATTTTCAGATGGTGCCCTTATAGCAACATGAGCAAAGTCAATTGCACCGGTTACATTTGGGAAAACAGACATTGCTGCAAATTGCATTTCGGCCTGTTCTTGCACAGTGTAGGGGAACCTGATGTATCGACTACCCATATTAAGTATACCATTCAAAACAACAGATATCATGGCACTCAGGGACGGCTGTGATATACCAGACCTATAGGGTGAGATGATAGATTCCAATAGAATCATTTCATATACAAAAAGGTATTAGACACAATGTTGAGGATTACTTATAGTTTTTTTATATAAATAATTTACCTGTCTGCCAATTCCCGCTGGAATCAGCCAGTTGCCAAGAACCCCAGAGTGGTGAGGACTTGTATTTGGACTGGGATGGCATGGTTCCGGCATGTTGCCCTCTCTAATACTGGACCCAATTCAGCACATAGATCTAAGAGCACAGCTCTAGGGAATCTAAATCGGCTTATTAGCCAGTCATCATAATTTGCCAGGAAATCATCATGGTCCCTGAAATCTCGTTCTGTCCTTATTCTGCCATTGGCGTAATCCTCCAACAGTGCCAGCAGTGCCATCATGAAGCATTACATACCCGGGTCACCGGAGGATTTATATGTTTCTAGCAATTAGACTGATCGTTAACACCTTGACAAAATCACAGAATTAATTTGTGGGCGAAAATTTAAGACGAAAGACGAAATGTTACAGTGAACACATACGATTGTCATGACGGTTTTGTAATGAACACCGGAATAGTTAGGACCGATGATGAGTAGCGATTGTGCTTCATGACTGTATTTGCAGACTTTGACATTTTCTGATAGCTATATGTACATTAAGGAAAATATTTTGTTTTTACACTGTGCCCTGCAGTTCTCTAATAAAAGGGTATTTCATGCTATTCTGTATCACATGTAGTCGCGCCATCTCCTCCTGCACTCCCGTTGTGGACAATGTGACTGTAAGGCAGCGCTGATTATTCATTCATTCATTCATCTTCTACCGCTTATCCGAACTACTCGGGTCACGGGGAGCCTGTGCCTATCCTCAGGTGTCATTGGGCATCAAGGTAGGATACACCCTGGACGGAGTAGCGTAGATTATTTATAATAATCAGTAGAGTAGATTATTATTATTATTATTATTATTATTATTATTATTATTATTATTATTATTTTATTTTTAATACATTTTGAATTACGTTTGGATTTTTACTAGATGTACAGTATATAGCCTAAAACAATCGGCACAAATAACAGTGTTGGATTTAATCTTCATGATAATGTGGATATAACGTATGAAATGGAGTGAAAATTAAATGTCATTAATTCTTATAATCGTTCTTCTCACGTGTATTTTCTACAATCTAGCTTCAGGACCTCACCATCTGTGTTGCCAATTCCCTTTGTCTCCAGAATGTGCGTACTAGAGATGAGCCGGATACTCAGCTGAAACGAGTATCCGGTATGGATAAAGCACTTCTGCCGAGTACGAGTATTATACGAGTAATACGAGTCAATATCTGTGCTCGGATTGAATGAAAATCATCATTGGGTAGCTGATTGTGTCAGCGTTCTGTGATAGGCTAGTCACAGCGCCCCTCCCCTACACACATACAGATGTATTGTGTTGCTGTGTCTCGCTCTGCTCACTCACAGTCACACACAGAACAGCTCTCTGTCTCTCCCTCAGTCACTCGGGTTCGCGGGTCTTTTCCGTTAACGTTTAGGGTTTCTTCAGCTTTTTACTTCGGGTTGTAACGTTAATAATACGTACTTACTAACCAGTAGAGTTCTGGTAAAGGTGGGTTCGTTCAGATGTGGTGCTTGCTTGGTAGAATGCGACTCGCATTGCGTCTCTGCCTGTCGGAGATTTTTTTTCTTTTTTAAACCTTCATCTGTCTCTAACCAGTAACCAGACACTGAGTGTCTGACACGTTTTTGCTGTATTTCATAAAGGTAGTAAGCTAGTGTTATAAATATTACAAATTAATTATTACCAGATAAAGCCCCGCCCATTTCAAGACAAGCCCCGCCTACGTCCTGGTTAGGCCCCACCCACTCCGAGTACAGATACAGATACGAATAATTCATATGGTTAACAGATACAGATACAGATAATGCTGTACTCGCTCATCCGTAGTGCGTACGCACGGCTCAAAGTTTGCTTTAAGGTGCGCATATTCTCCCGTCAAGTTTGTTTTTTATAGATCACAACCTTTGCGCGAAAACTGGCGTATGCACATTTCCAGCCCCGTTTTGTGCGTACGCACTCTTTATAAATGAGACCCCTGTTTACTCTGTAGGCAAACTGCAGAGGGTCCAGTAAGGGTCCAGTGATGTCCTTCAGATAAGCCAAAACCAGTCTTTCAAATGATTTCATGACCACAGCCGGTAGAGCCACAGGTTTCTTTGGGACGGGGATGATGGTGGAGCTTTGGAAGCATGAGGGGACTTCACACAGCTCCAGTGATCTTTCAAAGATCTGTGTGAAGATGGGGGCCAGCTGATCAGCACAGGTTTTCAGACAGGCTGGTGAAATGCTGTCTGGGCCTGGTGCCTTTCTACTCTTGATCTTCTTGAAGACCTGTCATACATCATCTTCACTGAACTTGGATTTTAGGTGTGGCAAAGTCGGGGGTTCCAGGATGTGTGGATTGGGCATTTTCAAACCTGCAATAGAACTCGTTCCGGTCATCTGCCAGCTGTTGATTCACCACAATAAGGGGGGATGGTGTCGTGTAGTTGGTGATGGCTTTCAGACCTTTCCACATTGAAGCTCAGGCGTTCCTCTTTGCCTCTCTGATCTCCTTTTCCAGTGTGTATTTGGCCTGTTTGTACAAGACTCTATCCCCATTTCTGTGAGCATCCACTTTGGCCTGACGGAGCAGGCTGAGTTTTGCAGTGAACCATGGCTTGTCATTGCTGTAGCTTAAGTGAGTCCTGGTAGGAATACACAAATCCTCACAGAAACTGATATATGATGTTACAGTCTCTGTGAGCTCGTCCAGGTTATGGCAGCAGCTTCAAAAACAGTCTAATCAGTGAGAGAGAAACAGGCTTGTAAATCCTGCTCCGCTTCCTTAGTCCATCTTTTTACAGTCCTTACTACAGGTTTAGCTGATTTCAGTTTCTGCTTGTAGGTCGGTATGAGATGAACTAAACAGAGAGTCCCAGAGCTGCCCGTGGGACAGAGTGATATGCATCCTTTATTGTTGTGTATCAGTGATCCAGTGTGTTACTGTCTCTGGTGGGACATGTAACATGCTGTCTGTATATTGGTAGTTCACCTGAGAAAATCGCTTTTCCCTGAGAAAAGTCCCTGAGAATTATTAATACAGAGTCCGGGTGTTGTTGCTCACTCTCTGTGATCATATCAGCGAGTGTCTGTAGGGCCAAGCTCATGTGCGCTTGCGGAAGAATGTAAACACTTTCCAGAATGAACGAGCAAAACTCCTGCGCCGAATAGAACGGGTTGCAGTTAATGAAGCATGTTTGAAGATCGGAACAGCGCATCTTCTTTAACACAATTACATCAGAACACCACCTTTCATTGATGTAAAAACAAGTCCGGCCGCCGCGTGATTTCCCTGTTGATCTGCAACACGATTCGCTCTAAAGAGCTGAAAGCCCAGCTGACTTAACGCGCTGTCCGGGATAGTGTCATTCAGCCAGGTTTCCGTGAAACAGAGCAGCAAAATTCGAAAAATCCTTGTTTGTCCGGGTGAGCAGAAGGAGTTCATCCGTTTTGTTGGATAGAGAGCGGAGATTCACCAGATGGATGCTAGGCAGCGGTATTCTTAAACCGTGTTGTCTGAGTTTCATGTCCTGAAGTGCTTAAACAGCACAGCCGCTCCGCCAACTACAATAATCAGCAAAACGTCGGAATAATCAAAAACCGATAAAAGATCTTTTGGTGTGTACTGCCGAATGTTCAGCAGTTCATCCCTGGTGAAACTGATCAGATTTCCTTGACACAGAACAGGAAAACCTAACAAAGCAAACACTGAGGAGCTAAGCACTGATGCTGCCATCCATGGCGCCATCTTGACAACATGTCAAGATGCAGTACAACCACCTAGTAATGCAAACGAGGATGTTTCTTTAGCTTTGCAATATTTCTAAGGTGGAAGAAGGCTGTTTTTGTAATATAGGTTGGCAGTTAGAACCGCTTTCCAGAGCACTCAGAGGACATCGCTCATATGGAATACGTGGTCTGACCAGGTGGAGAAGTGAAAACTGATGTTGTTCAGCTAAGCCACTGTTAATTGGAAGTGGGGTCTAAGAACAATTTCCATGAGTCACTGGAAGCTAACGGGAGCCACATGCAGACCAAAAGGGAAAAACTGGTACTGTCACCTGGAGGTGCTGAACATGGTCTTAAAGTTCCTTCCCTTACCATGCGGCTCTTTAATTTCGCTCGGGAGGGAAAAGTCAATGCTGATATTCCTTAATGTTCTACTACTATATGTACACTGTTATGTTTTCTGTAAAAAGGAACAACACGGACAACCATTTCACTGCAGAGTCTTTACTGACGAGTGCTTCAGATCTCGCTCTCCATTACACTGTTCTCTGCTCCAATCAGCGCTCTCTCCACACACGGAGAAACTACCGTAATGCATGGAATAGATTCGCATGAACAATACATTACATTTCCTCCCCCATAGTTTTGAACTCCGTAACCATTTAAACGATTTGCAACAATGTGACTACAAAAGGTTATTATCATTACTATTATTATTATTTTTTTTTTTAGAACATCTTTGCATACAAATGGTTAGAACTTTTTATGATAAAGAACCATTAATCAGTCCATAACTACAGATCTAATCTGTTAGGTGCTTTTCTCTGATGAAGTGGATATCTTCTTTCAGGACTGGGAACTGTCCCTTTTTCCAAGGGAGCATGGGGCTGGGTAACACTGGAATTGCCCTTTCCACTCACATCTGGAGCAAAGTCATTGGCTATTGTACTGTCCATAGTATCCGTCCTGTCCTGTACATTAGATGACACCAGATGATCCACATGTACCTTCACACTACGATCTCCGACTTGCACTTGGTATGTGAGAGATCCATGCTTGAACAAGATGACACCTGGAAGCCAAGCATGATTTGAGTGTCGACAGTTCTGCACCATGACCTTCTGACCAACTTTGAATTATCTGAGCTTTCTTGAAGGTGCGTCGTGAGCATGTTTTTGCTGTGCTTGATGTTTGAGAACCACTGCAGATGTATCTGGTTTTAGCAGTGTGAGACGGATACGAGGCTGTCTTTTCAGAAACAGTTCAGCAGGTGTTCGCTCTGTTACTGTATGGGGAGTGTTGCGGTAGGTTAACAGAAAACGAGCCAGGTGTAGATGTGGTGCTACAGATTGTGCTCGTAACCTTTCCCATGCTTTCTTGAAGGTTTGTACCACCCTTTCAGCTTGACCGTTTGTAGCTGGATGATAAGGAGGAGACAGAACATGGCGCACACCATTGTTCCTTAGGAACTCCTCAAACTCCCTAGAGGTGAATGGAGGGCCATTGTCCGATACCAACTCTTTTGGGAATCCATAGGAAGCCCAGAGATGACGCAAGAGGTTTATAGTCCTCTCTGCATTTGTCAGCTGCGTAGGAAAGATTTCCACCCATTTAGAATGAACAATCACTAAGAAGTGTTGCTTGTCTATTTCAGCATAGTTTATGTGAATGCGCTCCCAGGGTGTTGTGGTCCAGGACCATGGGTGAAGAGGAGCACAGGGTGGTTGGTTTCGCCCCAACTCACATGGAGCTCACTTACTCACAAAGTTCTGAATGTCTTGGTCGAGACCAGGCCACCAGAGGCATCCTCTTGCCAGTGCCTTCATTCTTATTATGCCTGGGTGACCCTCATGCAGCTCAGACAACAGTCTTTCCCTATATTTTGAGGGAATGATAACTTTCGAGCCACACAGGATACACCCCTGGTCAGTTGAGAGCTGGTCTTTTCTTACCAGGAACGGTTTCAGATGCTCATCTGTGACATGATTGGGCCATCCAAACAAAGTTAGGTCCAACACTTTTGATAGCAAAGGATTTCTCCTAGTTTCAGTGGAAATGTCTTTTGCACAGATGGGCAATTCGTCTATGTGTGAGACTTGAAACACCATCTCCTCTTCCCCTCCCGACGAGATGTGCTCGCACGGTAACCTGGACAATGTATCCGCATTTGCATGATCAGAAGAGCATCTGTACTCTATGTCATAATCATAGGCCAACAAAGTCAAAGCCCAACGCTGCATACGGAGGGCAGCTAGTGTTGGAATGGCAGATTTGGGGCCTAGAATTGCGAGAAGGGGTTTATGATCTGTTAGCAGATGGAACTTGCGGCCATACAGATACTTGTGAAACTTTTTCACTCCAAAGACTATGCTCAGGGCCTCTTTCTCAATCTGTGCATAGTTTTTTTCACTTGCTGTAAGAGTCCTAGATGCAAACGCAATGGGGTGTTCTTCCCCTGAAGGTAGCACATGTGAGATAACTGCGCCGACACCATAGGGAGAGGCGTCACAGGCTAGTCTCAGTGGCTTTTTGGGATCATAGTGAGCTAACCACTTACTTGACAACAGTTGTTGTTTACAGGCGTTGAAAGCTTGAGCACACTGCACAGACCAATGCCAATTTACATTGGCCTGCAACAGTTGGTGGAGTGGGTGCAGAAGTGTGGAAAGATTTGCTACAAACTTTCCATAGTAGTTCAGAAGTCCCAGAAAGGAACGTAATTCTGAGACATTCGTTGGTGCAGGGGCCTTCACAATCGCTTCCAGCTTGCTTTCCGTTGGATGCACTCCTTTTTCATCAATCTTGAACCCCAAGTATTCCACTGACTTACAGAGGAATTCACATTTTGATTTCTTCACCCTTATTCCATGTTGTTGCAGTCGTGACAGTACTTTGTCCAGTACTTCCAAATGTTCCTCAGGAGAAGAAGCAGAGACGAGAATATCATCCATAAAACATACTACATTCTGAAGTCCCTGTAGGATTTGGTCCATTGTGTGTTGGAAAATTGCAGGTGCTGTGGAAACTCCATAGGCCAGATGATGGTACTTAAACAAGCCTTTGTGTGTGTTTATGGTAAGGTACTGCTTAGATTCAGTGTCCAATTCCAGCTGCTGGTATGCAAAAGACAGATCAATTTTGCTGAAAACCTTTCCCCCAGCCAATGTGGCAAAAAGATCCTCCACATTAGGTAGCGGATATTCCTCTGCAAGAATGCATTTGTTCACCGTGACTTTATAATCACCACACAACCTCACTGTCTTGTCTTTCTTTGGCACAACCACAATGGGTGCTGCCCAGTCGCTCCTTCCAACCTGAGAGATAATTCCGTTCCTCTCCAAGCGATCCAGTTCCTTTTCTACTGCTTCTTTAAGAGCATACGGAACAGGCCTTGGTTTGTGAAAGATAGGTTGAGATCCTTCTTGCACTCTCACCTTTGCTTTGAAGTCACTAATTTTGCCAAACCTATCTTGAAACAGCTGTCTGTGTTTTTCAAGTACATCAGAGAGAGTAGTAACACTCACTGGTGTCACCTGTCTCAAGCTGAAGATCTCCTTCCAGTTTAAGGAAATTTTCTGGAGCCAGTTACGTCCCAGCAGTGGTGGTTTGTCTCCTTTGACCACAATCAATGGAAGTGAACGCTGTTGTCCCTTATATTTGACTGGAACCTTGATCTCACCCAACACACGGATTTTGTCTCCAGTGTATGAGGCCAGATGAATGAAAGTTGGGCTCAATAAACAGTCCTTCAATTTTTCAGTATAGATATGCTCTGAAATTAAAGACAAAGAGGCTCCAGTGTCTAGTTGCATGCTAACTGTTATGCCATTTATCAGAAGATCAATGTAAATGCCATCCGCCTTGTCTTGTGCAGAGTAGACAGTGAAAAGCTCAAACAGTTCATCATTCTCTGCACACTGATTTTCGGAAATATCTGCTGACACATATTGAGCTTTGTCTGGCCGATATGTTTTGTGATTCTTACATGCACGCTGTAAGTGTCCAACTTTTCCACAGTTGTGGCATTTCTCATTACGATAACGACATTCTGTGGGATGGTGGTTTGCTCCACCACAGCGATAACAGTTGCTTTTATGCTTGGGAAAAAGTTGCTGCTGGACCCCCTTTTTAGAACTGTACTGGGAATTTCCCCATCTTCTGTATTTCTCTCTGCCCCACCGACGTTTTGAACCTTATGCACACTTGAGTCCTTTATGGCACTAAGCTGTTTGGTGTCCTTTTGTGCTAGTTCTAGTGCAAGAGCAACGTCGCAGGCTTTCTTGAAAGTAAGGTCCTTCTCTGACAGTAACCTTCTGTGATAAACTTCTCCAGCAAGTCAACAGACAAATTTGTCTCTGAGAGCATCATCCAGAAATGTTCCAAACTCACATGAACTTGCCAGACGCTTTAATGCCAGAATGTAATCAGATATTTTTTCCCCAGGACTTTGGTTACGTTGGTAAAATCTAAAGCGTTCTGCAATCAGAATCGGCTTGGGCTTGAAGTGTTCGGAAAGGGTCTGAGAAATTTCCTGGTATGATAAATCAATCACTTTTCTTGGCTCAACTAGACTTTTCAAGAGTCCATATTCAACTGGTCCCAAAACACTCAGGAAAACATTTGCTTTTTTTTCACTGTCAATTTCATTTGCTTCAAGCCATCGCTCAAATCTCTCCAAATAGGTATCAAAATCCTCTTTGGTACTGTCAAACTCAGGCACTCGTCCTTTTGTGGCCATTTTCCTTGTTTTATTATTATGATGTTGCTTTTTCCTTTACTTTTTTTTTGTTGTTGTTGTTGTTAATTACGAGCCGAGAATGTCAACAGACAGGCTTTTACCTTCGTGGCTGTTATAATCATTCCGTCCTCTAGATGTCGCCCTACTCCAACAAGCTCAGCATGTGACTGTAGCTGCCTCTATGCACTTTTGTTCAACTCACAACAGTTCACTTTCCTCTTCTATACAGTTTTTTCTTTGGAGTTTTTCTTGCTCAGTCTATGCACTGGGGCATCCCATCCCATCCTCGTCGCCACTGTTATGTTTTCTGTAAAAAGGAACAACACGGACAACCATTTCACTGGAGAGTCTTTACTGACGAGTGCTTCAGATCTCGCTCTCCATTACACTGTTCTCTGCTCCAATCAGCAAGTTCTCTGCTCCAAAGGTCATTGACTTTGACTTTGTAAAAGGTAAATCAGCACTGTTCTCTGCTCCAATCTCTCTCCACACACGGAGAAACTACCATAATGCATGGAATAGATTCGCATGAACAACACATTACATACACAATGCACCTTAATACTCAGATTTGCATCTAATAGATTCTATCTATCTATCTATCTATCTATCTATCTATCTATCTATCTATCTATCTATCTATCTATCTATCAATCAATCATCCACCATTCTGCCCATACCAAAGAAAAATAAAATCACATGCCTAAATGACTGGAGACCAGTTGCTCTCACACCCATCTTCAGCAAGTGCTTTTTTGAGGCTCATCAGAGATTACATCTGCTCTGTGCTGCCTGCCTCACTGGACCTGCTGCAGTTTGCATATCGTAGCAACTGTTCCACAGCTGATGGTATCGCTTTCACCCTACACACTGCTCTCTCCCACCTGGAAAATAAGAACACCTATGTGAGAATGCTGTTTGTGGACTACAGCTCAGCATTTAACACTATAGTGCCTGCCACACTTGTTGCAAAGCTCCAGACTCTGGGACTAAACAGATCTCTAGCCCCTTTTCCACCAAAAAGAACCGGGTGCTGGTTTAGAGCTAGCACTGGTGCTGGTTCAAATTTGGTTCCACTGGCGAACCTTCTAAGAATCCACCAGTTAGAGAGCATCACAGAGCCGAGTCTGACGTCACTGTATACGTGTCATGTTTGCCAGCAACATTAGCACAGCAACGGCAAACACAATAATGGCGGATGTTGCTTTACTGTTAATGCTCATGGCTTTGTGAACCTACATTAACATCCAAATGTGGTGAATCCAACGTGTACGTGCAGCTCCATGCAATTTGTATAAATGGAGGTTGTAATCGAGAAAGTACATAACATTATTTTATCATTAACACAGAAAAAAGTTAGCTACCTACTATCATGTGTGCTGATAATTGATCATATTGCGGTAAAGTAAAAGTGTATTAAACATTAGTATATTTAAGGTACATTATCATATGCGCTAACAGTAGCCCCGCCCACAGCCCCTAACACAAGCGGTTCTTAAGTCTAGACCAACAACGTTTTGGTGCTACTTAAGAACCACTTTTCGTGGTTCAGAGCCGGTGCTTTGGTTGTCGAAACAGAAAGAACGGGTTCTAAATTAGGCTCTGGCTCCAAACCAGCACCCAAACTGCCTCGGTGGAAAAGGGGCATCTGTGCAGCTGGATTCTGGTGGTAAGATGATAAGTCATGTGGTAAGAATGGGCAGCAACACTTCCTCCCCACTGACCCTCAACACTGGTGCTCCTCAGGGCTGTGTTCTCAGCCCACTCCTGTACTCCCTGTACACACATGACTGTGCAGCCACACACAGCTCCAATGTCATCGTCAAATTCGCTGACGACACAACGGTGATAGGCCTGATGACTAGTTCTGATGACTAGAGAAGAGGTGAGCACCCTGATTAAATGGTGTCAGGAGAACCACCTCTCACTCAACACTGAGGAAGTTTGGAATGAGCCCCAGCATCCTCAGAACATTCTACACCTGCACTATAGAGAGCATCCTGACGGGCTGCATCACTGCCTGGTTTGGAAACAGCACCGCTGGCAACCGTAAAGCCCTGAAAAGGGTCGTGCAAACTGCCAGCCACATTGTTGGAGGTGAGCTTCCCTCCCTCCAGGAGATCTACACAAGTCGGTGTATAAGAAAAGCCCGGAGGATCATCAGTGACTCCAGCCACCCGTCCCACAGACTGCTCTCTCCTTCCCTCAGGAAGACGCCTGTCGGAACTTAGAGCCCGCCTCCAAGTGGACATATCGCAGGGTGACCTATACTCTTAGACTTTTGGTTAATATAGACTGTTTCAGTTAGACTTAAATGATAACTTTATAATTACTACAAACAAAACAATGAGAAAACTCCTCAGACCTGGATGAGAATGAGCAAACTTCTTTATTGTGGTCAATCAGCCAACAATTCTCTAAGAGAAATTGCCAAGTTGAAAGTAACAAATGAAAAACCCAAAAAGAGCATCTTCATCAAGAGCATCTGCATGCAATCAAAAACAAAACTCTCAAGACGTTCTTGCAAAGTAAAGTTTTTTACACACCCTACCCCAAGAAAATCTCCTCAAGGTCTGGGAACCACGGTCTTCTTCATTCTACATAACAATTTATGAGCCAAGGTCTGGGATCCATGGTCTTCTTCATTCTACATAACAATTTATGAGCCAAAGTCTGGGAACCATGGTCTTCTTCATTCTACATAACAATTTATGAGCCATGGTCTGGGAACCATGGTCTTTTTCATTCTACATAACAATGTATGAGCTAAGTTCTGGGAACCATGGTCTTCTTCATTCTACATAACGATGTATGAGCTAAGGTCTGGGAACCATGGTCTTCTTCATTTCCTGTTATTTCCAGCCTTTTTTGTTATTGTTATTGTGAATTGAAATGTGCTCAAGAGAGCTTTACTTCCTAGTCAATATCACATTGACCGCTCAGTCTTTCATGACAGACGTCTTGTGGATTAATCCTTCATTCAACTACAATGAGTAAGTTTCTCTTTTGCTATCTTCTTCTGTATATGATTTTTACTGATTATAAGTCACTCTATGAGTCTAGTTTATGTCAAAAGTTATCTTATCATGTTAAAAGCTCTTACTTATTCGTTATCTTATATTGTTACTATTGCTAAGCTGTTGCTGCTATAATGTTGCTTGTGTACAAATGGAGTTCTTTGATGACTCCTCAAGCCTGCTAAAACGCCTGAATTTATTATGATCTCAGCCTGTCTTTTCCCAGGCTGGGCTTGCTTACGCATATCTCAAGCTACCCAAGGCCAGTGCCTGCTGACGTCATGGCAGGCTATCGCCGCTTCCAGCTGCCTCATATCACCCATGAGCTCATCATATCACCCATGAGCTCATTGGATCTTGACATCATATCACCCATGTGCACCCACTACGTTCCTGGAACAGCTCTGTTCTCCAGAGAACTCAAACTGATGGCTGTCCTCATGCTGAGCCTTGCTACCCTGAGTTTTCTACTCTTGTATCTCCTCCTCCTCCCTCATTGCTTCCTTATGCCTATATTCGCCCTCTCTCTCCTGCCTCTTCTTCCTCCGATTCTGGCCCTGGATCCCCTGTTTACATTCCTTCTTCTCCCTCCAATTCTGGCTCTGGATCCCCTGTTTACTAAGTTACTATAATAAACATTTCCTCTTTTATCCACCCTCTGACTTCTGGTTAATATATTCTCTAGTTATATATTACCTAGGTATTAATATTACTATTACCTTAAAATTATTACAACATCTGGGGTGTATACCCATGTGTCTTATGACTCCAATCATAATTCTCTTAAGGCATATCACTTCTATTTTTAAGGCATTCCTGGGTTCAAAGATTTTTCACAACACGCAACCAATCCTGCACTATCCGACTAAGGGATAGCTTTTTCCCTCAGGCTATCAGACTAATTAATAGTCACAACTAATACACCCTACAGCATACTTTCACAATATGGTATGCCACTGCCCTTTTAACTTCAGACTATCCACACTGGACTATACATACACACTGCATTATACACACTGGACTATACATACACACTGCATTTAATACCATAATCCATCTGTTACCACTAGATACCATCTGATGCACATCCATGTCAATTCTGTACCTGTACAATCTGTTGCACCTTATAGTATTTTATATATAATATATTTACACATACATATGTAAGTACATATTGCACATGCTGTGTAGTGCTACTGTAAGGATGCCCAATAGTACACTGTGTGTACTGACTATATGTATGAGCATATTGCACATGTTCACTTGTTGATTTCATTATCTGTTTGGTAATTGTACATATTGTACACACATATTGTACTGATTATATGTATGACCATACTGCACATTTCACCTGTTGATTTCATTATGTTTGTTAATTGTACATATTGTACACACATATTGCACTGACTATATGTATGAGCAAATTGCACATTTTCACGTCAACTCATTATCTATATCCTTATCTGTATAAATGTTCTGCAATTTCTGGAGTTTGCTCCTAAGAATTTCACTCACCAAGGCACATGTGCTGTGGTGATGTGACAATAATCACAAAGTCAAAGTCAATGACCTTTGGTAAGTTCCGGTATTAATATGACTCTAGCTCTCCCAAGGTGCTCCACCAGATCATTCACTATGGGCAAGGGATAGCTGTTGAATTCTGAGACTTTGTTAAGCCTTCGCAAGTCATTGCAAAGCCTCAGGGCACCATCTGGCTTTGGCACAACAACAATGGGGCTGGAACATGGGTTGGCAGACACCTCAATGATGCCATCACTTTTTTGTTGATGCCAAGATTCCAGGACCCTGTACGGCCGCTGTATAACCACCATCCCTGGGGGGAATTGATCTCAATGAGGACAAGGGGGGTGAGTCCAGGATTGGAGGAAAAGATGTCGGCAAACTGGTTTCAGTCCACAGCCTGTGTGAGTTCCTGATGTTGGGCCGGTATCATCATCCCTTATCTGCACCATGGCAAGGGCTTTGAAATCTAGGACACGAGACACAAATGCAGAATGTTATTTTGTTGTGTTTCAAATCTAAGTGACTTTTCAATAGTAAGGTTAGTGGTTTCAATAGGGCTGATAGTGAATCTTGCTTGATGCCAACATTTTCAGTACGCTATACAGTAGTAGTTGAGCAACAGAGGTAATGACTCCAAGTCCCAGCTCTGGCACTCTGACTACTGAAAATGTGGAGATATATACAGTTTTTAACTTATATTTGAATGTAATACTGTGTTTAATTTGAACAATTTTCCACTCTTTTTGTGACATTTAAATTTTTGACACTGAATGCTGGTCTTAGATAACCCTTCTTTTCCTATGGAAAGCAGTGCTCCTTATTTTTATAGTTGGAGAGTTGTTTTGCACATTAATCTGACACTCGAGAGCAGTCTTTCTCTTTATTTGCCAAGGAAATTAATTCAAATAGTCACAGTGCTGACCTTTTTCTGTCCTTTAACACATCAGGTCTTCCTTTATGATTACAATACTATGGAGCTCCTTTGTAGAATCACCATTTTTAAATCATTATGATGCCTCTACATTTCCCACCTGGTTTCCCAGTGGGTTCTCACTGCCCTAAAATGCAGCCTCCTAGTTAGCAAGAAGGGACAGAGATGATTTTATAAAGCAGCCATGATCATATTGTACATGCTGAATGTTGGATCTGATTATTGGTACATGGCTATTCAACACTAAAGGAACCTGATGAACTCCTTAATTTACTTTCTGTGATGAAATCTGAGGAGAATCTTGGCAGAATTTGGTTTTGTTGAAATGAGGACTCTGGAGTCTGCGTGAGTGTTAAAGTAAGATGGAAATCAGTCTGTGTCACACGTCAGAATCTTTCCAGATGAAAATAACAGATGAAGTATCCAGCTAAGGTTTTAGAGAGTTGTGTTCAAGTTGTGTACAAGCAGTGAAGATCTAAAACAGAGCTACTGAAGAAACAACAGCCTTCAGCTTTTTATATTACAGGTATGATTTAATGTTCTTATTGTTAGAATTCACAGAAACATAACATTTATGTAGCACATTGAGTTTAAGTTTGGTAATGAACCAATTCTAAGTAAGTAAGAGGTAGCATATTTCATTCATTCATCTTCTACCGCTTATCCGAACTACCTCGGGTCACAGGGAGCCTGTGCCTATCTCAGGCGTCATTGGGCATCAAGGCAGGATACACCCTGGACGGAGTGCCAACCCATCGCAGGGCACACACACACTCTCATTCACTCACTAGGGACAATTTTTCCAGAGATGCCAATCAACCTACCATGCATGTCTTTGGACCGGGGGAGGAAACCGGAGTACCCGGAGGAAAACCCCGAGGCACGGGGAGAACATGCAAACTCAACATGAAATTAAGAAAAGAGGAAAACCCATATATGGGCATATGAGCAAACATCAGCTGATGATTCTGGGAAATAAGGGGAATTCAGTAAGGCAGGTTATTAGGTCATTGAGGAGGTGTATGAGGTAATTTCGGGGAAATAAGGGGATTTCAGAAGAAAAGTACGCAGATTGAGAAAGGAGGCGCCTAGAGGCACCAGGGTATATATTGAGGAGAAATTTCACTGAAAGGACAGTTCCTTTTTCGTGGGGAGAGCAGTTCGTTTGGACGGCAAAGACATCTTTTGAAAGCTGCAGCTCTTTAATTCTTTTGATACTTTGTTTTGCAAAGGAGATATTCTGGGTTACCTGTGAATACTCTTTTGGGTTTTTCATGTGTTCTTTTTGACTTATTGATTTTTGTTTGCCTTGAGTTCAATGGGATGGATGACTGACTGACTGCAATAAAGAAGGTTTTGCGTTTTCAAAGAGTTTTCTCACTATTTTATTAATATTAGATATAGTATAATTAGGAGGATTTGGCTAAAGTAGATGACAAAACAGTTATAGTTATAAGTATATATCACCCTTGTGATATGTCAGCTTGGAGGCGGGCTCTAAGTTCCGACAGTACTCTGGGGAGCCTGATAATCTCGGCTCGGAATGAAGCATGTGGTATCATAGGTATTTATAATACATGGTGGGATGTCCCATGTACAGAACTAAGACCCTTCAGTTGATATAATGGTGAGTGAATATCATGATACTGATATATTTTGTGTCAGTTTGAAGGCTGATTTTTCACATTTTGGGTTGTATTTTGGTGTCCTGTTTCCTGTACAGACAAATGACTGAGACATGACCTTTATCTTTTTCCCACAGCTAATTTCAGTGGTGCTGCTCGGTTTATTGGCATCACTACACCTCTGTCCTGGTCTCAAGCTCAGGCTTACTGTAGAGAACATCAAACAGATTTGGCCAGTGCTCTTAACAGTTCAGACCAAAACATGTTAGGGCAGATGAGGTATACTCAGTGTGATTCCTGGCTTGGGCTCTACAGAGACACATGGAGGTGGTCAGATGGAACCATCGCTTCAAACCTCCTATGGTATTCTGACAACCTGATAATCATAATGGCAATGAGAACTGTGCAGGGGTTTATAACAGACTGTTCTATGATACACCCTGCACCAACCTGTGCTATTTCTTCTGTCATACCAGTGAGTCTTGTGTTTTTGTGGAGGACGTTCAAATTAGACTTTCAGAAAAGGAAATTAAACTACTAAATGTGTGTGTGTGTGTGTGTGTGTGTGTGTGTGTGTGTGTTTATTCCACAGTTTCCACTATGCGGAATCAGACCATGAGACTGCAGGTGAAGTCTGATGGCAGTGTGTTTGATCCTGCTGTTCAGTCGTCCATTTTAGAGCAGGTGAGTCTCAGGACGTATCTGAAATTTGGAGAAAGTTTGTGTTTTAACATCAATGTTATCACTGCTCACCTGTTCAAATTTCTGTCATTCTCTCCTTTTATAAATCCCTTTTTCTGGGTGATACAAATTTCTTTTCTTTTTCATTTTAATGATTAAACCCTGATTCTGATCTTCAGATGAAGCAGAAACTGAAAGAACATGGCATGCTGGAGAACACCACAGTGACCTGGAGGGTGCAGCCAAATGGAAACATCTTCAAGAAGAAAAAAGATGACCTGTAACATCTAAATGTTCACCTTCAAGTCCTGCAGATTGTAAACTGACTGAAATGTATTTAACCTTCAATATTTAAGCTTTAATCAGTAGGGGGTGGTAGAGCACAAGATTAACTAGAAGTAGAAGAACAAACAATTTTATTAAACGAATTTTATTGTTCTGTTTGTAACACAACCACTTTGACTTCATCTTAAATTTAACTTTAGTTTCAATGTTTTGCCAAATAATTATTATTTAATATGTTCAGCTTTTGCTGCAAGCTGCCACTGGACACAGTGATAAGCAGAAAGTCAAAGAGGGTCTGTTCATATACTGGGTTTAATACATCAGTGTGTCATAGTAAAGAATAAATCCTATATGGAAGAGAGAGAATGTAACAGAACCTGTAAATACACTGTGTGTACTTAGAACAGTCAGATATAATGACCTTGACACTATTACTGTCCTTTTATTCTTATCTCTATTTAGATATATTTACTTTTGTTGTCGTTATTCTATTTTCTGTACTTATGGGCTATAGGGTTATACATTAGAATAATCAATAAACAATTGTAACTATAAAGGGTCCAAATTCTTTTAAAATTTAAGTAATATCTATTGGATTAATATCTTAACCTGCTGAGCTACAGAAGTGTTGACTCCATTTCCCAGCATTTACACTCTGACTGCTGGACATTTGTAGCTTTGTTAAGAGCTGATGATTATAGGCTCGACTGCATGTCAGAAACTAAAATGATACACACAATACTATGGAAATACTGTGGACAAATATTTAGCAGAAGACATGTAGATATCAGTGTTAGCATGTGGTAAGCCTTAAGGAGGTTGTGTTGAGATTCTGTATTTTACTACAAGGGGCCACCAGGGGGAGACAAAAAGTGTTGTCCCTCTATAATTAGTAGCAACAAGCTCCAGCTGTAACTGGCCTATTTAACTGATTAATAGTCAAAAGTCAATCTCCACAGTGGTCATGATGTGTTTTACTGTACATGTTTGTTAAAGGCATTAAACCAAAAAAGAGCAATTATTTTCTTTTTTATGTTTCCTGTTGTTATCAGTTTACATTATTGCATTATTTTATTTTATTTTTTTTAATGCTAAAATTTTAAGAATTATTGGTTGGTATATTCATACCCTTTTTTTAAACAGTTTTCCTTTTGTAAGAAAAGGAAATGGAGTAATTGTGTGTATTATCATCAGAAGTAGTAGTTTAGATTTTCTCTCCTGTTTAATAAAAATACAGTTGTAGTATTAAAAATGGGTTGTATTATAATTGTTATTTTGTTTGAAAGCTGTGAAAAATGTTATAGCTACATGTCATTATTTTGATAAATAAGCTGAGGTGTTGTCGCTCCTACACAAGACCTACAAATTGTTTTCGTTACCTTTCCTTACCTTTCGTTAACATCCAGTCTGAGGACCTACATTATTTTTGGACAGTGTAAGAAAACGACAATGTGAAGAAAACATGAGATGATGATGCAAATTTCCACACAGTAACAGCTGGTAATATTACAACCTCCAAGACATTCCCTAAACCTCAAAGGGAGAAAATACTTGTTTTTCTGTATCTGGATGTGTGAATTTTTATTTGGATACTTCTAGAACATGTCCTAAAAGGGTACACATGTAACCCAGTAAGGAAATGACACACTGTGTCATGGCTGAACCTATGGGAACATATCTTTGCAGAAGTAGTGTCTGAAGCTCTGTGTGAAATCACCCCAAACGGCTGGTGTCTTGGCCACATAAGAAGGGAATGAAGACCATGACACATTGACCCTTATGACACTGAACAGGTCTCTGCAGGGGTGAAAATGTCTGCTCCAGGGCCAGATATTTTCATTGGCAGCATTCGCTGCTTCAGCCATGAGGCTGAGTACACTCTGTGCCTGGGCAGCAAGGAAGGCATTGCCCTAGCCAAATGTTCATCACAGCAGAAAGGACAGACTCCACCTAAGCACATGACAGACGCCCGTATCATGGTTGATTCCCACACTACCATCTGAGAAGGAGAAACATGCACTACTCTGGGTTCAGCCTGAGGCCTGGAGATCCCATGTGGGCAAGCATGGCATCTCAATGCCTGGCTGCTATGTGCCTTAACTTTGCAAGAATGAGCCATTTGTGTAGATAATTGAGTACACAAATGCTCTGGAGATGCAATGGCACCAGGCAGAATCCATGTACGTCAGTGACAATAAGGCTAGTTTGAAAGGAAGAACAAGTTACTGGTATGCACATGCATGCTGGTCTCCCAAACAAACAACACAACTCTATTCTTTAATATGTAACTTATTTGTCTTTATTCTTAGACAAACAGGAGAAACAATCGACAAAAAAACAGAGCACTTTCTGAAGATAAAGAAGATTTAGTAATGTGATGTACAGTACATCTTCCTATATTGTCTTGCTGGAGTGCATTGCTCAGTTACATGACCTACCCGGGCTTCCACAAAGAAGGGTTTCCATAAATTTAGCCATTGTTAATAAATATTCACAGTGTTTAATTGAAAAAAATTCTCACACACACCTGCAAATTGTTTTGAACCTCACAGATGTCAAATAGTCTCAGTGAGTGTGTGGAACACATTCAGTGAAATTCCCCATCACTTTCCAAAGTTTCCATGTATTTGAATAAAGCTTTTAATGTCAAAATGGAAATCAGTCTCTGCACTTAAAGATAAAGAACCAGAGACTGAAAAGCAGTTTTGGTATTGAGGTATTGAAAACCAGTTCAAGAAAAAACATCAGATATTTTAGGTCTGTTTCAAGGTAGGTTTTTATTTTTATAGATGTTTAAACTATAGGCATTTTTTGTTATAGATGCTCAGATATTGTGTAATGCTTCTCTCACATCTTTGTTTGCTCTGTATGTAGGAAAGTACATTCATTGGGATTGATTAGAGAAATTAATTTATTTCATTTTATTGCATGGACATATGTTTACATTGTTTTGAAAAACAACTAAGGTTTAACTATAAATTCCAGTAATGTTTAAAGCATTGCAGTGTAATATGGTGTTCAGTTATTTTATAAACTAAGGGACACGTACGTCAGTATAATTACATCATTGTGGCCTGTACGGGGAACTGTTGGAAAAGTAATGCATAGAATGTCTATGGTATTAGTGAAAATTTCAACGTACTGTATCTACAAAGTATCTGAGCAAGGAACTATAAAGTATCGAGCAGTGATATATTGGGTGTCAAAACTGCCCTCTGGCCATCACCAGCAGAGTTGGGCAGAATCGGTAGTGACATTGGGAGGCGAGATGTACGTCTTAACTCCTAAGAGTCTCAGAGATTTGTGTAGATCTCTGGTAAAAGGATGTTAACATCTAAATAATATATATTATTTTAAACATAAAATACACAACTCATACAAGACATAAAAACAAGAAATACTATTTAAGAAACAAAATGTCAAAATCAGGTGTCAAAGGCCAAGGAGAAAAGGTGGGTTTTAAGATGTGAATTAAAAGAAGACAATGAAGAGGCCTGTCTAATGGGCAGTGGCAGATCATTCCACATTTTAGGAGGCACGGCCCCCTCTAAGTTTCCGTTTTGTTTTGGGCACATTCAGGAGCAGTTGATGAGCTGCGTTTACCACGGCGACGATAGCGTTTATGCCGGGAGTATGAAGCCAGATGTCAGCAGAGATGAGCTGGGATCCCCGATAGAAGAGGGGGCAATGTCTTGTGTCCACCACAAACTTTTCTAAATCTTTTGCAAGGAGTCTGAGTAATGTTCCAGTAATGTTTGGGGATTATACACCAATAGAGCATTGACATTTTGAACAATAAGTGACACAAACAGCATAAACATACTCAGCGTTAGGAGAAAAAGATGGCAAGCCACACACACGGGCGCCATCATGCGCCACTCACTCTTCCACCATAATGTCAAATAGTCTCATTAAGTGTGTGGAACACATTCAGTAAAATTCCCCATCACTCCAAAGTTTCCATGTATTTGAATAAAGCTGTTAAAGTCAAAATGGAAATCAGTCTCTGCACTTCAAGATAAAGTACCAGGGACTGAAAAGCAGTTTTGGAATTGAGGTATTGAAAACCAAAGATTGAAAAAAAAAGATTTGTTTCAAGGTAGGTTTTTATTTTTATAGGTGTTTAAACTATAGGCATTATTTTTTGTTATAGATGCTCAGATATGGTGTAGATTAGAGAAATTATTTAGAGAATTTATTTCATTTGATTGCATGGACATATGCTTACATTGTTTTGAAAAACAACTAAAGTTTAACTAATAAATTCCAGTAGTGTTTAAAGCATTGCAGTGAAATATGGTGTTCAGTGTGGATCCAATCCATTTGTCTGAATCCAAGAGTCTGATATGTCAAGTTCACAGAGCCGTTATTAATTATTATATGATCCGGGAATCTGTGAATGCATCTCTCAAACATCTCAAACAGGAGCTAATCATGTTATTTTTGTAGCTTTTTAAATGTAACTACAATGTTTCAGAAATGCTGACAGATTAATGCTCTACAGATGTTACAGATTAATGTTAGACATTTATTAAAATTACCACTTTATTGCACATCTGATTGTACCTCATTTGCATTTTTTGACTCCACAGCAACATCATGAAGCAGACAGTTTTGCTCCTGTATCTCACTAGTGAGTGTCCTTATAAACTTTTTTTTTTGCTGTTGCTTTCTTGTAAATTATTTATAAATTAAACAGTTAATACACAGTTCACAGTTATAATATGCATAAACTACACGGCATTCAGGTCTTTATTAACTATTTATTAGTTTCAAATAGAGTCCAAATCCTAGCATAATTCATACTGTTACATGTTTAAATTTATTTCTCACCATACAGAGAGCCCATAATAAAACAAAGCAAAATTAAAAAAATGAACTGGTCATGAACTGGTGTAAATGTAAATTATTCTGTCACTTTGTATTTATTCTGTATTATTATTATTAGTAGTGATTGTTTAATATGTAACAGAATGACAAACAAGATAGGATCATAAACCTTAATCTTTATTGGTAATTATTATTCAAACATTCACCAATGTAAAGTCATTGTTCTGTAATATAAATGCATTACTTTACCTGAGAAGCATCACTCACAAATATAACCTGATCATGACACAGCAGTCATGGACAAATGCACAGAATTTCTGCAGGACGATGTACACTGACCTGGCAACAGTCATTAGTGACACTGATTGGCTAAGATTGAAGACAGAAGCAACAAGTAAAGGTCTGACATCATTGGCGTGGGTTGGATTGTATGATGATTATACTAGCTGGCGCTGGTCCCTAAACAACGTCCGACTGAAGGATGTCACTTATACCAATTGTTCCCCTGGACAGCTTAATAATGCTGTGCTATTAGAAGCATGTGTTCTGATTAAGCTATTAAGCATAATTCATTGACTCATACAGAGAAATTAGAAAGTTGTTCAGTTGTTAAACAATCTGTTAAACACTCTGGTAATATTTGGTTGCTTTTACTGTATATTATTTCTCTATATTTTTTTTGTTAGGAAATTTAATACAGTCTCTCTGTGGTGACTGCATATCAGCACAATTTTCATTTTTAGGCAATAAAGCCTTTGTCCACAAGGAGGAAGCAGAGTACAAAGCAAATATTGTATTGTTTGCTTGCGGACTTGCAGATCACCCAAACTGTTTGCAACAGTAAATAATGTTCATAGTCCCTTTCTTTCATTAATGAATGTTTCAATCATCCCTTCCTAACTAACAAAATAAAGGCTTTTGTTACTTTACTTTACTTTACTTTATACTTTATTGTCCCCAAAGGGGAAATTCTTTTCCACAACACTGCACTTGTTTGACACACACAACATAAACATAAACAGTCATAATACACATATGTCAAGAAACATTCAAAATAACACTCAGCGATGTCTGTTGTTAAGGTACTTAATGACTGAGGGAATCAGGCTTCTTCCAAAGCGGGCCCACCTGCACCTCAGAGCCCTGTACCTGCGCCCTGAGGGCAGTGGGGCTAGATACTCATTTAGTTTGAAATCCCATTCTATTGAAATGGCAAAGTGTCCGATAACTGTGTTATTGAGTTCTATAAGCTTAGATGTTGGAAGACACCTTAGTGAGTTTGACCATATTTTTAACAGAAAGCATGCCAAAAAAAACAAGTTGAACAATACAATAAAATTGACTGAATAATGCTTTGATAAAGTTGCAATAATAATCGAGGAGTGACATTGAGTCCTTTGAGTTTGCAAATGACAGACAGTCTTTGATGACTTCTTTTCTGAATGTCCATAACTGTCATGGTTGAAGCGCCTGCCTCGTCCTCCGATTGCCACCAGAGGGAACCTTCTCCCGAGTATTAGTAGCTTCCGGACTACATTTCCCATAACCCTCTTTCTGGGACTGATTACACTGCCACCAATCCAATCACCCATTTTCTACTTAAGCTGAACTTGAACTTGACTTCAGTGCGAAGTCTCGATTTGCCACGGCTATCAGTCTGAGTGGTTCCTGTCTTGTGATTTCCCGGTTTGTTACTTTGTGCTGTATTCCTGCCTTATGATTGTTTGCTGCCTGTCCTGACCCTCTGCCTGTTATTTGGGCCACGATTCCTGCCTACTCTACATTGTTGTGTTTGCCGACATCGACCCTTGTATGTTGTACGATGAGAATTCTAATAAAGCTTGCAAATGGATCCTCAGCCCTATGACGTTTCATTACAATAACGTGCTGAGCAAAGGTGAGTGTGTTATCCAGTGTTACTCCCAGATATTTGAAACTGTCCACTATTTCAACTGTTCGATTTTGAATAACAATAGGGTGCTGAGGTGAAGAGGGACTGACTATCAGATTTTTTGTCTTGCTAACATTAAGATTCAAGTGGTTACCCAAGATAGATTTCAGCAACAGCTTCTCCAGGCATTTCACAATTATAGATGTAAGGGCAACAGGTCGGTAGTGGTTAAGCTAGAAGGGCCAAGGTTTCTTAGGAACAGGGATTATGATGGACATTTTCCATATGGAAAGTATGATGGCAGTGTAATAAACCTCGCTGAAAAGTAAGTGAAAATCTGAGTTATTATTGAGTAACCTGACCCATTCATTCACTATTTTGTTACTTGCATTTGGGTTGGGGTGTGTTTGTTTTGGTGATTTCAAAAGTCAACATTGGCTTTCAAACATCGTGCACCCCACCTTTAAGCATAGATTAATAAATTAATAAATCAATGTATTAAAACAGGATGACTATGTTCTATTGCATAGTAACTGAAAATTTAATAGATTAAGAAATTAATAAATATAAAGATTTTTTAATAAACATTTTGTATTGTGCATGTGGACATTTGTACTGTTTGTGAAAAAATCAAACACACATGTGCCCACACCCACACACCTTTACACTAAATAAATCTGTACTCTATAGACAAATGTACTGTATATGTCCAGTCAAGAAGCGCTTCTTGTCATTTCAACCATATATAGCTGTTGCAGTACACAGTGAAATGAGACAACATTTCTCCAGGACCAGGGTGCTACATAAAACAAAGACAGAGCTAAGGACTTAGTAAGTAGTTGTAAACTTTTTTCCAGAGAAGACCAGGAGACTTGGATATCCTTGTGCAGTAGAATTTATTGTAGATGAAACGAGTCTTCAAGTCAGAGCGTACTAGCACGGGCGCTGCAGTCATCAAGTGTGACTTAAAGTTGTACATTGTACTGTAGTTATGCACATCTTAGGGGCAGTCACATCAGAAAGAGACAAAACAATCAAAGCATGAAATCAAAGCTCCACACCAGATCCTGGAATTTCACCCACACGTAATCCTATTAACATAACAGTCTTTCTCAGACCACTTCGTTATCATAGGAATGAGTTCACCTCTAATGCTTGGCATTCATTCTTGACTCAGACCTTGAAACCAATGGCCACCTTAAACAATGGACCATATGTCACAAAGGGTTACCTTGAGTTACCTTAACCTTTCCTTTCATACAGTATTAATGAGATACAGGAACCACAGGACTAACGTAAATTTTGAATTTAACTAGCATTGTAACTTGATTTGGCTTCAGCATGATACACAAAGTATACTTGAAATAAAACTAAAAAATTAAAAAAATGTCCTAAAATTGTTTTCTCACATAGTCCTAGACACCTAAAGAGCAACTGTGCAACCTGGTGTAAACAGTGTGAGACAAAAGACAAGACAGTGCAGGACAAAAGACAGTTCAAACAAAAAAAATACAAGACAATACACAAAAGACAATAAACAGAAACAGTGCTGACCAGTGTAAATATTGTATGTTCAGATAATTTTGTGCAGAAATACTGGAATGAACACAGTGTTAAAGCAGCAGTTACCTGAGATATTGTAAAGGGTTGTGCAAAACGACAATCAACTGAATTGTGACACGGCATGTGCAAATAGTAAATAAGTGTGCAAAAACAGCATGTAAGTGTGTGTATTTAGTGTAGGTCTGTGCAGTCCATACAGTTGATGTGTGTGTGTGTGTGTGTGTGTGTGTGTGTGTGTGTGTGTGTTGTGCTCAGTACAGTTCAGTTATTAAATAGTCTGATGGCTTGTGGAAAGAAACTGCTACACAGTATGGTTGTGAGGGCCGAATGCCTTGGTACCTTTTTCCAGACGGCAGAAGGGTGAAGAGTGTGTGTGGGTGTTACGTCCCACTATGCGTCTAGAGGATATGAAGACATAACACGTGAAAATTTACAATGCGGTCAAAAGAAAACCTTTCCTTTATTGATGAAGTGTGTGTGCATTCAGAAAAACAGGCAGCCTCATATCCCGTCCTGTACACACCCATTTTTAACCATAGTCAATGCAAATCACTGCGCGGGCACGAGAGTGGACCTCATTATAATGAGTTTCCTCTGCAAGAAGCCAGCCATCACGTACTGCACCTGCATTTAGTCTGTTCCCTACACTGCTATTTGTCAAGATAAAGGAATCATGTGTTGAACCAGGCCAGCGTGCCACAATGTTTGTGAGGGTCATGTTGGAGTCGCATATGATTTGCACATTAATAGAATGCACATGCTTTCTATTAACATAAGCAAATTCATTTTCAGATGGTGCCCTTATAGCAACATGAGTGCAGTCAATTGCACCGATTACATTTGGGAAACCAGACATTGCTGCAAATTGCATTTTAATTTTGGCCTGTTCTCGCACAGTGTAGGGGAACCTGATGTATCGACTACCCATATTAAGTATACCATTCAAAACGACAGATATTATGGCACTCAGGGACGGCTGTGATATACCAGACCTATAGGGTGAGATGATAGATTCCAATAGCATTATTTGATATACAAAAAGGTCTTAGAGACAAAGTTGAGGATTACTTATAGTTTTTTTTTATATAAATAATTTACCTGTCTGCCAATTCCTGCTGGAAACAGCCGGTTGCCAAAAACCCCAGAGTGGTGAGGACTTGTATTTGGACTGGGATGGCATGGTTCCGACATGTTGCCCTCTCTAATATGGACCCAATTCAGCACATAGATCCAATCATCATCAGCCAGTCATCATCATGGTCCCTGAAAACTCGTTCTCTCCTTATTCTGCCATTGGCATAATCCTCCAACAGTGCCAGCAGTGCCATCATGAAGCATTACATACCCGGGTCACCGGAGGATTTATATGTTTCTAGCAATTAGACTGATCGTTAACACCTTGCCAAAATCACAGAATTAATTTGTGGGCGAAAATTTAAGACGAAAATGTTATAGTGAACACATGCTTCTTCATGACGGTTTTGTAACGAACACCGTAATAGTTAGGACCGATGATGAGTAGCGATTGTGCTTCATGACTGTATTTGCAGACTTTGACATTTTATGATATATGTACATTAAGGAAAATATTTTCGTGGATATAAAATGGAGTGAAAATTAAATGTCATTACTTCTTATAATCGTTCTTCTCACATTTATTTTCTACAATCTAACTTCACTTCACGACCTCACCATCTGTGTCGCCAATTCCCTTTGTCTCCAGAATGTGCGTACGCATGTCTCAAAGTTTGCTTAAAGGTGCGCACATTCTCCCGTCAAGTTTGTTTTTTATAGATCACAACCTTTGCGTGGGAACTGGCATACGTACGCTTCCAGCCCCGTTTTGTGCGTACGCAAGCTTTATAAATGAGACCCCTGGTCCCAATCACTATGTATCGAAGAAGGACTGGAATAAGCACTGTTAAACCGAGTTTCAAGTCACAGCATAAACCTCAATAGAAGAGAAAAAGTAAACCCATGATAACTAAATCAGAATTAAAAATAAGCAAAGGCAAAAAAATAACCGCGAGCAAGCAAACGCAGGCGAGCAAACAAAAAGGAAAAGCCCGATGTTTATTTACATGTGCACCAAAGTAATCCAGCATCGAGATACAGTGTGTGTGTGTATATATATATATATATATATATATATATATATATATATATATATATATATATATATATATATATATATACAGTCAACACAAAAAACCCAAAGTACCAAAACAATGAGGACAAAAATAACACATAAAAGAAATGTACGTAAAAACACAAATCACTGTACAAATATATTTACTCTCAGTATCCACAATATACAGGTATAGTTTTGGCTTATGGCATCGCAGTAGCACGCTCGCTCGACTTGGTAAACAAGCCCAGAACTGGAGGCTGGCTGCAGCTTACAGTATAAAGGCCAGACTCCACCCCTTTTCCAGGCAACCTCATTATAGACCAGGTACAGTAGGAGCGACAACACCTCAGCACTTCAAAAGAATTAAATCTATACTGTGTTCTCTGGGTAACACTAAGGAAATCACTAAAGATAGTGGCGACACCACCTCCGCGACCAGTCTGACGAGGCTCGTGCTTATAGATATATCCTGATGGTGTAGACTCATTTAGACCGATGTAATCGTTTGGTTTAATCCAAGTTTCAGTAAGGCAGAGGGCAGTAAGGCTATTTTCTGAGATGATTTCATTTACAATAAGTGCTTTGGGTGATTTAATGTTCAGAAGCCCAAACTTTGAGAACTGTTTTTGTTTGTTTTCTTTGGCATTTTTTTTTTTCAGATTATTTTGAGAACTTCTCACGTATTTACTTTTTGATCTCACTACTCGGGGAACAGACACAGTTTCTATAGGATGAGCTATGTGTGCATTTGTGTCAATGTGTTGAGGTAAAGGATGGCTATTGAAATTTAGATTTAAAGCATAGTTTACCAGTCAGAAGGTGTGCAGCGTCCTGGAGATGTGGTCCGAGAGGATCTCCGCTCCAACTCTGCTGGGGTGCAGGCAGTCAGCACGGAACAGCCTAGGACACTCCCAGAAAACATTCCAGTTATCAATAAAGAGTAAATTCTGAGCCTGACACCATGACTGTAGCCATCCATTTAAAGCAAAAACTGAACCTTTCAATTCCTCGCTGGTACATTGGAAACGGTCCAGACACGATCCTCGCCGGGCACTGTGCTGCAAACTATCTCCATTAGGCTGTTGAAGTCCCTCTTCAAGATCTCCGACTGCCTCAGGCTGGTGTTGTTCGAGCCGGCATGAAGAACCACAGCTCCGGTGTTCCTGCTCACGATCCCAGGTACCTGTGCAGCGACATCAAGAACACAAGCACCAGGTAAGCAGTGAGTGTGAGCCTTACCTTTAGCCACAGTAGCATGGACATGGCGGACGATGGAGTCTCCGATGATCACAGCATCGCAGTCTGTCTCGCGAAGGAGGCGAAGCGGTCCCGGGTGGGGATCTCGAAGGCTGGCAGTGGTGGAGGGGGAGAGGTCCTCGACCGGGGCCCGGCTCGCGTCCTCCGCTGCTGCACCCAGGAATGAACAGCGCCTGGGCAGGCAACTTCCTGGGTGCTGTTGTGAAAAATCCTTGAACCTTAAGAGAATACATTATAATATTATTATTATTATATTATTATTATATTATATTAATTATTATAATATATAATATTTAATTAATATATTAATATATAATATTAATACCAAGGCAATATATATATATATATATATATATATATATATATATATATATATATATATATATATATATATATATATATAAAGAAGTCAGAAGGTGGACTGTCTATTATAGTAACTCAGCAGACAGAGAAGGAAGAATGTAAAAACAGGGTCATAAGACATGTGGTATAATAATAATTTTAAGATAATAGATAACTAGAGAATAAAATAACCACACTGGAGTCAGAGGGAATGGTTATAGGTTTATTATAAACAATCTTAGTGATCAGAGGGAGAAGTAGGGGAGTAGTCTGGAGATCCAGGGCCATAATCAGAGGGAGAAGAAGGAATGTAATCTGGAGACCCAGGGCCAGAATCAGAGGAAGGAGATGCCAAGGCAGGACTGAGAGGACGGATATAGGCATGAGGCACTGGGGGACGAGGAGGAGATACGGGAGTCCTGAGCTCAGGGTTGCAAACTCAACATGAGGACAGCCATCAGTTTGGGTTCTCTGGTCCACGAGGTTAGGCAGAGGGGTTTGAGAGGAGGAAGTGCTAGTAGGAGGCCCCCTCACAATATGGAACAGCAGATGAGGATGCTCGGGGAGGTCAGGAGAATAGAGCTGTTCCAGACACGTAATGAGCTCACGGGTGATATGAAGTAGCTGGAAGCGGCGATAGCTCGCCATGACATCAGCGGGCACTGGCCTTGGGTAGGGAGAAGGACGAGGATGGTGAGGTAAGGACCTGATGGGGCGACAAGGATGAGCTGGCTGACCTCGAGGCGAAGGATCTGAGGGGAGATAAGGGGAGTTAGAGGAGATAGAGGAACGGGAGCTTGAGATAAGTGTAAGCAAGTCCAGCCTGAGCAAGGACAGGCTGAGATCATAGCATGAAATCATAACATGAGATCATAACAAAATTCAAGCATTTAGCAGGTTAGAGGAGTCATAAAAGAACTCCATTTTTTTGTGTACACAAGCAACATTATAGCAGCAATAGCTTAACAATAATGACAACAGTATAGCAGCAATAGTTTAGCAAGAGTTTAGCAATAGTGACAATATAAAATGACAAATAGATAAGAGCTTTCTTTTAACATAACTTTTGACATAAACCAGACTCATAGAGTGACTTATAATTATTAAAAATCATGTACAGAAGAAAATAGCAAAGGAGAAACTTACCCATTGTAGTTGAATGAAGGATTAATCTTCAGGACGTCTGGCATGGAAAAACTGAGAGGCGAATGTAACATTGACCAGGGAGTAAAGCTCTTTTGAGCACATTTTTAATAACAAAAATTGTTGTTTAGAATAAAGACGACCTTGGTTCCCAGACCATGGCTCATAATTGTTATGTCGAACGAAGAAGACCTAGGGTCGCAGGCCTGAGCTCCCGGACCTGGGCCCCGGGGAACTAAGGGGAGGAAAATCCATAAATGGGCATATGGGCAAAAGGTGATGGAAAAACAAGGGGATTGTAAGGAACAGGACGTTACAAAACATATGAGGTAATTCCGGTAAATAAGGTGACATAATGATAAGGTGATATGGGAACGGGCCTGTGAGGAGGGGAACCAATGAGGAGGCGCCTGGAAGCACCAGGGTATATATAGAGGAGAATTTTTGGGGCCAAATGTGTACATTATGTGTAAAAAAAAACGTTACTTTGCAGGACCATCCTGAGAGTTTTTGTTTTTTGTTTTTGCATGCCGATGCTCTTCATGAAGATGCTCTTTTTGGGTTTTTGGGATTTCTTTTGTTACTTTCAACTTGGCAATTTCTCTTAGAGAATTGTTGGCTGATTGACCACAATAAAGAAGTTTGCTCATTCTCATCCAGGTCTGAGGAGCTTTCTCATTGTTTAATTTGTATTAATGTTAGTGCTATCAGTAAATTAAGTTTAATTAAAAATTATAAAGTATAAAAGTATTATAAAGTATATAAGTATAATTCACCCTGCGATGTGTCGACTTGGAGACGGGCTCTAAGTTCCGACAGTGCATTGGGCCTGGACAGAGAAACACATGGGAGTTTACCTGAGACAGGTGAGCGACCGACCGGGGAGCTTCCAGTGCGGCTTTCCGCTCCCGGAGCTAGGCCTGCTTCACCTGTAGGTCATGGATCTGCTTCTCCATGGCCTCCAGCTCCAGTTCCACCGAGTGCAGCTCGAACGTGTCCTCACCTGCAGTCAAAGGCAGAGACATAATTATTATTTTATTTATTTATTTATTTATTTATTTGGGGGGGGGGGGGGATATTTAAAATATGTCACTCTTTCCCGCCTTCAATACGTGAGAGCCCTGATACTCATTTGTCCTTCTCTTTTTTTAAGAGGTGCGCATCCATACTCTAGAGAGGGTTTTTAAGTGTGAGAGCATGATGGATTATTTAGGAGAAAGCCTGGATACCCGGAGGTGGATTTAGCACTCCCTAAAATTCAGCATTAGAGTCTTCACAGATGGGTGAATGTATCAGTATTCTTCCATAATCACAAAGCTAAAGCTAATACTTATGCTTTCCATGAGAGCACAGTTCCTCTCCACCTCACCTGAACCAGTGAAGTTCCGGATGAGAAACAGCGCTGGAGCTTTGGAGTTACAAAGCTTACTTTGTACGCTTTTGTACGCTGGAGAAAAGGAGTTACATAAGATCACAAAGACTAGAAATATTCACACACACCTCATCACCTGCTTCCCAAACAGATGAACAAGTAGTAGGATCTTCATTTTCTATGTTGTTTGGATCTGTAGCTCCTCCACTTCAGCACGTCTGTTTGTGTTAATGATTCTTTTACTGCCAACTTGTGGTCAGTGTAATTATTGCAGACCCTTTGCTCTGTTTGCTGATGACATGAGGACAGTTTTGCAGTACAGTGATGATGTAGAATGATGATGACGATGATGATGATAATGATGATGATGATTATGATAAAGATGATGGGATTTTAAGAATAAATATAAATCTCACAGAATTAATAATAACAAGACCATAATAAACATTAATCTATGGTTGTTGCAAAAACAAAAGTTTTATTTTTAATTTTTTTATTGATGATATTAATGTATAACCCTATAGCCCATAAGTACAGAAATTAGAATAAAATACAACAAAATAAGTAAATATTTCTAAATAGAGAGAAATATAAAAGTACAGTAGCAGTGTCAAGGTCATTATATCTGACTGTTCTAAGTACACACAGTATATTTACAGGTTCTGTTACATTCTCTCTTCTATATAGGATTTATTCTTTACTACGACACACTGATGTATTAAACCCAGTATATAAACAGACCCTCTATGACTTTCTCCTTATCACTGTGTTCAGTGGCAGCTTGCAGCAAAAGCTGAACATATTAAATAATAATTATTTGACAAAACATTGAAACTAATGTTAAATTTAAGATGAAGTCAAAGTGGTTGTGTTACAAACAGAGCAATAAAATTAGATGTTTGTTCTTCTGCTTGTGGTTAATCTTGTGCTCTACCGCTCCCTACTGATTAAAGCTTAAATATTGAAGGTTAAATACATTTCAGTCAGTTTACAATCTGCTGGACTTGAAGGTGAACATTTAGATGTTACAGGTCATCTTTTTTCTTCTTGAAGATGTTTCCATCTGGCTGCACCCTCCAGGTCACTGTGGTGTTCTCCAACATGCCATGTTCTTTCAGTTTCTGCTTCATCTGAAGATAAGAATCAGAGTTTAATCATTCATATAAAAAAGAAAATACATTTGTATCACCCAGAAAGGAGGAATTAATAAAAGGAGCAAATGACAGAAATTTGAACAGGTAAGCAGTGATAACATTGATGTTAAAACACAAACTTTCTCCAAATTTCAGAGACGTCCTGAGACTTGCCTGCTCTAAAATGGATGACTGAACAGCAGAATCAAACACACTGCCATCAGACTTCACCTGCAGTCTCACGGTCTGATTCCTCATAGTGCAAACTGTGGAATAAACACACACACAGTAGTTTCCTTTCCTTTCCTAAAAGTCTAATCTGAACGTCGTCCACATTCTTCTCCTTGTACTGTCAGTTACTCCTGAATTAAATAAAAATAGATTTTACATTTATTTATTTATTTATTTATTTATTTATGTTTTTGAATTAATTAAAAAAACTGTATAGTAATAGCAAAAACCAAGAAAAACACAAGACTCACTGGAATGACAGAAAAAAGAAAACAGGTAGGTGCAGGTTGTATCGTAGAACAGTCTGTTATAAGCCACTGCACAGTTTGCATTGCCATAATCATTATCAGGTTGTCCAGGAGCCCATGGGAGGTTTGAAGCGATGGTTCCATCTGACCACTTCCATGTGTCTCTGTAGAGCCCAATCCAGGAATCACCCTGGATATTCCTCACCTGCCATAACATGTTTTGGTCTGAACTGTTAAGAGCGCTGGCCAAATCTGTGTGATGTTCTCTACAGTAAGCCTGAGCTTGAGGCCAGGACAGAGGTGTAGTGATGCCAATAAACCGGGCAGCACCACTGAAATTAGCTGTGGGAAAAAGAAAAAAGGTCATGTCTCAGTCATCTGTCTGTACAGGAAACATGACACCAAAATACAACCCAAAATGTGAAAATCAGCCTTTAAACTGACACAAAACAGATCAGTATCATGATATTCACTCACCATTATAGCAGATAAAGGGAATTAGTCCTGAACATGGGAAATCCCACCATGCATTACCACTACTTATGATACCACATGCTTCATTTCCACCGAGATTATTAGGCTCTCCAGAGTACCAGTTTGTATAAGTGACATTCTTCAGTGGAAGGTTGTTTAAGGACCAGCGCCAGCTATTGATATCATTGTATAATCCAACCCAGGCAAATGTTGCCAGATTTTTGTCTGCTGTTTCTTTCTTCAATCTTAGCCAATCAAAATCACTAACGACTGTTGCCAGATCATTGTAAGTCACCCGGCAGTAATTCTGTGCAACAGGCCATGTCACCCCTGTCATTATCAGGTGATATTTGTGAAGGACAGTTCGTAGGATAGCAACTGGGACCAGTCCTGTTGGTGACATTTTATTTTTCAAATACAAAGTAAATTTTAACTGCTAAATATTTGACTATTGATAAAACAATTCAATAAATAAATAAATAAATAAATAAATAAATAAAATTACAATAATTCTTTATTTCTTAACTTATAAAATAATGACAGGTATATTCTTAACTCTTTGATAAATGTTTATATTCACTTGTTTAATTGTCATTAAAGTCTCTAAAATGTTTTTTTTTTTGAAACTCCACACATAAAATGCTAATAATATTTAAATATAGAAAATGAACATGTATAATAAACATGTAATATTAATTTGTGTAATAATTATTATCAGGGTTTGAAATTAACACCGGGAAAACTCAGCTGTAGCATGCTGTCAAATCACTAGTCAATTTGTCGGCTTACTTTACATAAATTATCTTCACTCATTCATTTCTTAGGGAAGTTCATGTAAGTCAAATCTGCGCTAATACTGAACTGAGTCATCATGAAATATTAAATACACACTTTGTATTATTAAATACAACATAATGTGGTGATACTTACATGGGGTTAAAACGTTTTAGCAGACCATATTGTACATCTTTTAGTCCACAAGTTTGTCTTGTTGTTTTGTTTGATGTTATTTGTACTTGTACTGATTTGCCCACATAAAAGGATGAGGATGAAAGAGGAGGAGATGGAAGGATGAGGGTTTTTTCTTAGGTTAGTAGAGGTTATGGCCGGTAACGTAAACATTTAGTAGCCAAATTGGCTGTTGAGTGAAAACGGTCATTTCATACCCTAATATTCATTTCATAAATTATGCCATTAGTGGTTTATAAAAATAATCTCACCTGTGAGAAGCAGAAGAAGAAAAAGATTCAGCTTCATGATGGACAGCTAGCTGATGGAAATAAAATCTCAATCTTAAATAAAAAAATAAATAAAAAGATTTAAGTATCAAATACCAAGTGATTTATTTGTGCACCTTTGTAACTGATTATCTAATCAAGTTTACATCATCATCAGGTGTCAGGTTAGGGCCAAAAGCAGTGAGGGATTACAGCACCCATCAACCACTGCACACATTCACACCACACACCAAGTCACATCATCACAAACACCTGAACCATGTCTCTGGACACTGAAGCACTCGTATTTAATCTGTAAAGCACTTGGACTTAGTCTAGTGTTTATTGTCCATTGTCTTTTAAAGTGGACAGCACTGAACACCATAGACACTGCATCACATGTATTCTTATTAAAACATTTATAAAATAACATTTACAATAATGCTGGTTAAAAGTATGTTCATATAATATGTTCTAAATAATGTTTATCATCACATACATTAAGACATTGTACAGATATCAATGAAAATTTGGTACCAATTGAAATTTAATAAAAATTACAGTAATTTTCCTATATCTAAATATTATGTTTATTTATTTAACGTTCTACAATAGTTCTTCATTAATTAATCAATAAATATTAATGAATATGCTACCTCTTACTTACTTATAATTGGTTTATTACCAAACTTAAACTCAATGTGCTACATAAATGTTATGTTTCTGTGAATTCTAACAATAAGAACATTAAATCATACCTGTAATATAAAAATCTGAAGGCTGTTTCTTCAGTAGCTCTGTTTTAGATCTTCATTGCTTGTACACAACTCTCTAAAACCTTAGCTGGATACTTCTTCTGTTATTTTAACCCTGGAAAGATTCTGACGTGTGACACAGACTGATTTCCATCTTACTTTAACACTCACGCAGACTCCAGACATCTTATTTCAACAAAACCAAATTCTGCCCCATCTTCCCCAGATTTCATCACAGACAGGAAGTGAAACAGTTCATCAGGTTTCTTTAGTGTTGAATAGCCATGTGCCAATAATCAGATCCAACATTCAGCATGTACAATATGATCATGGCTGCTTTATAAAATCATCACTGTTTCTTCTTGGTAACTAGGAGGCTGCATTTTTGTCCAGTGAGATAAAATCGAACCCATTGGGAAACCAGAGGAAAAATGTAGAGGCATCTTAATCATAATGATTTAAAAATGATGGATCTACAAAAGAGCGTATTGAGTATTGTAATTATAAAGTAAGATCAACATCATGTGTTAAAGGCCAGAAACAGGTAAAGACTAGATTAGTACACCTCTTAGTGTGAGAAGTGCACTGAGACAATTTGAATACATTTACTTAGAAAATAAAAACTAGTACTGCTCTCCATTGTTGGAGTAAAACATTCACTCTGCAGACTACAACTATAAAAATAATGAGTCCTGCTTTCCAAATGTAACCTTTGGTTAAAGTATTAATAATGTAAAAGAACTACGCCATCTGGGTTATTAATTCACCCAGGAAAATAAGTTAAACTGTATATCATACAGTTTACCAGTTATTTACCCATAATTGATAAGAGACTAGATCAGATCCACTTTAACAGAAGGGACAAACCACACAATAAATCAGTGCATAAAGTTTAACACATTAATAAACCAAAAAGGGATGAACCAAAAACAAGACACAAATATACTGACCTCTTCTGGTAAGCCTCAAACATCACAGTTCATCATCAGATAGTCGTAGGTGGATATCTATACGGTCACATACACTTATAGAAACAAAGGGGAAAAAAAAGAATAAAGAATACAAATAACAATCCGAACACAGCGGTAAAGCCAGATTAATTTAAAAAACACAGAAGCTGTTTAACAGAGCAGGAATACCAAACTGGTTAATTCAATAAACTTGTACCAAGAACAAATATCCAACAATGCATTACTGAAATATATCATACAAGTCAGTGGGGCAGAACAATCTTTAAAAACAAACACTCTGTAAATCAGCGGTTCGCCGCCGAAAATGTATAAAACAGCTCTGAAACAGCTCAGAGAAATGTACACAAAACAACAGCAGCTAGCGCTCTTTGGCCGCACCTGAAAACAAACAAAAAAAAACTAATAATAAAACATTTTAAAAAGTTTCCCCCTTCCCAAAAAGAACCCACAATAAAGGTTCTTACCTCAAAAACGAGGTTAAACTATTGTCACTATACTACTCGTGTTCACGCGCACATCCCAGGGGAAAGCAACAGGGAAATATAGGCCGAAAGACCTTTTCTACCCCCACAGCATGCACACAGGAGAGAAACCAAAACGTCACTCAAAGGTGCTTCTTATAAAGCCACTAACACGCCGAACTAGCTGCGTGGCACAGGTGTGTTCAATGTCACAGCGCAGCTCCGTGGCACTGGGCTTGTCTTTAGACCCGAAATCCACCCATTAAAATAAAGACAAATAAACCTAAATAAATAAAGATATTTAACTGGTCAAACAAAGGAAAAGAAGTGTTATCTAAGACCAGCCGTCAGTGACACAGGTCCAAATGTCACAAAAAGAGTGTCTTATTACACAGAGTGCCTGAGCTGGGATTTGGAGTTAATCCTGCTGTCAGTGAGAGAAAATCGATCCCATTGGGAAAAATATAGAGGCATCTTAATCATAATGATTTCAAAATGACTGATCTACAAAGGAGTTATGTGTGGTAGCCTTGTTGTTGAAGTGTTGGCCTACTTATCAGAAAGTCATTAGTTTAAATCCCAGGTTCACCAAGCTGCTACTTGTGGGGCCCGAGCAAGGCCCTTTACCTATATTTGCTTAGTTGTAAATAAATAAAAAAAGACCTAAAATATTATTCACTCTTTATAAGGGTGTCTGCCAAATGTAAGCTCCAGAGTATTGTAATCACAAAGGAACATACTGTATACATGATGTGTTAAAGGCCAGAAACAGGTCAGATCAGGATTCTTACAGTGTTAGGAGAAGTGCACTGAGAATGTTTGAATACATTTTCTTAACAAATAAAAACATTCACTGCCTTCCATTGTTGGATAGCGTGTAAAACAAGCCATCACGCTGCAGACTACAACTATAAAAATAACGAGTCCTGCTTTCCATAGGAAAAGTAGTGTCATCTAAGACCAGCCTTCAGTGTCAAAGGTCCAAATGTCACAGGGTGTCTTATTACACAGTTGTGGACAAAACAAAGCTAGAAATTCAATTCAATTCAAGTTTATTTGTATAGCACTTTTTACAATTGACGCTGTCTCAAAGCAGCTTTACAGAACATAAACATAGCACAAAAGGTTAATATAAAGAATAATATAAAGATTCATATAATACAAAATTCAAGATTAATACTAGATAGATTTAGTTCACAATGTGTATGTATATATCCCCAATGAACAAGTCTGACGTGACTCAGGCAGCAGTGGCAAGGAAAAACTCCCTTAGACCGTAAAGGAAGAAACCTTGAGAGGAACCAGACTCAAGGGGAACCCATCCTCATTTGGGTGACACTAGACGGTGTGATTATAAAAATACAGTCAAACAGATGTTGTATAGATGCAAAAGACCACATGGAGTTCACATCTCCTTTTTAGTATCGCAGAGTCTGACTGAAGCTGGTAGATCTCTAGATGCCTCAGGATTCTGAGTCCTCGGAGTCGGCCTCGTCTCAGTGGAGGTCCAAAATCTTCATCGCATGGAAGACGATCGGAGCTGGTACATTGTCTGGATGCCTCGGGATGGGTAGAAAGAGAGAAGCAGTGGAGAGGGATTAACATATCTGCTGTTCATAAAATGTCTGATATAATAGTGCACAGTATTATGGGATGTATTATGTGTATGCTTGACTAAAGAGATGAGTTTTTAATCTACATTTAAACTGGGAAAGTGTGTCTGAGCCCCGAACACTATCAGGAAGACTATTCCAGAGTTTGGGAGCTAAAGCAGAAGTCCTGAGTTTTGTGATCTCAGAGAGCGTGAAGGATTGTAACGTGTTAGAAGACTAGTTAGATACATGGGAGCTAAACCATTAAGAGCCTTGTACATAAGTAGTAGCAGTTTGTAATCAATTCTAAACTTAACAGGTAGCCAGTGTAGAGTTGATAAAATTGGGGTTATATGATCATACTTTCTTGTCCTAGTGAGAACTCTGGCAGCTGCATTTGGACTAACTGTAGCCTATTTATTAAAGATGCAGGACAACCACCTAGTAATGCATTACAATAGTCCAGTCTAGAGGTCATGAAAGCGTGAACTAGCTTCTCAGCATCAGATACAGACAGGATGTTTCTCTGCTTGGCAATATTTCTAAGGTGGAAGAAGGCTGTTTTTGTAGTATGGGCAATGTGATTTTCAAAAGACAAGCTACTGTCTAATAAACACCCAGGTCTTTCACTGTCGAGCTACTAGTAACAGTACATCCCTCTAAATGGAAGTTGAATTGTGAGAGCTTCTGTGTACTGGTTTTTGGACCTACAGTATACGTAGTATTTCTGTCTTATCATAGTTTAATAACAAAAAATTACAGCTCATCCAATCTTTTATCTCTCTAAGGCACTGAGTACTGACCTAAAAGTGGATGATTAAGCAATGTAATACCTACCTGGACTATAATGAGGTTGACCGGAAAAGGGGCGGAGTCTGGCCTTTATAAGCTGCAGCCAGCCTCCATGCTACTGCAGTGCCATAAGCCAAAACTGTATGTTATTTTACATACGTTTCTTTTGTTTGTTATTTTTGTCATCATTGTTTTGGTACTTTGGGTTATTTTTTTATAATGTATCTCAACTGCTGGATTACTTTGGGGCACATGTAAATAAACATCACCTTACTCTGAAGAGTACTTACGGGTTGAGCCATCATTTACCATCATTTTTTTAAAACCATTACACGTCTGATTTATCACATTTGGAGTCAGAAGTGGGATGGCTACCCGAAAGAAAGCACCAAAGGGGAAGAGTACGGGTCTGCTTTCACACGCAAGAACGGAGGCTAAGAGGGACAACACTTGGGAGAGCATGATGTCAGAGGGAGAAGAGTCTTCAAAGGGGTCCCTAGAGCGCTAAGCCCAAGCAAACCCATGCCCAGGATTGATGATCTGTTGGACCGGATAGGACAAGCACGCTAAATCACCACACTGGACGTGTGTAAGGGGACCTGACAGGTGCCCCTTGATCCGATTTTAAGATCTATTACCGCCTTCCGAACACCTACTGGACTGTACAGATGTGGCCTTTAAGAACGCGCGTCTTCTACCGCGGCATTCAGCAATTTGTGCCACACTGTACCACAGCTTTCTGCACTTCTGTTCGGGGGGGCTATCTTAGCAATCACCTTAATGTGTTTCGCTTCACAGAATATCCACCAGGTGGCGCATAAGAACACTGTTTCTCTTAAACACTCAAAGGTTTTTTAAGATTGTATAATATGTTTATATTATTAATTTACATTTAAAAAATTTTAGATTTTTTATTTTACTTCACATTACATCAGAATTGTGAGAAAACATCCACAATAAAATATAATTATAAAGACGTATGAAACACCGTTGGCTATGGGATTTTTTAAATTAACATTTGTTCTTCTTCTTATTATTATTCAAAAAATATATATTTAGCTGTAATATACTTTGTGTTGATTTTTTCTCATAAGGGAAAAGACACGTATCTGCTTTCTACCTGCAACCCAAATTTTAAAACCACTGTATGACAGCTGTTTATGATAATCAAAAAACAAACAGTATATCTGTATCTGTCGTATTAATTTGTCATATTTTCATTTTTTTTCTCTGTTCTGATTATATCACTGACTGTTTAAAATATTTACCAAAAGGGCATTTGTTTTGAAAAAGGGAAAAAAGGTACAAAGATGATTTATTTAACTCGATCAATTACACTCTCTCTCTCTCACTCATTTTTTACCGCTTATCTGAACTACCTCGGGTCACGGGGAGCCTGTGCCTATCTCAGGCGTCATCGGGCATCAAGGCATGAAACACCCTGGACGGAGTGCCAACCCATCGCAGGGCACACACACACACTCTCATTCACTCACGCACTCACACACTACGGACAATTTTTTCCAGAGATGCCGATCAACCTACCATGCATGTCTTTGGACCGGGGGAGGAAACCGGAGTACCCGGAGGAAACCCCCGAGGCACGGGGAGAACATGCAAACTCCACACACACAAGGCGGAGGCGGGAATCGAACCCCCAACCCTGGAGGTGTGAGGCAAACGTGCTAACCACTAAGCCACCGTGCCCCTCGATCAATTACATTTTTTTACATTTTTAAATATAAGTATTTATAAATTACAAATTACAATGTCATAAAACATTTATTTTATTGACCCTTTCCAACCGTTTACCATTCACCATTTGTTTCAACATTGTATCATACAAGTTAAAAAAGATATTTACAGCATTTTAAAAAAGAGGAAAACTCAATAGCTTCTTTCTGAGAAGTTCGTTAAAAGCCACATGCTCTCACCTGTAAAGCTTCTTGTGTGACATCCTGAATCTGCCCTGACAAACCTAGGCTGTTTCTTGCTCATTCTTGACAACACAAAAAAACGTAAAATTAGTGCAATGAAAGAGCAGCCCATTAAATAAAGATCGTACCTATCAGCATACTGTAACATTTGCCCTTTGATCTACCCTCATTCACCGGACTACATTACCCATCATCCTTTGCACCCCGTCATCCAGCATGTTTGTGTCCCGTCTTCACCTGTCTGTTCACCCGGACTCTATTTATACTCATCACCACTGTCTTCACTCATTGTCAGTTATCGTCTACAACGTTTACTACGTTGTATGTATGTGTGATTTACCTGCTCCTTATTATTAAAATGACATCTTTAATGTCACTATTCGTCGTCCTCGTCTCTGTCATGTACATACAGTGACACATACTTGATATTATGTATAATTGGCAGAGTTAAACAGTTAAACACAGTTAAACTCAGTTCAACATTATCTTTATTCTTATTTGAAGGGTTTTGATAACACAAAGCAGCTATTTTTCCTTATAATCCTTTAAATTAAAACTTGCTAATTATTCAACAAGAGCAACAGGCAGAGTTACTAAACATTGTGCAACACAATTCGGATACCATATGCCAACTTACACTTGACATTTTTATAAAAAAGGAGTGAAGCGTTTTTTGCCGCTTTGAGCTGACTGAATGCTGGACCGTGGGTGCGACTCGAGCTACAGTACTGGGGGTGTGTGATGATGACGTGACAATTGAGTGACTGATTGCCGTGAACGTCATGTATAGACTATCTTAAACTTTCTTGTCTCTTTGAATTTTAAATCACTCTGCATTTATATACATTGCTCCATTAAAACCTCAACATGTGGTGAACACAACTCTCCACTAAAAAAGTGAGGGGGACAAATTTACTTTTTATAAAAAGTGCGGGGGACTTGTCCCCCGTGTCCCCCGCGTAATCTACGCACCTGATACAAAGTGGTATTCAAGAACGTTTCCACGTGTGGAGAGAAAGATTGAAGGCAAAAAATTTCACATTTCTGGAAAGATTACAGTGATATGAAATTGTCATCGGAGTGAGAAAACGATAAGTGATTATTTGAAAGAGAAGCTGATGCAATCCAATGGAGAATTGGAATATTGAAATGAGCATGTTGGGGTATATGTGCCATATTTAACTCTTCTGGAGAGGAATCGTCTGGTATCGGACGTGATTGAATGTGCACGAATCTGATTCACCGTTACACTGTGTTAAGAAATCATCAACTGGTAAGAGGATTCCAATTTTTCTTGTTTTTGGACACAAAAAGACTCTTGTTCGTCGAACTCATTCTATATTTTTTGCTACCAAAAAGGAGAGATTATTTTTGAACTTGAACTGATCGAAAGAGTTCAACAACTCTTTGAACTGATTCATTTGATTCACAAACTTTGGCTAACTGAGTCGTTTGTTCCATGTACTTTGTTCAGTTGAATCAATTAACGGACTTGTGCATTTTCACCTCATATTGTGATCATACTGTTGAGAGAAAATTTTGTTTCAAGAAATGCTGAACCATATTTATTTTGTATTGAATGTAATATTTTGTTGAAGGTTACATTATTGTAAATTGTATGCATTGTATATAAAATGTACGTGTATGTGTGTGTAAGGACTCTGCCCGGACTCTGGCCACGTGCATCTGTTTATGTTTCTCGTCACGTGTCTGCCCCGCCTTCGTCTGCTCCTCCCTGTCATCACACCTGATCCTTATTGTGTCATTGTCTTCTTGTATTTAACTGTGCCGCGTTGCTTCGTGCAGCGCGGCATCCACTGTGATTTGTCCTGTCTAGTCTGCGGCCTGTTTCATGTTTTCAGTTATTAAACCCTATTTTGATTTATGCTATCCTGCGTTTGGGTCCGCTCTGTTTCCCGTCGTTACAGAAGATGCCGCCACATGAGGACCCAGCGGGATAGCAGCTACTTGGACCGGCTAAACGGGGGGTACTTTTTTCGTGTTTGTTTTTTTTTTCCCCCTCTGGACTTGGCGCGTTTGGCGACGTGGGTCCGCATTTTTTCGGTGAGGGGCGCCGCCTCGCTTTTGGTTTTTTCGCGGGGGGCGCCGCCTCACTTCCTGGTTGCGGACCATGTCGCCAGCCCAAGGTTTGTTTTGTTTTTTCAGTGTCCTGTGACATCGCCCCGCACTTTCCGGTGGGGGGCGTCGCTTCACTTTTGGTTTCCGTGGAGGACGTCGCCCCACTTCCTGTCCGCGGGGGGTGTCGCAGGCCTGTGTTTTTTCCTGTTTTTGGACTTCCCTGTTTTGTGGAGGATTTTTTTATTTTTTTTTCCCTCCCGCCCTCCCTTTCCTGGACTTTGGGGGTGGATCTGGCCGGGGTGCGTCTGGGGTTGTGCTCGGCCCTTCAGCTCGGCTGTGGACGTCGCTCGGCCCTTCAGCTCGGCTGTGGACGTCGCTCGGCCCTTCAGCTCGGCTGTGGACGTCGCTCGGCCCTCTCTGGCTGCGCCGCCGTGTGCCTTGCTCCCCCCACCTGCCTCGCCGTGTGCCTTGCTCCCCCCACCTGCCTCGCCGTGTGCCTTGCTCCCCCCACCTGCCTCGCCGTGTGCCTTGCTCCCCCCACCTGCCTCGCCGTGTGCCTTGCTCCCCCCACCTGCCTCGCCGTGTGCCTTGCTCCCCCCACCTGCCTCGCCGTGTGCCTTGCTCCCCCCACCTGCCTCGCCGTGTGCCTTGCTCCCCCCTCCCGGGCCCGTCGGGACTGCCTGGACGGATTGGCGCGTTGGGAGCCGCGCCTTGGGGGGGGGCTCTGTAAGGACTCTGCCCGGACTCTGGCCACGTGCATCTGTTTATGTTTCTCGTCACGTGTCTGCCCCGCCTTCGTCTGCTCCTCCCCGTCATCACACCTGATCCTTATTGTGTCATTGTCGTCTTGTATTTAACTGTGCCGCGTTGCATCGTGCAGCGCGGCATCCACTGTGATTTGTACTGTGATTTGTCCTGTCTAGTCTGCGTCCTGTTTCATGTTTTCAGTTATTAAACCCTATTTTGATTTATGCTATCCTGCGTTTGGGTCCGCTCTGTTTCCCGTCGTTACAGTGTGAGTGAGTTAGCCTTGGAATCAGTTCATCCTGCTGGATTTGTTTAAGAGGAGGTTGTTCAATAAATGTTCAGCAAAAGTTGTTTGTTTATTCATTTAGTACATTATTATGTTTCATTATTGGGGTGTTTAAAGAACTGATCTATATTCAGGTTATTCTTCATCTTTGAAAAAAAAAACCAAGGTTAAATATGCTAGTTTTAATGCATTCTGCACTAAAATGACTTATTATTCAGAGCTTATAAAAAGTGAAAATTGCATAATTATAAGCATGTTTGTCTAGTTTCAAGACCTAACAGTATTTGTAGTGACTAGATTTAAATATTGTAGTTTTAATGCAATTTGCACTAAATGTATGTATTATTCAATTCTTATAAAAAAGAAAAAACTGCACAGCTTTAAGAATTTTTGTCTAGTTTTAAGATCTAATTGCATTTATTAGTGACTAGATATTTATGCTATTTTCAAGAATTCTTATCAAGTCCATTTTGCTTACCCCATTGGCAGATTTCTTTGCTTGATTCTAGTACACTTTAACTAGATTTAAGCATATCTAGCCTTAAGTCTTCTTTGGTCTGGTCTTTTTCTACTGAAAACTTCACACCACAAATAAAGTACAAGACTTACCATTTTAAATTTAAGTATTGGGGGTCAACCATCCAGGGTGACGGGCAGTGTGGAAAAGATGAAACAAGGAAGAGCTGAAAACTGCTCTTCCCCCATCCAGTCCACCCTCCCCTTCCCCCATCCAGTCCCCTCTGCTATACTAAAAATAAATATAGATAATTGGTGCAGAGACTAGCAGTAGCAGCAGCTAAAGTAGTAATACCACCCTGCTGCCCTTTTGTTCATCTAGACCTCTTCTCCTACATTCAGATGATTCCACCGCTTTCTGTGTTCAAAACACACACCATATGTGAAACTAAAAATCTCTCTTGACTCAGGTATGGCTCTGCTTTTATTATTGCTAAGGCTCACTTAGCACACAGCAGCCAGCCATGTCTTATAATGTAGTTGCCCCTGTCTTGGCAGTGTGTTCCCAAATTTTCACCTGATTATTTTCCTCAGTTTTCAGTTTCATCCCTGATTTAGGTCATTATATGTGTGTTACGACCTTGGTGCAAAGTATCAGTGTTGTTTCCATGTGCACGCACTATACCAAGCCCTGTTTCCTGGATCCTGTTTCTTGTTTTATCATAGCTCTTACTCAATTGATTTTTTTCCTTGTCTCTCTGACCTCAGTTTCTATTCACATATTTGTGTGTTCTTGCCCATGCCTGTTTACGTCCCTTTGCCGATTACCCAACCTCTGCCAGTTTATTGGATTTAGATTGTGTTTTAGTTTGTTTGCTACCAGCGCCAATAAAACATAATCCACCTACGTTTAAATCCACCTGTGTTTCTCCTTAACCACATGACAGATGTTTTAACTCTGCCATGTGACATTTTCTTATGCAAAGCAGAGCTCTTTTTTTATAGTTGTAGAGTCCAACGTCAATACTTGTCTTACATGTTAATCCAAGACTGGAGAACAGTGCTACTTTTTATCTGCGAATAAAAGTCAGAATTTGCTTCTAGTATCATCGTAAGATGTTTAAGAACCTAGTCCTGACCTGTTTCTGGCCTTTAACAAATCAAGTCCTTCACTTCCTGTCTGTGCTGAAATCTGAGAAAAATGGGGCAGAATTAGGTTTTGTTGAAATAAGGAATCCTGCTTCGGAAGGGTAGTTAAAGTAAGATGGAAATCAGTCTTCATCTGAATCTTTCCAGGATTAATAAATCAGGTGAAGAAAACAGGCACGGTTGCTATTATGCTTTAATTTACAGTTTGGTAATAATCCAGTTATGAGCAAGTAATCAGATATTTAATATTATCAGATTTTAATATTATTTTATGTAATACTTAATGTATTTTCAATTATCCAAGATGGCACCGGGGGCACGGTGGCTTAGTGGTTAGCACATTCGCCTCACACCTCCAGGGTCAGGGTTCGATTCCCGCCTCCACCTTGTGTGTGTGGAGTTTGCATGTTCTCCCCGTGCCTCGGGGGTTTCCTCCCCCGGTCCAAAGACATGCATGGTAGGTTGATTGGCATATCTGGAAAATTGTCCCTAGTGTGTGAGTGCGTGAGTGAATGAGAGTGTGTGTGTGCCCTGCGATGGGTTGGCACTCTGTCCAGGGTGTATCCTGCCTTGATGCCCGATATGACGCCTGAGATAGGCACAGGCTCCCCGTGACCCGAGGTAGTTCGGATAAGCGGTAGAAGATGAATGAATGAAAGATGGCACCTCACACCTTTATTTAAGTTTCGTGCCATGTTTTTTTGTGTTTTTATGCACTTTATACAAACCACTATGCAACTACACATCTAAGGGGTCCAAGCTTGTTATTTTTGCAGTATGCCTTGTATTCTTTTTTGGTATTGCCTCGGGAGACCCCTTCAGTCACGGCTCCATTGTTTACACCTAGAATCAGCTGTTAGCTCTAAGTCACGCCAGACTTCTCTACAGGCAGAAACCGGAGATTCCTTCAGAGATGCGGAGAAAGAGAAGACTGCAGAGCAGGACTGAAATGGAGAAGAGGAAATGGATGTATAAACCAAACATGGTCATGGAAAACATCCGTTCCCTCTCCATTTAGATAGATGTACTGTACTAACGGCACTCACTAACCCGGCTGCAGAGAAAATATCGGGAGTGCAGCTTTCTGTTTTTTACTGAGACGTGGCTAAATGATCTCAAATTTGCCTTACTGGTAACTGTGGACTGTTTTAAAATTGTACAGGCAGACAGAAAAGTTGCGGAGAGCAGTAAGAAGAAAGGAGGGGGAGTTCTGACACTCTTCCGACCAGACCCATGTGGCTCCTTTTTGTTTTAAGGCATGCAGAGGTGCAGCTCTCTCAGCGAAACCAGGAATAAATTGTTGATAACATCCAGCTAGACCAAGAAATCTCTGTACATCATTGAGTGACTGAGGGGTTGGAAACTCCCTCACAGCTCTCACCTTTTCTGGACCGGTCTTCACACCTTCAGCTGACACAACATGCCCCAAGAATATGTGTCCTCTGGACCAGGTTGCATTTCTTGAGATTAAGTGTTAAACCTGCTTTATGCAGACAGCTTAGGACTTGTCCCAGAGGTGTCCCAGATGTTGTTCTTCACAAATGGAATAAACATCAATGTTGTCTATATAAACAGCACTCCCCTTTTAAGTCTTTCAACACAATCTCCATCATCCTTTCATAATAGAAATTCATAAAGTCCTGAAGATGTAACAAATCCTGTCTTGGGAATACTGCTTGGCTCCATTTCTAGTTGCCAGTACCCACTTTTCAGACCCAGGGTGCTAAACACTGTGGCTCTATGCAGTGATTCTAGGATCTCTAGGATTTGAGGCATTGGAGAGCAGTTGAGATTGGAGAGCAGTTGAGCATTGAGACCCCTGTAATCAATACAGAATTGTGTACTTCCATCTTTCTTTGGTACCAATACTAGAGGAGTGTCAGGACTCAGCCCGGACTTTGGAAATGTGCTTTTGTTGATGTTCTGTGTTCACGATGTCTGCCCGCCCTTGTCTCTTCCTCCCCGCTTCTGCTCACCTGTTCCTCATGTGTTAATTGTTGTTAGTATTTAGTCGAGCCGCATTGCCTTAAGCAGTGCGGAATCCTCTGTTGTTGTCTGCTTATGTCATCCTTGTCCCTGTTTCATGTTTTTTTTAGTTAATATTTTACGCTATCCTGCATTTGAGTCTGTTTTTATCCCCGCGTCCCTGACAGAAGGATTCCGCCACATCTAAGACAGCAGGATAGCGTCAGCCTGGACTGGCTCTGTGGGAGCAAAAGAAAAATGCTCCCACAGAGCCGGTCCAGGCTGACGCGTGGGCACCGTCTCACTTCCTGTTTGCGGTCCATGTCACCAGCCTGACTTTTTTTTGTTGTTGTTGTTTTTTCTCTTGCTGTCCTGTGACATTGCCCCGCACCTGTCCAGTGGGGGACGCCGCTTCACTTGCGGTTTGACTGCCGTCCCACTTCCTGTCCGCAGGGGTGTTGCAGGCCCGTGTTTTGCCCCCATTGATTTTTGTTGTTGATTTTTGCTCTGTGGAGGATTTTTTATTTTTTATTTTTTTCCTGAGGGCCCGCCCAGGAATGTTGTCTGGTCCTGCTGCTTTGCGGGGATGATCTTCCTCAGAGCTTTGTGTACCTGGGTTGTTGAGACGGTTGGTGGAGGGGAGGGCGGTTGGGTGGTCCAGTTGTGTGTAAGCCCCCTCTCTGCAGTGTAGCTGGGGCCGCAAAGTGGGTGTAGAATGTGTTGAGGTCGTCCGGCAGGCTGTCTGTTGAGGTGATGTTGGTGGTGGTGTTCCTGTAGACTGTGATGTGCTGCTGCAGGCCTTGCCACATCCTCCCCAAGTCAGCAGTAGAATAGAAGCTGTCCAGCTTCTCTCTGTACTGCCTCTTGGCCACTGTGATGGCTTTTCTCAGTCCATACTTTGCAGCTTTGTACTCGGTCTCATTGCCTGATCTAAATGCATGAGAGCGAGCACGCAGCATGTGACATACCTGAGTGTTTAGCCAGGGCTTCTGGTTTGGAAACTTCCTGATTTGTATGGTGGGCACGATGTTATCGACACAAGTGCTGATGTACCCAGTCACATACTCAGCATAGTCCTGTACGCTGACGGCAGAGTCCTCCAGAGTGGCTGCAGCTTTAAACACATCCCAGTCTGTCAGAGCAAAACAGTCCTGCAGGGTGCTCCCAGTCTCTGGGGTCCAGAGTTTAACCTGTTTGGTGACAGGGTGTGCTTGTTTCAGCCTTTGTCTGTAAGCAGGGTACAGGAACAAAGAGATGTGGTCTGAGTGTCCGAAGTGGGGGCGGGGTGCAGCCCTGTATGCACCACGTATGTTGCTGATTCAATTCAATTTATTTGTACCATGCTTTTAACAATTCACATTGTCTCAAAGCAGCTTTAAGTATAGAAACAGAATAAATATTGTAAAGTTACTATAATCTCTATATAATATAACTATATAACATCTATCCTAATGAGCAAGCCTGGGGCCAGAAAAGAACCTTATCTTCATTTTTGTGACATGGACAAGATATAAAAATAAGTAAATGTACATAATGTCATTTCTACAATAGTTTGTAGTAGAGTGGAATTGTGTAACCAAGAGCTCCTTAGGAACTAATGGGTCAGTGCAATTTCAGAGTTAACCACAGACCCAACTCTAATTCTTTCCTGCAAAAGTCTTCAAATGAGACATAAAGGTTCAACATGGCGAACCTTTAGGGATGGTAAGGGTTTAGCTCTGTGGTGGCAATTAAATTAGAAGGCTTGCTTTTGCTTTTCCATTGTGTGATTGTGAGACCTCACAGACTGCTCTGACCTCCTCAGGATCGGGTCTCATTCCTCATGGTTTAACTTCAACCAAGCAGACACAATTCCCCAATATCTTCGTAAGTCATTGTTCATGCTTTTCAATGGTATCTGAATATACCAATATTTTGTCCATATACAAAGATACCCCTTCAAGCCTTTGGGAAAATATTTCTGGGGCACTGGTAATGCAGAAAGGAAGATGTTTATAGGAGTACCTTCCAAAGCGCATATTGAGGGTCAATTTGGTCTTTTCCATACTTTGCAGCTCTTTTACTTTTTGTATGAGACAGTTCAACTCTGCGTGCGCATTGTGAACTTCAATAAGTTTCACCAGACCCACTGAGAATGCAGTGAATCTGCTTAACAAATTGTTCACATTTTGTCCATGGATGGCATACACTGGGAATGTGTTCACACTTCCTTTATATGTAGTCCTGACATGAAATTCCCCTAAGCACACTAGTTGACCTCCATGACTGCACAGTGAAACACTTGATTGCTCCAGCTTTCTCCTTAAATTAAGCATGCAGTATGTTTCTTCACACATGTTGTTTGCATCTGCACCAGCATCAATTTTAAATATAACTGGTGTCATTCCAGTGAAAATTTGCACAATGCACTTGTAATTATTTCTTTGTGAACTTTTAACAACACCCAGGAAATAAGGCTTTTGTGAAACAGACTCTGTCTCTTCTCTCAATAATTTGCTGTGACATTCTTTTACTGTGACCCACTTTTTTACATTTATTGCATGTTGCTTTTATTGCTGGACAATTTTTTTTCCTGTTGTCTATAGACGATTTCTACATCTTCCACATTTTGGTTCACCTTGCTCTTTGTCAGATTACCTTTTAGGGTTCCATTTCTGCTTTCCTCTGTCTGCTGCCTTTCCTTGGGCTATCTCTTGTACTGCAGTGCACACCTCCCCCTGCTGGTGAACAGCAGTAATAGAGTTGATGTTATTGTAGCAGTATTGTCCCTATAGAGAAATAATGGGGCAGGGTTTTAAAGTGGGCTTTGGTGTCAGTGACCTCATAGGGCAGGGCCTTATTTCCAGTATGCCATGTGAATGGCCATGAGGTAAGAGCTGTTTGCTGGTTTATGTGTTTAATTAACGTTTAAGTTTTATTTAAGTGATTTATTTTTGAGGACTGAGAAAGCCCCGTGGGATAATTTTCTGGGATACAAGGACTTTTTTTTATCAGAAAACAAATGGCTTCCAATACAGTTTTTGACTATAATGAGAATCCTGACTTTATCCACTGGAGATAAACTTTTTAAAGTTGAAAAAAGAATTTTAATACATATACAAGTGATTTTGTTTTTCACTCAAGCACTATTTAATACACGCAGGTATACATACACACACACACACACACACACACACACACACACATGCTACTACATGCTAAAATACATGAAAATGCATTCACTTTTAAAGGTTTACTTAAAACGGCTCCGTTCTTCCTTTGACGTGATTTACTATATAAGGAGTTCTGCCTAGCAACAAGACAACTGCTCTGATTGGTGGATTCCAAAAATTGGATCTTTTGAAAAAGAAAAGGGAAAAGAGTCTGAAGATCTTCACAGTACTCGGTTGGAGATGATGCTATTCCCAAACCAGGCAGTGATGCAGCTGCTCGGGATGCTCTCCTGAGCAAGTACAGACACTGCTGAGCTTTTCTGTTGATGGAGCTGCTACTGATGGTTCTCTGCCATATGAACACCGAGGAATTTATTCCTCTTGTCAATTTTCAAGGTGAATCCGTCAATGTTCAGTTAAGAATGGTCACTGAGTGTTAAATACATTTAATAAAATTCACACTCTGAGCTATAAAAGAAAATTGAAAGTTTTTAATCTCAGAAATGTCAAATAGTCTCAATGAGTGTGTGGAATACATTCAGTAAAACTTCCCTAAAGGTTCCATGTATATGAATATGCTGTAAATGTCAAAATGGAAATCAGTCTCTGCACTTCAAGATAAAGAACCAGGGACTTAAAACCAGTTAAAGCAAAAACATTCATTCATCAGATTTGTAGGTCTGTTTCAAGGTAGGTTTTTATGTTTTTGTTTAAACTATATTTAAACTATAACTGCATTCATTTAAGCAGATGTTTAGATATGGTCTAATGTTTCTCTCACATCTTAAAATATATTTTTCTCTGTATGTAAGAGAGTGAATATATAAATATTTGTTAGTATTTCGTTAAAAGCTATTTTAAATGTTATTTTTAGCTTTATATAATGACTTTTTTCAGGTTTTGGAAGAAAATTAATTAATTTATTTCATTTGATTGCATGGACATATGTTTACATTGTTTTTAAAAAAAGCTAAAGTTTAACTAATAAATTCCAGTAGTGTTTAAAGCATTGCAGTGTAATATGGTGTTCAGTGTGGAGTTAATTTGATAATGAGGAAGTAATTGAGAGGAATTAGAAAGTGGAATTTGTCTGAATCCAATAGTCTGATATGCCAAGTTCACAGAGCCATTATTAATTATTACATGATCCGGGAATCTGTGAATGCATCTCTCAAACATCTCAAACAGGAGCTAATCATTTTATTTTTGTAGCTTTTTAAATTTAACTACAATCCTGCTGCTGAGCACTTAATAATCGCTCAACTGAGTGGGCATTGTTCATTTTAACAGCACCTCCAACCTCATTCAATCAAAACATATGTTCTTTAAGTTGGAGGTTTTCTTCTAAATCCCAGCCTGCTTGGCAACATGAGTGTGAATAAGTAGCGATTTTTCTAAAATTTTTTATTTCATTTCATTTGATAGGGCGGAATAATAATAATAATGATAATAATAATAATAATAATAATAATAATAATAATAATAATAATAATAATTAAAGCTGCAAGCAGCATTTCCCGGGTTTAAGCGTTTAAGGCCTTTGGATTGACATGACAATATATGTTATGTCATGCTACATATGTCATGCTACAGAGGGTGCCACAACATATGTCATGTGAAGTACTCACCCGTCCAGTTTTCCCTAAAATAAACAAAGTCATATCCATTAGAGATGAGCCGGATACTTGGCTGAAACAAGTATCCGGTACGGATAAAGCACTTCTGCCGAGTACAAGTATTATACGAGTAATACGAGTCAATATCTGTGCTCGGATTGTATGAAAATCATCATTGGCTAGCTGATTGTGTCAGCGTTCTGTGATAGGCTAGTCACAGCGCCCCTCCCCTACAGTGATAGGCTAGTCACAGCGCCCCTCCCCTACACACATACAGATGTATTGTGTTGCTGTGTCTCGCTCTGCTCACTCACAGTCACACACAGAACAGCTCTCTGTCTCTCCCTCAGTCACTCGGGTTCGCGGGTCTTTTCCGTTAACGTTTAGGGTTTCTTCAGCTTTTTACTTCGGGTTGTAACGTTAATAATACGTACTTACTAACCAGTAGAGTTCTGGTAAACGTGGGTTTGTTCAGACGTGGTGCTTGCTTGGTAGAATGCGACTCGCATTGCGTCTCTGCCTATCGGAGATTTTTTTTCTTTTTTAAACCTTCAGCTGTCTCTAACCAGTAACCAGACACTGTGTGTCTGACACGTTTTTGCTGTATTTCATAAAAACATAAAGGTAGTAAGCTAGTGTTATAAATATTACAAATTAATTATTACCGGGTAAAGCCCAGCCCATTTCAAGACAAGCCGGGTTAGGCCCCACCCACTCCGAGTCAGAACCAGAATCAGAATCTTTGTCTTACAAGTCAGCGTACAATTGGGTTTTTGGACTGTTGGTGGCGCTAGAGGGCTTTTTTTTTTAAAAATGGCTGTTTTTAGTGATTTTTCTGTTATAGCGCCACGAAGTGGCCAATCGCCACGGTTTTTGAACTGTGACCTCAGTTTGACCTCTTTCACATGTGTCCCAAGCTTGGTGTTGATAGCTCATTTAGTTCTTGAGTTATTGACATTTGAGTAAAACTGGCTACTCACAGTCCAAACGTTTTGGGGCCCCTTAAGGACCCTGAATCAAAATTGAAACTTTTTTTCAAAGATTATTGTCATTGAGACTCCAGAGAATATTACTGCACTGGATTGGTCTCGATCAGGAGAAAAACCTAGGACTAGTTAGCAAAAGTAGGTTTCGGATAAAACGCGCTATAGCAAAAAAATTTAATGGCGTAGATGAAATCGGAGATATACGTTTTTTAAGTCATGAGCCAAGGATTCCAATGATATAAATCACTTGAGATTTGGACATAAGGATTTTAGGGGTTTAGGGGTTATGGGGACAAACGCCCGATTCCGCTGATTGTCCGATTCCGCTGAGATTTTGGCCCTGAGTAACTCTGACCAGTACTACCATCTGACCAAGTTTGAGCTCTCTAGGCCTTACGGTTTGGGCTGCACGACTGTTTCTAGGGCGGAATAATAATAATAATAATAATAATTAAAGCTGCAAGCAGCATTTCCCGGGTTCAAGCGTTTAAGGCCATTAGGGAGTTTAAGGCCTTAAAGGATTTTCACATACACAAAGTGACCCGCAAGTTACAGAGGGTGCCACAATATATGTCATGCCATGCTACATATGTCATGCTACAGAGGGTGCCACAATATGTCATGTGAAGTACTCACCCGTCCAGTTTTCCCTAAAATAAACAAAGTCATATCCATAAAGCGAAGAAACACAAGCACCTAGATGCAGAACGAGTGACCTGCAAGTCATTTCCTGAAGAAAATGTGAATGTGCTTGCACGTGGCAAATTCCCCTCATCATGCTGAGTGTTTTGATATGTCACATGTCCATGTTGTGCTGTTTTGATTTCGCTCATTTTGGGGGCGGGGCTACACGTGACGTCATCAGAATACCCGCGAGAATCAGAATCTTTCTCAGAATCAGAATCTTTGCCTTACAAGTTAGCACACAATTGCGTTTTTGGACTGTTGGGGGCGCTAGAGGGCTTTTTTTAAAAAATGGCTGTTTTTAGTGATTTTTCCATTATAGCGCCAGGAAGTGGCCAATCGCCACGTTTTTTGAACTGTGCCCTCAGTTTGACCTCTTTCACATGTGTCCCAAGTTTGGTGTTGATAG
>NC_083461.1:26548492-26660992 GCF_030014155.1 Tachysurus vachellii | reverse complement strand
GAGGGGCGCTGAAGCGCCCCAAATTGTCCGATTCCGCTGAGACCTTGGCCCTGAGTAACTGTGACCAGTACTACTATCTGACCAAGTTTGAGCTCTCTAGGCCTTTCGGTTTGGGCTGCACGACCGTTTCTAGGGAGGAATAACAATAATAATAATAATAATAACAATAATAATAATAATAATAAAAATCTGAGCAAATACAATAGTGTTCCAGCGCTTCGCGCTTGAACCCTAATAATAATAATAATAATAATAATAATAATAATAATAATAATAATAATAATAATAATAAAAATCCTAACAAAAACAATAGGTTTCCAGCGCTTCGCGCTTGAACCCTAATAATAATAATAATAATAAAAATCCTAACAAAAACAATAGGTTTCCAGCGCTTCGCACTTGAACCCTAATAATAATAATAAAAATCCTAACAAAAGCAATAGGTTTCCAGCGCTTCGCGCTTGAACCCTAATAATAATAATAAATATAGCTGCAAGCAGCGATACCGGGGTCAAGCCGATCAGATGCGCTCAGAACATGTCGCTGATGAACCATACCAAGTTTCGTAGCGATATGGCATTGCATTCGTAAAATGTGTGTGTGTGTGTGTGTGTGTGAGTGTCTGTGTGTGTGAGTGTGTGTGTGTCTCTGTGCGTCTGTGTGTGTGTGTGAGTGCGTGTGTGTGTGCATGTCTGTGTGTCTGTGTGAGTCTGTGTCTGTGTGAGTGTGTGAGTGTGTGTGTGAGTGTGTGTGTGTGTGTGTGTGTGTGTGTGTAAATGTGTGTGTAAGTTTGTGTGTGTTCCTCGTATGTGAAAACATACTTGGCAATAAAGTTTGTGTGTGAGTGTGTCTGTGTGTGTGTGAGTGTGTCTGTGTGTGTGTGAGTGTGTCTGTGTGAGTGTCTGTGTGTGTCTGTCTGTGTGTGTGAGAGAGAGTGTGTGTGTGTGTGTGTGTGTGTGTGTGAGTGTGTGTGAGTGTCTGTGTGTCTGTGTGTGTGTGTGTGTGAGTGTGAGTGCGTGTGTGAGTGTGTCTGTGTGAGTGTGTGTGTGTGTGTGTGTGAGTGTCTGTGTGTGTCTGTGTGTGTGTGTGTGTGTGAGAGAGAGTGTGTGTGTGAGTATGTGAGTGTGCGAGTGTGAGTAAGTGTGTGTGTGTAAATGTGTGTGTAAATGTGTGTGTAAGTGTGTGTTTGTCCCTCATAAAGACCTTTCTGATTCTGGTTCTGATTCTGATTTTGCAAGAATTTTGCCTAAACATACTTGGCAATAAAGACTTTGTGATTCTGATTCTGATGTTGCAAGAATTTTGCCTCTAGGCCTTACGATTCAGCACAAAATTGGGTTTTTGGACTGTTGGTGGCGCTAGAGGGTTTGAGCTAGACACACCAAAGTTGCTACAGTAACTTCTAAGACTGGCCTCTACATGTTTGCCAAATTTCATAACTTTCCTACGTACGGTTCTATGGGCTGCCATTGACTTCAATGACGGACCGTTCACGGCCGTTTCTAGGGCGGAATAATAATAATAATAATAACAATAGGTGTCTATGCCCCTTCGGGGCTTGACCCCTAATAATAATAATAATAATAATAATAATAATAATAATAAATAATAATAATAATAATAAAAATCCTAACAAAAACAATAGGTTTCCAGCGCTTCGCGCTTGAACCCTACTTGAAGCTGCAAGCAGCATTTCCTGGGTTCAAGCGTTTAAGGCCTTTAGGGAGTTTAAGGCCTTAAAGGATTTTCACATACACAAAGTGACCCGCAAGTTACAGAGGGTGCCACAATATATGTCATGTCATGCTACATATGTCATGCTACAGAGGGTGCCACAATATATGTCATGTGACGTACTCACCTGTCCAGTTTTCCCTAAAATAAACAAAGTCATATCCATAAAGCGAAGAAACACAAGCACCCAGATGTAGAACGAGTGACCCGCAAGTCATTTCCTGAAGAAAATGTGAATGTGCTTGCACGTGGCAAATTCCCCTCATCGTGCTGAGTGTTTTGATGATTATGTCACATGTCCATGTTGTGCTAACTGTTTTGATTTCAACTTCAACTAACTTTTGGATTTCGCTTATTTTGGGGGTGGGGCTACATGTGACGTAAGTTCCCCTCATCGTGCTGAGTGTTTTGATATATGACATGTCCATGTTGTGCTAACTTTTTGATTTCGCTCATTTTGGGGGCGGGGCTACACGTGACGTCATCAGAATACCCACGAGAATCAGAATCTTTCTCAGAATCAGAATATATGCACAGAATTGGGTTTTTGGACTGTTGGTGGCGCTAGAGGGCTTTTTTTTAAAAAATGGCTGTTTTTAGTGATTTTTCCGTTATAGCACCACCAAGTGGCCAATTGCCAAGGTTTTTGAACTGTGACCTCAGTTTGACCTCTTTCACATGTGTGCCAGGTTTGGTGTTGATAGCTCATTTAGTTCTTGAGTTATTGACATTTTAGTAAAACTGGCTCCTCACAGTCCAAACGTTTTGGGGCCCCTTAAGGACACTGAATCAAAATGTAGACTTTTTTTCGAAGATTATTGACAATGAGACTCCAGAGAATATTACTGCACTGGATTGGTCTCGATCAGGCGAAAAACCTAGGACTAGTTAGCAAAAGTAGGTTTTGGACAAAATGCACTATAGCGAAAAACTTTTCAAGGGGGGAATGAAATTGGAGATATACGTTTTTTAAGTCATGAGCCAAGGATTCCAATGATATAAAGCACTTGAGATTTGGACATACGGTTTGGGAGTTATGGGCACAAACGCGTTGAGGGGCGCTGAAGCGCCCCAAATTGTCCGATTCCGCTGAGACCTTGGCCCTGAGTAACTGTGACCAGTACTACTATCTGACCAAGTTTGAGCTCTCTAGGCCTTTCGGTTTGGTCTGCACGACCGTTTCTAGGGAGGAATAACAATAATAATAATAATAATAACAATAATAATAATAATAATAAAAATCTGAGCAAATACAATAGTGTTCCAGCGCTTCGCGCTTGAACCCTAATAATAATAATAATAATAATAATAATAATAATAATAATAATAATAAAAATCCTAACAAAAACAATAGGTTTCCAGTGCTTCGCGCTTGAACCCTAATAATAATAATAATAATAAAAATCCTAACAAAAACAATAGGTTTCCAGCGCTTCGCACTTGAACCCTAATAATAATAATAAAAATCCTAACAAAAGCAATAGGTTTCCAGCGCTTCGCGCTTGAACCCTAATAATAATAATAAATATAGCTGCAAGCAGCGATACCGGGGTCAAGCCGATCAGATGCGCTCAGAACATGTCGCTGATGAACCATACCAAGTTTCGTAGCGATATGGCATTGCATTCGTAAAATGTGTGTGTGTGTGTGTGTGTGTGTGTGAGTGTCTGTGTGTGTGAGTGTGTGTGTGTCTCTGTGCGTCTGTGTGTGTGTGTGAGTGCGTGTGTGTGTGCATGTCTGTGTGTCTGTGTGAGTCTGTGTCTGTGTGAGTGTGTGAGTGTGTGTGTGAGTGTGTGTGTGTGTGTGTGTGTGTGTGTGTGTAAATGTGTGTGTAAGTGTGTGTGTGTTCCTCGTATGTGAAAACATACTTGGCAATAAAGTTTGTGTGTGAGTGTGTCTGTGTGTGTGTGAGTGTGTCTGTGTCTGTGTGAGTCTCTGTGTGTGTGTGTCTGTGTGTGTCTGTCTGTGTGTGTGAGAGAGTGTGTGTGTGTGTGTGTGTGTGTGTGTGTGTGTAAATGTGTGAGTATGTGAGTGTGCGAGTGAGTATGTGAGTGTGCGAGTGTGGAAACTTGGTATGGTTCATCAGCGACATGTTCTGAGCGCATCTGATCGGCTTGACCCCGTGTGTGTGTGTGTGTGTGTGTGTGTGTGTGTGTGTGTGTGTGTGTGAGTGTGAGTGTGTGTGTGTGCGTGTGTGAGTGTGTGTGTGTATGTGTCTCTGTGCGTCTGTTTGTGTGTGTGCATGTCTGTGTGTGTGTGTGTGTGTGTGTGTGTGTGAGTGTGTGTGTGTGTGTCTTTGTGAGTGTGTGTGTGTGAGTGTGTGTGTGTCTGTGTGTGTGTTTGGGAGTGTGTGTGTGTATGTGTGTAAATGTGTGTGTCAGTGTGTGTGTGTTCCTCGTATGTGAAAACATACTTGACAATAAAGTGTGTGTGTGAGTGTGTCTGTGTGAGTGTGTGTGTGTGTGTGAGAGTGTGTGTGTGTGTGTGTGTGTAAATGTGTGTGTATGTGAGTGTGTGTGTGAGTGTCTGTGTGAGTGTGTGTGTAAATGTGTGTGTAAGTGTGTGTGTTCCTCGTCTGTGTGAGTCTCTGTGTGTGAGTGTCTGTGTGTGTCTGTGTGTGTGTGTGAGAGGGTGTGTGTGTGTGAGAGTGTGAGTGTGTGTGTGAGTGTCTGTGTGTGTGAGTGTCTGTGTGTGTCTGTGTGTGTGTGTGTGAGTGTGTCTGTGTGAGTGTGTGTGTGTGAGTGGGAGTGCGTGTGTGTGTGCCTGTGTGAGTGTGTGTGTGTGTGTGTGAGTGTCTGTGTGTGTCTGTGTGTGTGTCTGTGTGTGTGTGTGTGTGTGTGTGTGTGAGTGTGTGTGTGAGTATGTGAGTGTGCGAGTGTGAGTAAGTGTGCGAGTGTGAGTAAGTGTGTGTGTAAATGTGTGTGTCAGTGTGTGTGTGTGTTCCTCATAAAGACCTTTCTGATTCTGATTCTGATTTTGCAAGAATTTTGCCTAAACATACTTGGCAATAAAGACCTTTCTGATTCTGATTCTGATTGAGATGTTGCAAGAATTTTGCCTCTAGGCCTTACATTTCAGTGTGTGTGTCTAAGTGTGAGTGTGTGTGTAAGTGTGAGTGTGTGTGTAAGTGTTTGTGTAAGTGTGTGTGTAAGTGTGTGTATGTGTGTGTGTGTGAGTGAGTGTGTGAGTGTCTTTGAGTGAGTGTGAGTGTGTGAGTCAGTGAAGGTGTTTGTATGTGAATGAGTGTGCCAGTGTGAGCAAGTGTGCGAGTGTGAGTGTGTGTAAGTGTGAGTGTGTGCGAGTGTGAGTGAGTGTGTAACTGTGAGTGTGTGTATGTGAGTGTGAGTGTGTATGTGAGTGTGCGAGTGAGTATGTGAGTGTGCAAGTGTGAATAATTGTTTGTGTGTGTGTGTGTAAATGTGTGTGTAAGTGTGTGTGTGTTCCTCGTATGTGAAAACATACTTGGCAATAAAGTGTGTGTGTGAGTGTGAGTGTGTATGTGTGTGTGTCTGTGTGTCTGTGTGTGTGTGTAAATGTGTGTATGTGAGTATGTGTGTATGTGTGTGAGTATGTGAGTGTGCGAGTGAGTATGTGAGTGTGCGAGTGTGGAAACTTGGTATGTTTCATCACCGACATGTTCTGAGCGCATCTGATCGGCTTGACCCCGTGTGTGTGTCTGTGTGAGTGTGTGAGTGTGCGTGTGTGTATGTGTCTCTGTGCGTCTGTGTGTGTGTGTGTATGTGTGTGAGTATGTGAGTGTGCGAGTGAGTATGTGAGTGTGCGAGTGTGGAAACTTGGTATGTTTCATCACCGACATGTTCTGAGCGCATCTGATCGGCTTGACCCCGTGTGTGTGTCTGTGTGAGTGTGTGTGTGTGCGTGTGTGAGTGTGCGTGTGTGTATGTGTCTCTGTGCGTCTGTGTGTGTGTGTGTGAGTGTGTGTGTGTGTGTGTGTGAGTGTGTGTGTGTGTGAGTGTGTGTGAGTGTGTGTGTGTGTGTGAGAGAGTGTGTGTGTGTAAATGTGTGTGTATGTGAGTGTGTGTGAGTATGTGAGTGTGCGAGTGTGTGTGTAAATGTGTGTGTAAGTGTGTGTGTTCCTCGTCTGTGTGAGTGTGTGTGTCTGTGTGAGTATGTGAGTGTGCGAGTGTGTGTGTAAATGTGTGTGTAAGTGTGTGTGTTCCTCGTCTGTGAGAGTGTGTGTGTCTGTGTGAGTGTGAGTGTCTGTGTGTGTGTGTGTCTGTGTGTGTGTCTGTGTGTGTCTGTGTGTGAGTGTGAGTGTGTGTGTGTGTGTGTGTGTGTGTGTGTGAGTGAGTGTGTCTGTGTGAGTGTGTGTGTGTGAGTGTGTGTGTGAGTGTCTGTGTGTGTCTGTGTGCGTGTGTGTGTGAGAGAGTGTGTGTGTGTGAGTATGTGAGTGTGCGAGTGTGAGTAAGTGTGTGTGTGTAAATGTGTGTGTAAATGTGTGTGTAAGTGTGTGTGTCCCTCATAAAGACCTTTCTGATTCTGGTTCTGATTCTGATTTTGCAAGAATTTTGCCTAAACATACTTGGCAATAAAGACCTTTGTGATTCTGATTCTGATTCTGATGTTCTAAGAATTTTGCCTCTAGGCCTTACGATTCAGCACAAAATTGGGTATTTGGACTGTTGGTGGCGCTAGAGGGTTTGAGCTAGACACACCAAAGTTGCTACAGTAACTTCTAAGACTGGCCTCTACATGTGTGCCAAATTTCATAACGTTCCTACGTACGGTTCTATGGGCTGCCATTGACTTCATTGACAGACGGAAGAAGAAGAAGAAGAAGAAGAAGAAGAAAACTAACGATAACAATAGGTGTCTACGCCCCTTCGGGGCTTGACTCCTAATAATAATAATGATAATAAGAAGAAGAAGAAGAAAAAGAAGAAAACTAACGATAACAATAGGTGTCTACGCCCCTTCGGGGCTTGACCCCAATAATAATAATAATTAAAGCTGCAAGCAGCATTTCCCGGGTTCAAGCGTTTAAGGCCTTTAGGGAGTTTAAGGCCTTAAAGGATTTTCACATACACAAAGTTACAGAGGGTGCCACAATATATGTCATGTCATGCTACATATGTCATGCTACAGAGGGTGCCACAATATATGTCATGTGAAGTACTCACCTGTCCGGTTTTCCCTAAAATAAACAAAGTCATATCCATAAAGCGAAGAAACACAAGCACCCAGATATAGAACGAGTGACCCGCAAGTCATTTCCTGAAGAAAATGTGAATGTGCTTGCACGTGGCAAATTCCCCTCATCGTGCTGAGTGTTTTGATGATTATGTCACATGTCCATGTTGTGCTAACTGTTTTGATTTCGCTCATTTTGGGGGCGGGGCCACACGTGACGTCAGTTCCCCTCATCGTGCTGAGTGTTTTGATATATGACATGTCCATGTTGTGCTAACTTTTTGATTTCGCTCATTTTGGGGGCGGGGCTACACGTGACGTCATCAGAATACCCGCAAGAATCAGAATCTTTCTCAGAATCAGAATCTTTGCACAAAATTGGGTTTTTGGACTGTTGGTGGCGCTAGAGGGCTTTTTTTAAAAAATGGCTGTTTTTAGTGATTTTTCCGTTATAGCACCAACAAGTAGCCAATCACTGCGGTTTTTGAACTGTGACCTCAGTTTGACTTCTTTCACATGTGTCCCAGGTTTGGTGTTGATAGCTCATTTAGTTCTTGAGTTATTGACATTTTAGTAAAACTGGCTCCTCACAGTCCAAACGTTTAGGGGCCCCTTAAGGACCCTGAATCAAAATTTCGACTCCAGAGAATATTACTGCACTGGATTGTTCTCGATCAGGCGAAAAACCTAGGACTAGTTAGCAAAAGTAGGTTTCGGACAAAATGCACTATAGCGAAAAACTTTTCAAGGGGGGAATGAAATTGGAGATATACGTTTTTTAAGTAATGAGCCAAGGATTCCAATGATATAAAGCACTTGAGATTTGGACATACGGTTTGGGAGTTATGGGCACAAACGCGTTGAGGGGCGCTGAAGCGCCCCAAATTGTCCGATTCCGCTGAAACCTTGGCCCTGAGTAACTGTGACCAGTACTACCATCTGACCAAGTTTGAGCTCTCTAGGCCTTACGGTTTGGGCTGCACGACCGTTTCTAGGGCGGAATAATAATAATAATAATAATAATAATAATAATAATAATAATAATAATAAAAATCCTAACAAAAACAATAGGTTTCCAGCGCTTCGCGCTTGAACCCTAATAATAATAAGAAAACTAACGATAACAATAGGTGTCTACGCCCCTTCAGGCTCAGAACATGTCGCTGATGAACCATACCAAGTTTCGTAGCGATATGGCATTGCATTCGTAAAATGTGTGTGTGTGTGTGTGTGTGTGTGTGTGTGTGTATGTGTGTGTGTGTGAGTGTCTGTGTGTGTGTGTGTGAGTGTGTGTGAGTGTGAGTGTGTGTGTGTGTGTGAGTGCGTGTGTGTGTGTGTGTGCAAGTCTGTGTGTCTGTGTGAGTCTGTATGTATGTGTGTGTGTGTGTGTGGGTGTGAGTGTGTGTGTCTGTGTGTGTGTGTGTGTGTGTGTACTGTAAGTGTGTGTGTGTGTGTGTGAGTGTGTGTGTGAGTGTGTGTGTGTGTGAGTGTGTGTGTGAGTGTCTTTGTGTGAGTGTGTGTGAGTGTGTGTGTGAGTGTGTGTGTGTGTGTGTGTGTGTGTGTGAGTGCGTGTGTGTGTGTGTGTGTGCAAGTCTGTGTGTCTATGTGAGTCTTTGTGTGTGTGTGTGCGTGTGAGTGTGTGTGCGTGTGTGTGTGTGAGTGTGTGTGTGAGTGTCAGTGTGTGTCTGTGTGTGTGTGAGAGTGTGTGTGTGTGAGAGTGTGTGTGTGTGAGTATGTGAGTGTGCGAGTGAGCGTAAGTGTGCAAGTGTGAGTAAGTGTGTGTATGTAAATGTGTGTAAATGTGTGTGTAAGTGTGTGTGTGTCCCTCATAAAGACCTTTCTGATTCCGATTCTGATTCTAATGTTGCAAGAATTTTGCCTCCAGGCCAAACGGCCTCTACATGTGTGCCAAATTTCATAACTTTCCTACGTACGGTTCTATGGGCTGCCTTTGACTTCAATGGTGGAAGACGGAAGAATAATAATAAGAAGAAGAAGAAGAAGAAAACTAACGATAACAATAGGTGTCTACGCCCTTCGGGGCTTGACCCCTAATAATAATAATAATAATAATAATAAGAAGAAAACTAACGATAACAATAGGTGTCTACGCCCCTTCGGGGCTTGACCCCTACTAATAATAATAATAAGAAAACTAACGATAACAATAGGTGTCTACGCCCCTTCGGGGCTTGACCCCTAATAAGAAAACTAACGATAACAATAGGTGTCTACGCCCCTTCGGGGCTTGACCCCTAATAAGAAAACTAACGATAACAATAGGTGTCTACGCCCCTTCGGGGCTTGACCCCTAATAATAATAAAACTAACGATAACAATAGGTGTCTACGCCCCTTCGGGGCTTGACCCCTAATAAGAAAACTAATGATAACAATAGGTGTCTGGAAGAAGAAGAATAATAATAATAAGAAGAAAACTAACGATAACAATAGGTGTCTACGCCCCTTCGGGGCTTGACCCCTAATAATAATAATAAGAAGAAGAAGAAAACTAACGATAACAATAGGTGTCTACGCCCCTTCGGGGCTTGACCCCTAATAATAATAATAAGAAGAAGTAGAAAACTAACGATAACAATAGGTGTCTACGCCCCTTCGGGGCTTGACCCCTAATAATAAGAAAACTAACGATAACAATAGGTGTCAACGCCCCTTCGGGGCTTGACCCCTAATAATAATAAAACTAACGATAACAATAGGTGTCTACGCCCCTTCGGGGCTTGACCCCTAATAAGAAAACTAATGATAACAATAGGTGTCTGGAAGAGGAAGAATAATAATAATAATAAGAAAACTAACGATAACAATAGGTGTCTACGCCCCTTCGCGGCTTGACCCCTAATAATAATAATAAGAAGAAGAAGAAGAAAACTAACGATAACAATAGGTGTCTACGCCCCTTTGGGGCATGACCCCTAATAATAATAATAAGAAGAAGAAAACTAACGATAACAATAGGTGTCTACGCCCCTTCGGGGCTTGACCCCTAATAATAAGAAAACTAACGATAACAATAGGTGTCAACGCCCCTTTGGGCTTGACCCCTAATAATAAGAAAACTAACGATAACAATAGGTGTCTACGCCCCTTCGGGGCTTGACCCCTAAATATACAGATAATGTGATGACTGACAGTTCTGATAATGCAGTACTTATGATAAGAAGCAGTGAATATAATTAATTATGGTGAGTTGTTGATCAGGGTGCCTGGGGAAAGAAACTATTTTGTGCTACTTTTTACTGTTTTGTTTGTGACATGTTTTTTTTTCACTGATGCCCCCTGCAGCTTATGTTACTTATTTATTTTTAGTATGCTTTGAGAGTTAGCATAGTGAGTGAGTAAGCGTACTGTTGTTTTTATTCTTTCACGCCTTCTGGCTCTAGCCTTTTAATTATGCTAGCAGTGCCTGTCTGCACTTTGCACATAATTTACATTACATGTCATTAACCTGATTACAGTGATACCTAACAATTTTTCTCTCTCTCTGTCAAGCTATATATGCCAAACCTTTATAAACCACATTTATAAAATGTTCTAGAAAGGACATTATTTACATTTATACTATTTACTGTAGAGCATAGGTCACTAACAGGGGGACCGCGGTCCGGGTCCGGAGAAGCTGTCCAATCCGGACCCGGACCTACAGCCAAAACTAAAGGTTAGGATTTAAAACTTGACGGGGCGCTTCTATTTTAACCAATTGCATGCGAGTTAAGCCATCCCACGTGATAACACTCAGCCAATCAAGTCTGTGCATTCCTGAAATAAACACTGCGACTCAACAGTGCAAGACAGATGAGAGAGAATTAGAGTAAAGTTACACATGAAAGATAGCGATACATGTAGAAAACAAAGGGAGAGAAACAGACGAGTGAGACGGCGAAAGGGACAGAAACAGACGAGTGAGACGGCGAAAGGGACAGAAACAGATGAGTGAGACGGAGAACGGGAGAGAAACAGACGAGTGAGACGGAGAAAGGAAGAGAAACAGACGAGTGAGACGGAAAAAGGGAGAGAAACAGATGAGTGAGACGGAAAAAGGGAGAGAAACAGATGAGTGAGACGGATAAAGGGAGAGAAACAGACGAGTGAGACGGAAAAAGGGAGAGAAACAGACGAGTGAGACGGAGAAAGGGAGAGAAACACTTATTAAAAGTGACAATATGAAACGCCATTATGAGACAAAACATAAAGGTTTTGAACAAACATATCCACTCAAATCTGAAGACAGCATGTGAGGCAGTTTTCTCTACAATGAACATAATCAAAACTAAGTATGGTTCCAAGCTCACTAATGAGCACCTCCACATGTGTATAACGGCCCAGACTCCATTCAAGCCCAGGTTTAACATCCTGGCAAGCCAAGCTAGAGCTAGGTTCTCTCACTGAGCAAAAAGTGGGGGAGTGGGATATAAGCACTTTAAAGTTAAGCACTTTATTTAAGCATACACAATTTTCACATTTTATTTATTTTCTCTTACTATGAAATGTAGCCCTACTTTTATTTATTTAACGAGAGAACGTTATACATATCTACAATCATACATATGTTCAGTTCTATGTTATGTGACAATAAACATTGTCAAAAGGTTTTTGAATTGTACTTGATGCCGGTATTGAAACTACTAGGCTACTTAAATATATATCACACTAACTGTTTAGACATTATGATCTTCCGGACCTTTGCTTCAAGAAATTTTCTCTTACTGGACCTCTTTAAATTTTAGTTGAATACCTCTGCTGTAGAGTGTCACCCAACTGAGGATGGGTTCCCTTCTGAGCCTGTTTCCTCTTAAGGATCCTCATATCATCTCAGGGAGTTTTTCCTCAGCGCGCTGAGCATATAATTTTCATACGTGATTTTTCACATAGAAGTTAATGATATGCTTTCATCAGGTTAATAAGAGTAACATTGTATATTTGTGTATTATATTTTCTGGTCCACTGTGATTTGGCAATATAGATTACATTTACATTTATGGCATTTTGCAGATGTCCTTATCCAGAGTGATGTAGAAAAGTGCTATAAACTCTCCATCAATGAAAATATCACCACTGGTGCCTTACCATCAGCCTACATAATACATAAAGACATTAAACAAACAGGGAAAAATAAGCAATAATTTAAATGTTACAGGAAGAGGTAGGTCTTCCTCTAGAAAGGCTAGATTGTACCCTGATATTAATGTGGGCAACTAAACAATTTGAGTAATTTTGAGTAATTCTGATTTGCAAAAGCCAGGTGCATACACCAGCATGAGTTGCAGAATGCAGCAGCTAGAGTCCTACCTAGAATCAGAAGTTATAAAATCATCACTCTAATCCTATACAAACTGCATTGGAAACCCAGTTAAATTGCACCCTGATTATAAATTATTACTATTGACCACTGAATGGTCTTGTTCTTCATTACCTGAGCAAACTTTTAGATCAAAAGGTGCAGGCTTTTTGTTGGTATGGGGTGGCAAGATTTGGATTGTGCACAGACTATTCCGGCTTTGACATGGTTCTCAATGTCATTGGCTAGGGATGGCCACCGGAATGCATCACAGAAAAGGTTTGTCATTCTGTGGATTCCAGGGTGGCCTAAACTGCTTGCAGCATGGATCTATTAAATGATTCCCTTGCATAGGTTTGGCGGGTACATATTGCTTGAATAGGGGGCACTCAGGAGTTGGGTTTCCATTGTGGGTAACTTGCAGAATTTTAAAAAAATGTTTTTTGCAGAAACATTGGATAAAGGCAGGATGGTTTCAGGTTGAGTGAATCTGGATCATGGTGACTTGAGAGAGCACCCACTGGGCTGTTCTTTATCCCTGGTTGGTATGTTACAGTGACCTGGAAGTGGGAACAAGGCCTAACTGCTTGGTAAATGTTGAGGCATTTGGCAGTTTTTATTTGGCATCTGTGGCTACTTAAACTGGGTGTTTTGCTCCATCGTGTCCATGCCTCCATTCTTCAAAAGCATTCACGGTTGCCAATATCAGAGTTCACTTTGACTGGGGTGAGTTTCAGTAATTACAGACAAATGGATACAATTTCTTGGGCTCTCCTTGTTGCTGGGAGAAAACGACAGTTGTGGCATAAAGTGGTGAGGTGCAGGGCAGCTTCAGGTCTTACACAACATGGTGGTCAATCAAATTGACTGCAGCTTCCAAGTCCACTAGGGCTAAAAGTCAGTGGAGTTTATTAGCATGGCATATTTTGATAGAAACAGATTGGGTTTCTCAGAACAGTTGGCACATCGGTGACCAGCCTGTCTACACTAATAGCACAGTTGGAGATGAAAACAATGTTGGTGCTCCTCCAGGGAAATCTATGTCCTCCCCAGCTGCATGGGCTCCCATCTCTCCTCTTTGTTGGGGTTGAATCCTTTCTCATAGTTTTCTTCTAGTGATGCCACTAGCATGCAGAATTTAACTGCATAATCCACCTCTGAGAGACAGCCCTGGTGTAACTATAGCAGCAGTACAGAGATATCCCTGCCCTCCTCGGGGTATTCAAAGACTTCTCTTATGGAGAAGTAAATAAATGAGCCCCCTACCTACAGTTCATTGTCCCAGATTGCTGTTGCCCATTCCAATGCTCTCCCAGGGTACAACTACATGACAAAGGCACATTGCTGTTTTCAGAATCAGGGAGCAGGTGAGTTTCCTTTTGATTTTGAGAAATGCACATGCCATCTCATAGGTCCACCACAACCAGTCCGGCTGGCCCTTATTGGTCAGGTTTGAAACGGGGAAGGGTATAGGAGAAGTTAGGCACAAAATGATGATAGTAGCCCACTAAAGCCAAAAAGTGATGAACATGGTACGGTGGTTTTACCAGGTACAGTGCCTCTGTCAGCCGTAGGTGGCATTTACAGGCTTTGCCTGTTAGACCCTCTGTCCAGGTAAAGCAGTGGATAATAACATTATCCATATAAGCCGATGCAAATTGGCAGTGGCGTCTAAGAACCATGTCTATACAGTAAGTCTCTCGAAGCTAGTTAGAGCCCCACGTAGACTAAAAGGGAGAATCTGGTACTCCCAGCATCCAATGAATGTTCTGAACATGGTCTTGGGCTTCATGTCTGGAAACAGTGGCACTTGTTAATAAACTTTGTTTATGTCCAGTGTCAATATAAACCAAGCTCTCCCAAGGTGCTCCACCAGATCATCCACTTGGGGAGGGATAGCTAACGAATTCTGAGATCTATAGCATTATGCCAGGCTTCCTGTTCCCTGTACAGCTACTGTCTGACCAGCATCCCTGGGGGATTTGATCTCATGGCGGACCAGGTGGGTAAGTCTGCAAACTAGTCCCCCAGCTGTATGAGTTCCTGATGTTGGTCCAGCAAGAGATCATCACCCCTCTGCACCAGGGCATGCCTTTTGGGATCCACAACAGGAGACTCAAACAGAGAATGTTATTTTTTGTCCTTTGGACCTATCTGACTTTTCAATAGTAATTTCAATAGTAATAGTTCAACAGTAGCAATTAGTTGTTGTTAATCCATTAATCACCAACTTCATGCCAAAATGTGAAGGCTACACTAACCGAGGAACAGCAGTAATGACTCCAAAACCCAGCTCAGGCACTCTGACTGCTGGAAATGAGGAAAAATGTAACATTTTTCACTGACATTAGGATTTACTTTAGTATTTAAATTGTAGCATCTTTCTGTCCACAACTGTGTAATAAGAGACTTTCTGTCACACTGAATGCTGGTCTTAAGTAATACTACTTTTCCTATGGAAAGCAGGACTCATTATTTTTTTAGTTGTAGACTGCAGTGTGTTGGCTTGTTTTAAATGTTATTCAACAATGGATAGCAGTGCCACTTTTCATTTGCCAAGAAAATGCATTCAAATAGTCCCAGTGCACTCCTAATATTGCAAGGTGTAAGAATCCTGACATGACCTGTTTCTGGCCTTTAACACATCATGTACTGTAGATCTTCCTTTATAATTACAATATTATAGAGCTCCTTTGTAGATCCATCATTTTGAAATCATTATGATTAAAAGATGCCTCTTCATTTTTCCTCTGGTTTTCCAATGGGTTCGGTTTTATCTCACTGCTCAAAAATGCTGCCTCCTAGTTACCAAGAAGAGACAGTGATGATTTTATAAAGCAGCCATGATCATCTTGTACAGTACATGCTGAATGTTGGATCTGATTATTGGCACATGGCTATTCAACACTAAAGGAACCTGATGAACTCCTTCACTTCCTGTCTGTGCTGAAATTTAAGAAAGATGGGGCAGAATTTGGTTTTGTTTATATAAGAAGTCTGGAGTCTGTGTGAATGTTAAACCATGATGGAAATCAGTCTGTGTCACACACATGGGTTTCGCACAGGATTAAAATGACAGGTGAAGTAAGCAGATACGATTTTTAGAGTTGTTTGCAAGCAGTTAAGACCTAAAACAGAGCCAGTGGAAAAATAGAAGCCTTCAGATCGTCATATTACAGGTATGTTTTAATGTTCTCCTTATTGTTAAACTTAACTAAAATGTAAATGCTTAAGTAGCACATTGAGTTATTCTATTGATAAACCAATTATAAGCCAAGAAAGAAAGAATAGTATATTTATTAATAAATAATGATTAATTAACAAAAATACTGTAGAAACTATATATACACGTGTGTTGTAAATAAAACAGTAAACTCTAATAAAATTGACACTTTAATGCACGACAAAGACCAAATGTACAGGAGGGTTATACTTTAAAAATAAAATAAATAAATAAATATTTTGTAAATTATTTCCTCAGCTATCCGTCCATTATGAAGCTGAACATTTTTCTTCTCCTGGGTCTCACTGGTAAGAGCAGTTTTATCTTTTTTATTCATTTATATAGTTATGTTTTTATCTGTAACTCTATTTATATAATTGTTTTTTTACTGAACTGGATGGAGTTCAAAACAACAAAAATTATTACACTATTCAATGAGAATATTCATTATTAGCGACTATAATCATTTCGACTACAATGATATATAATCATATATATATATATATATATATATATATATATATATATATATATATATATATATATATATATATATATATATATAATCTGCAATAATAATTATTTGATGTATTTATATTTGTTTGATATATTTATATTGTATAAACTTTTTACATCTGGGCTACTGGTATTTTTAGCACTTACTGAAATAATTCCATATAATTATAATGTTATAGAACTAAATATAATTTAAAATAAATATAATTTAATGAGAACCTATTGAACTATAAGTAATAGATCCTGTGTCTCTCTTTACCTGGTCTCTTTACACTTTACTAGCTCACTGCAACCCAGAAGCACATTAGATTAATCAGTAACAGAGTAAAGAGGTGCTGATCCTGTCTCCTCATTCATGCTGCTTTGTGTCCAACCACACAATTATAACATTTGTATTAAATAATGAAAGCATTATTTAGACACGCAATAAGGTTTTTATTCACATTTATTCAGTTCTGTACATGCAGATTTGTTTTGTTTTATTTTCCATGTTCAATAAGTCTGATTTGTCAAGGGGAGACGTTTACAAGGGAGGAAAGAAAATAAGACCCTATTACAGTAAATCACTGACTTACTTATTGCCATTGAACTAAACTGCAGGACTAGATTATTTACTATACATTGCAAATTATTTCATTATCAATATTAAAATATTCATGAGTTACAGTTTACAGTAATTATTAATTTATTTCTAATTTAATTTCACGAATTTGTTAATTACCCAGAACCAGTGACAAAATACAAGAAAATGAATGTTATAATAATAAGTTTCTTTTAAATTCACCCCCAGGTCTCATCCCAGTTGTCATATCCAACTTAAGAACCGTCCATCACGATTATCACCTGATCAAGGAATCATACACATGGCCAATGGCTCAGAATTACTGCAGAGTGATGTACACTGACCTGGCAACAATCGTAACCGATGATGATTGGTTACGACTAAACAAAGAAGCAGTAAGAACAGGCTACACAGGATTTGCCTGGATTGGATTGTACAATGATATCAACAGCTGGCGCTGGTCCTTAAACGAGCTCCCACTAAAGAATGTCACTTATACAAACTGGTACCCTGGAGAGCCTAATAATGGCGGTGAGAAAGAAACATGTGGTGTAATTAATGGATATGGAATCTGGGCAGATACTGTATGTACAGGTCTAAGACCCTTTATATACTACAATGTTGAGTCTTTGACGACTTGAAAAGACATTGTAACACACACACACATATTTATTTATATTGTAGCTGAAACTGAGAGCCCTGAGAGCACCACACCATACACAGCTTTCACTTCTTCTCCAAAACGGTCGAGAGTTTTCTGCTCTGGTCTGATTGACGTTGTGCTTTAGCCGTGCTTTTTTTGGCCTCACCCCACTGCCATGTGCTTGCTGACTATCCAAAATATGCATAGTGTTAAAATGGCACTGTCTGTTCAGCAACACTGCGGTGGTAACAGGAGTACCGCTAATTCATCTTTTAAAGGTGGCGGTGCATTCTCCGCCGTCACAGTGTATATACAGTATGGGGGTTAAATTCCTATTATCTTTTCAAACAGAATATAAAGAATATACTCAAAATCTAACTACAATGTAATCTGACAATGTTTATCATATGCATTTCACAGCTAATTTCAGTGGTGCTTCCAGGTTCATCGGAATCTCTGGTCCTTATCTGACCTGGCTTGATGCTCAGGCTTACTGCCGAACACATCACACAGACTTGGCCAGCTCTCTTAACAGCTCAGATAACAACTTCCTATGGAAGCTGAGAGACATCCAGGGTGATTCCTGGATTGGGCTCTACAGAGACACATGGAAGTGGTTAGATGGAACCATCGCTTCAAACCTACCATGGGCTTCTGGACAACCAGATAATTATTTTGGCAATGAGAACTTTGCAATGCAAATTAGCAAAGTCTTTCATGATTATTACTGCAGCTACCAGCCCTATTTCTACTGTCACACCAGTGAGTCTTTTGTTCTCTTTCTGTTGATTGTAATATCAAGTCAATAGAGATGTCAAAGAATTCTATGTATGGGATATTTTGACGTGTGTGTGTGTGTGTGTTTGTGTGTGTATTTCACAGTTACACCAGTGAGGGAGCAGCAGCTTGTGAGACTGCAGGTGAAGTCTGATGGCAGTGTGTTAGATCCTGCTGTACAGTCATCTATTTTAGACCAGGTGAGTCTCTGTAAAATAAAACGTCCTTGTTATTATTTCTCACTGCACTGCCTCTTTACTGTTGTTATTTGTTTTATTCCTTCTCACTTGCTTTTGGTTTATGAATTTGTACCTTTTCAGAGACATATATTTCTTTTCCTTTAAGATGAAATAATTAATTTTTGCTTCTGATCTTCAGATGAAGCAGAAACTGGAAGAACATGGCATGTTGGAGGACACCACTGTGACCTGGAGGGTGCAGCCAGATGGAAACATCTTCCGCAAGAAAAACAAAGATGACCTGTAACGTATAAATCAGGGATGTCAAATTCAATAATACTACTTCTTAGAGCTTCAAAGCTGTAATTGAAATCTTGTTTTTTTTTTTTTTGCTTGTTTTACATGTTTAATATATTCTTTTAACTAACACCAATAACCTCTAGGCTCAGAAAATAGAATAGGTATTTCTATGGGAAAAAGAAGAGCAAATAGAAACTTTTCACATAGCACATGTGCTTCTGTTTTTAGACATGAGTGTGATTTACAAAAATATGTCATTTTATGGTAACTTCCTTCAGATGGCTACACTATGGATCTGCTGTAGGATCTGGATAGAGTGAAGATGTTCAGCAGTAGAGCACTATGGGCTTTTTCACTTTTATTTTTCATGCATGCCAAATATTTGAGACTATGGGCTGGATTTAGTGTGTACTGTAGTGTTTGGAAAATGTGTTTTAAATGCAGATATGCAGAGAGAGAGAGAAGATATAGAATGTGATAGAACTTTCTAACAAATTAAGTTTAACAGTCAAATGCTGCAATTATTGTAATTTATTTTTTTTTATTATTATTATATAGCAGCCACTTACTGCTATTTCCTTTATTTCCAGCCATTAAGAACATACATATTATAAATAATAATAAAAAAAACAGTCTTCTGTCTGTCTGATTGTGTCAGCGTTCTGTGATAGACTAGTCACAGCGCCCCTCCCCTACACACATACAGTACAGATGTATTGTTAATAATACGTACTTACTAACCAGTAGAGTTCTGGTAAACGTGGGTTCGTTCAGACATGGTGCTTGCTTGGTAGAATGCGACTCGTATTGCGTCTCTGCCTGTCGGAGATTTTTTTTCTTTTTTAAACCTTCAGCTGTCTCTAACCAGTAACCAGACACTGAGTGTCTGACACATTTTTGCTGTATTTCATAAAAACATAAAGGTAGTAAGCTAGTGTTATGACTTGTACATCCTTTTGAATATGTTATATCACTATGAAAGCATTTACTTTTCCTGCCATTTATTTCTTTATTTTAAAATAATAATGTATATTTCTTATTTAATAAGGTGTAATCCTTCTGGAGCCACAAGAACTTTAAGCCAAGTCAAAATGAAACACAAAAACATTCTGCAAAAAGGTAATATTTGATTACACAATTACTGAACTATTATTATAACAGGATTTAGTATATTCATTCTGTCATGTAGCTAATAGAAAGAAGATTGAAGCCTGTCTAACTGGCGGGGCCCACCACCACCTCCCCTCACCCCATCTGAGGAGCTGATGGACGGATTGTATTATTGGACCCTCCAGAAAGAACACAGTCTGTCACAGTTGTAAGTGATTTGTTGTCAGGTACCTTTAGTTGATTTTAGTTTTTTTTTTTTTTTTGCCAGATAATGTATACTTGAATATTTCTCCTGTAGGATGAAGATGATGAAGATGACGATGAAGAGATCACATCTGCTGTGACAGAAGTGGACAATGCTGGTAGATCCACTGAGGTATGATGCATACCATTATAATGTATGGCCCCTTTTTGTATTAGAGTAACAAACTGTCATTGTCCTTTCACAGTACATACCTAGGGATTTGCCCACAGATGAGGGTCCTTCAACCTCAGCACACAATCTAAGCAGGGTAAGAATTTGTGTCCAGGTGTCCATATTTGAATTTTATTGTCTGACTAAACAATCCCATTCATTACATTTTTTCCACCTTCCTAGTTGCCAGCAAAGGAGCTGTATAAGATCCATCTTCAAAAACAAATAAGAAAAAGTGACATGGGGATGGACCTTATACAGCTTCAAATGGAAGAGAAAAGGCTCCTCATTAAAAAAGCAGCACTTGAAATTTAATTACTGGAGCATCACCTTAAGGTGAGAACTTGTCTGAATATTAATCTGTTGCATGTTAAAAGTGTTGTGTGAGTGTATATATATATATATATATATATATATATAAAATGTGTAAAGCAATATAAAAAAACATTTTATTGAATTTTACTTTTATTGTTTTTCAGGAAATAAAGAAATAAACTGCCTGGCAGACCAGTGCAAAAAAATTAATAAAAGTAATTTTGACAGATCCTGTCTCTCAAAAGTCTTCCGTCTCTGTTGGCCTCTAAAATCTGTAGGTGTTCCTCTGGGCCATCTTCCTCAATACAAGGAGGGTGGCTCTCTCCTCTTATAGTGGCAATATTGTGAAGCACAACACAAGCCACTATAATGTCGCATGCCCTCTCTGGACTAACCCAGAGCCCACGCAGACACTGAAACCGAGATTTGAGGATCCCTATAGTCATCTCCACCTTGGCCCGTGTTCGGCTGTGAGCCAGGTTAAATCGTGTCTGTGGTCCAGGTTCAGGGTAGGGTGTCATTAAATAGGGCAGACAAGGGTATCCTCTGTCCCCAGCAAGTAACCATTGTACTGTCCTGTAATGATTGAAGTGTACAGTACAACACAAATATAGTAAAAAGGAAAAAAAAACAAAACAGTTGTATAAAGCAAAACATTCCCTGCTGAAATGTCTGGCATAATGATGACTCGCGGAAAATTCTGGCATCATGCACAGATCCTGGCCATTTTGCCTCGACATTGGTAGTGATTTGGATTGACTCACATATTACCTAGTTACTGGAAAAAGTAATGACTTTAATGATTTTAAGAAGGGGAAAAAATTAAGTTGTTACCTGCACATTGATACTATGAATAGATTTCCTATTAACATAGTCTCCCTCGTTTATTGGTGGAGCTTTAATAGGAATGTGAGTGCCATCAATGCACCCAGTTACATTTGGAAACCCTGAAACAAAGTTATGGAAGTATGAGTGCGCATAATGAATACATGTATAGATATAAATAATATGACTAAATATTAAATATGCATCATAGACTTTACTACAAAGGACAAACCTGCCACTCTGTGGAATTCGTCTTTAATAACAAGCAGAGGTTTATGGCCAGGGAACTGCACAAACATGGGTAAGAACTGTTTAAGTGCCAGACATACTGTACGAACGGCTCTACACACAGTTGCCTTTCCCACATGCTCTGAATCGCCCACACTGTACAAAAAATAGCCAGACGCAAAAAACCTAAGTGCTATGCACAGAATGTTTTCTGTGCTAAGCGCAGAAACGCGGTTTGTCACATTTGCGATATGCGGTTTTAAAAGACGTGTTAAATAAACTAACGAATCTTTTGAAAAACGATAACGCTCTGTCAAATATTCATTAGGGTATGCAAACACATCAATATGCGGTCTTATAACCCTCTCCCGACGAAAAAAAAACTTGTATAATTTGTGCTTCTACGTCCACAGGATCCTCATCAAAAGGGCACGCCATGCTCACCAACCGTCTGGAACGAAGTTACTGTACACTGAAACATAACCTGCTCCCAAGCAGGTTATCTTCAGAGAGTCAGTTGCTATGGTAACATACATACCCAGAAAGTTACCTCGTTTTTTGGGACCGAAAGTTGAGGTTATCCATGAACTTACCCAGGTACTGTATGTCACATGACCTGCTTTCTGGAATACCCCCCTGATGAACTCCTTCACTTCCTGTCTGTGCTGAAATCTGAGGAACATGGGGCAGAATTTGTTTTTGTTGAAATAAGGACTCTGGAGTCTGTGTGAATGTTAAAATAAAATGGAAATCAGTCTGCAACACAGTCTGCATAAACAAAGACTAGCCGTAAAGTCGTAAGACTGAGGATCCATTTGCAGCTTTAATAGACAATCTTGTAAACAACAGGCAGAGTTCGATACTGGTAAACATGACAGCGCAGGTAAGGCAAAGAGGTGGTCAGAATAACAGGCAAAAGGTCAGGGCAGGCAGAAAACAGTCGTGAGGCAAAATACAGAAACAGATCAAAAACCAGAAACAGGAATAACTAGAAAACGCTCAGAATGACAGCCGTAGCAAATCAAGACTTCGCACTGGAGTCAAGTTCAAGTTTGCCTTAAATAGACACTGGGTAATTGGCTGCAGGTGGCGGTGCAATCAGTCCTGACATGTGGCTTATGGGAAATGTAGTCTGGAAGTGTTAATACTCCAGGGACGGTTCCCTCTGTTGGCGATCGGAGGACGAGACAGGTGCTTCCATCATGACAGAGCCCCCCCTGCGTGCGGCTCCCGAAGCGAGGGTGTGTGCGACGCCGGGGTCTTCCACGAGGCTGAGGGGCCGGTTTGTCTGGGTGATTGCGATGGAATTCAGTGGTGAGTGACGGGTCAAGGATGTCCCCCGCCTCTACCCAAGAGCGTTCTTCCGCACCGTACCCCTCCCAGTCTGCCAGATATTCAAGATGCCCACCCCGGCTTCTGGAATCCAGTAGGCTGCGGACCTTGTACACCTCCTCGCCGTCAACCAGGAGGGGCAATGGACCTGCTGGATTAGCTGTCTCCTCTCGTTCCCCTCTCGGACCCTCAGCCGGTTTTAGTAGCGAGACATGAAAGGTGGGGGAGATGCGAAAAGTGGGGGGCAATGCCAGTCGATATGACACGGGATTAATCTGCCTGATGATTTTAAAAGGGCCCACATACCTAGGACTGAGTTTTTTGAAAGGGAGGCAGAGCCAGATGTCTCTGGTGGAGAGCCAGACCCGCTGACTGGGCCGATAATCCGGATGCCGTCTGCGGTGTCTGTCAGCCTGGGATTTCTTGTCTCCTGACGGCTCTTTGAAGTTGGCGATGCGCCAACTTCAAACCAATCCAGAACCAATCGTCCACAGCTGGCAGATCTGAGGGTTCACCGGACCATGGGAATAGAGGCGGATGATACCCGAGTATGCACTGGAATGGTGTGATGCCGGTGGCCGGTTTAATGAGGGAATTCTGAGCATATTCCGCCCACATGAGATACCTGTTCCAATCCGTCTGGTTGGTTTGACAGTATGAGCGGAGGAATCGAGTGAGTTAATGGTCCATGCGTTCGGTTTGCCCGTTGGCTTGTGGATGATATCCCGAGGTGAGACTTATATTAATGTTCAGTTGTTTAAAGAAGGCCGACCAGACTCGTGATGTGAATTCGGGACCTCGGTCGGAGACAATGTCTTCAGGTAAGCCGAAAAACCGGAACACAAAGTCGCAAAGGGCTTTGGTGGTTTCAAATGCCGTGGGGAGTTTTGGCAGAGGAATTAGGCAGCATGGGACAGGTAGAGGCTGTAACAGTCCGGCAGGGAGTTGGTGAGAGGCTTTCGAAGTATTACATATGGTGCAGTTCTTAACGAAGTTTCGTGCGTCTTCAGATAGCGTCGGCCACCAGAATTTTTTCTGTGCGAGGTTCACGGTCCCCAAGATGCCGGGGTGGCCAGAGCTGGGTGTGGCGTGAAGTAGTCCCAGGACAGCCGTGCATAGGTCTTCGGGTACGTAGGTTTTTGAGGGAGGACAATTTGCGGCTTTAATAGACAATCTCGTACAACAACAGGCAGAGTTCGATACCAGTAAACATGACAGCGTAGGTAAGGCAAAGACGTGGTCAGAATAACAGGCAAAAGGTCAGGGCAGGCAGAAAACAGTCGTGAGGCAAAACACAGTAACAGATCAAAAACCAGAAACAGGAATAACTAGAAAACGCTCAGAATGACAGCCGTAGCAAATCAAGACTTCGCACTGGAGTCAAGTTCAAGTTTGCCTTAAATAGGCACTGGGTAATTGGCCGCAGGTGGCGGTGCAATCAGTCCTGGCATGTGGCTTATGGGAAATGTAGTCCGGAAGTGTTAATACTCCGGGGATGGTTCCCTCTGTTGGCGATCCGAGGACAAGACAGGTGCTTCCATCATGACAGTTCAGGTGTTTGTGATGATGTGACTTGGTGTGTGGTGTGAATGTGTGCAGTGGTTGATGGTTGCTGTAATCCCTCACTGCTTTTGGCCCTAACCTGACACCTGATGATGATGTAAACTTGATTAGATAAGCATTTACAAAAGTGCACAAATAAATCACTTGGTATTTGATACTTACACAATTTTATTTACGGTTGAGATTTTATTTCCATCAGCTAGCTGTCCTTCATGAAGCTGAATCTTTTTCTTCTTCTGCTTTTCACTGGTGAGATTATATTTATAAACCAATGGCATAATTTATGAAATGATTATCAGGGTTTGAAATGATCGTTTTCACTCAACAGCCAATTTGGCTACTAAATGTTTAAGTTACCGGCCATAACTTCTACTAACCTTAGAAAAACCCCTCATCCTTCCATCTCCTCTTCTTCTTTCATCCTCATCCTTTTATGTGGGCAAATCAGTACAAGTACAAATAACATCAAACAAAACAACAAGACAAACTTGTGGACTAAAAGATGTACAATATGGTCTGCTAAAATGGTCAGATGTTGCAAAATAAGACTTTTCTGTCAACCAAATGCTTTAACCCCATGTAAGTATCACCACATTATGTTGTATTTAATAATACAAAGTGTGTATTTAATATTTCATGATGACTCATGAGTTCAGTATTAGCGAAGATTTGACTTACATGAAGTTCCCCAAGAAATGAATGAGTGAACATACTGTAATTTATGAAAAGTAAGCAGACAAATTGACTAGTGATTTGACAGCATGCTACAGCTGATTTTTACTCAGTGTTAATTTCAAACCCTAAATCACCTGATAATTCTGGAGGACAGTGCAGTGGTTTATAAAGGAATGTTCTATGATGCACCAGCCTGTACTATAATATGTTTCTGTCATTCCATTGTCTTGTATTTTCGTGGCTTTTTCTATTAATATCCAGTTGATGGCCAATAAAATACTCCAAATATGATTGCTTCAATTCAGGAGTAACTGAAAGTGGAAGGAGAAGAATGTGGAGGGTGTTCAAATTAGAGAAAAGGAAATTTTTCTGTGGAAAATTAGTAGGAAACTTAATTATTTATTGGCTTCTTCTTTTCTTTTCAATTTTAATGAATAAATCCTAATTCTGATCTTCAGATGAAGCAGAAACAGAAAGAACATGGCATGCTGGAGAACACCACAGTGACCTGGAGGATGCAGCCGGATGGAAACATCTTCAAGAAGAAAAAAGATGACCTGGAACATCTAAATGTTCACATTTAAGTCCAGCAGATGATAAACTGACTGAATGTATTTAACCGTAAATATTTAAGCTTTAATCAGTAGGGGGCGGTAGTGCACAAGATTAACTAGAAGTAGAAGAACAAACATCTAATTTTATTGCTCTGTTTGTAACACAACCACTTTGACTTCATCTTAAATTTAACAATAGTTTCAATGTTTTGTCAAATAATTATTATTCAATATGTTCAGTGATAATGAGAAAGTCAAAGAGGGTCTGTTCATATACTGGATTTAATACATCAGTGTGTCATAGTAAAGAATAAATCCTATATAGAAGAGAGAGAATGTAACAGAATAATAATAATCAGAATTTAGAAATGCTAAAGATTGAACATTGAAGATGTTGATGTCAGTGAAGACATTCGCTAGCTGAGGTGCACATTCCCTGAGCACCCTGCCAGGAATGTTGTAGAGTAGAGTTCTCCTCATGTCTCCGTGGATAGACAGAGTACCTGATTGTTAACCTCAAACAGAACATCAAACTCAGGAGAGAAGCATCACTATCAAAGGCAGGTGAAGCTGTCTTGTAGGTCGTGATCACCTGTATGTAACCCAATGCAACACATTTATGCAAACACACACACCACCACAAGTCTTACCGGACAGAACTGCATTTCTCTTGGCTCTAAATGAGGTGATCCTATCCAGCTGAATGGCGGCGTCCAGAACTCTGAGCCGTGTCTCAGTGAAAACAAACACGCAGCAGATTCTAAACTCTCACCGTGTAGCGCATTCGAGTTGGCTGTAGTTCAGTTTATTGTCTAGGGAGCAAACATTGGAGAGTAGAATGGACGGGAGAGCTGGCAGGCTAGGGTTAGTTTTTAGCCTAGGGTTAGTTTTTAGTCTAGGGTTAGTTTTTAGCCTAGAGTTAGTTTTTAGCCTAGGGTTTGTTTTTAGCCTACAGTTTGTTATTAGCCTAGGGTTTGTTTTTGTTTGTTACTGTTAGTTGTATATATACATGTATATATATATATATATATATATATATATATATATATATATATATATATATATATATGGGGGGGCACGGTGGCTTTGTGGTTAGCATGTTCACCTCACACCTCCAGGGTTGGGGGTTCGATTCCCACCTCCGCCTTGTGTGTAGAGTTTGCATGTTCTCCCCGTGCCTCGGGGGTTTCCTCCGAGTACTCCGGGTTCCTCCCCCGGTCCAAAGACATTCATGTTAGGTTGATTGCCATCTCTGGAAAATTGTCCGTAGTGTGTGATTGCGTGAGTGAATGAGATTATCTGTGTGTGTGCCCTGCGATGGGTTGGCACTTCATCCAGGGTGTATCCTGCCTTGATGCCCGATGACGCCTGAGATAGGCACAGGCTCCCCGTGACCCGAGGTAGTTCGTATAAGTGGTAGAAAATGAGTGAGTGAGTGAGTGATGAAGTTATCGATATGGGGGCAGGATCAGGGCAGGCTAGGGCAGGGTGGAAACTCTAACCTGGAATCAACCTGCACACAAGCATGTACAGAAAACAATACAATCCACAAAATCAAAGGTTGTAACACAGACATGACTATTTATTTTCAGACCTGTAGACCTATTTTTCACATTATTTCAATGGGGAGCAGTCCTACTTTTTATTTGCAAAGAAAATGCATTCAAATTGTCTCAGTGCCCTTTGTGCACTTTAGGGTGTAATAATCTAGCCTTAACTTGTTCCAGGCCTTTAACACATCATGTAGATCTACCTTTATAATTAAAATACTCTAGAGCTCCTTTGTAGATCCATCATTTTGATTATAGAGCAAATGCTATCTTTAGAAAATTGCTGTTCTTCAAAAGTAAGAACTTTATCAAAAATGGGTTAGGAAGATAAATCTAGGTTAGCAAGATAAATTAGTTAGCATAGTCCTATTCCTTTTTCTATTGTAAAACAGGACTTAATAGAAGTAAAGATCGTGAATGATGCTACCATTTTTAAAAAACTCTGAATGGTAAAGGTATGGGATGTGGTAGCTCAGTGGTTAAGGTGTTCGACTACTGATTGTAAGGTCACTGGTTCGAATCCCAGGTCCACCAAGTTGCCACTGCAGGGCCCCTGAGCAAGGCCCTTAACCCTCAATTGCTCAGGTGTATAAACTGAAATAAGAAAATGTAAGTCACTCTGGATCAGAGTGTCTGCTAAATGCTGTAAATGTAAATGTAAATGGAGAAAAGGATCACGTGGAAAAACTATTTCTTCGCTCATCTTTGCTGAAATTAAATGAAATTTGGTTAGTATTTGGTTTTCACTCACATCGTTTTCATAGTCAGAATTTAAGTCTCCACAGTGTTCATGATGAGTGGGTTTTACATGTTTGTTAAAACCGCTCACATACTCATAATACAAGGCATTAAACCAAAAATGACCAAATGTAGGAAGATAGTTTTATTTTTCTGAATCCTGTTCTTATATGTTTACATTTTTGCAGTCATCTGTGATTTTTTTTTTATTTTTATTTACTAAAGCATCCAAGATAAAGTGTATGTGTATTCTAACATTTATTTATTCTATTTTTAATTTTAAGAATGAATGGTAGTTTCATAGACTTTGGTCTTATAAAAATTTAATTTTACTTTTTCAAGAAAAGGGAAAGACAAAATTGAAATCCCTCTCTGTCTACTGTCATGTAAATGCTCATCTTATGTTTGTCTAAAGACGAGCACAGAAAGTGAAAATGAATGAAAATTTTACCAAATGGATGGATAGAGCAAAAAAATAAGTGTGGCAATTTAAGCAGTAAAGATCTGTAGCAGAAAAATCTCAGAATCAAAAAACAGAATCGGATTTTAGAGTTAAGGTACGTTTTGATCTTAGCTCATTAATTTGTGTGTATCATTAGAAGTAGTTCTTTAGTTATGGTCCAATAGTTCTCTCTCTCCTGTTTAATAAGAAGTCTTTTCACAGCTCTTGAATACACAGTATAATGTATAATGTATATGTATACATGTATAATTGTTGTTTTGTTTCATAGCCATGGAAATTGCATGGCTATGTATCATTATTTTGATAAAAGTCAGTTTAATAAGTGACTAAAGTTTTGTGGTTGTGAATGTGCTACAGTGTTGTACGGTATTTAATTCATTTCTTCTGTCGCTGATATTATGAAGCTGAGGTGTTGTCGCTCCAAGACACTTCCGTTTAACATTATGACCATATATGGTTGCATGACAGCATTGAATTTGATTGTTTCATTATCTAATGACTGAACATTTGTCAGTAAAATTTCTGGCAGAGTTTAAGCACCTTTTTTGCATTGTGCACAGAATATGAGCACCTGCCTGTTTTGCCTGTACTTTTGATGTTGTCTCTCAGGGTAGGAGAATTCACCCAAGGTTGGTATGTCAGTTCATTAACATATCCAGTCTGATTGCCTGCATGTGTTTGGAGGAAACTGGAGAATGTGGAGGAAACATGGGGTGATCATGCAAACTTCCACACAAACAGTAACTTGAACTTAAATCAGGGGCTCTGAAGCTGTGAGGTGACAATGCTACAAACTGTGGCACCATGACTTCATTAATTAAAATTATATCTATATAAAATCTTTGTATAAAAAAACAAACAGTTCCAAAAGTTTGGGCTTCTGTTTGGGCAAAAGTTTGGGCTTCTGTTTGGGCACTTGTACTCAAAGCACTTATTGTAAATGAAATGATCTCAGAAAATAGCCTTACTGCACTCTGCCTTACTGAAACTTGGCTTAAACAAAATGATTACATTGGTCTAAATGAGTCTACCATGTCAGGATATATCTATACGCATGAGCCTTGTCAGACTGGCCATAGAGGTGGCATTTTTCCAAATCAAATCAAATCAAATTTTATTTGTCACATACACATACATACAGGGTACGATATGCAGTGAAATGCTTTATGCAACTTTCCGGTATAAGAATAAAAAATATAAAAAGTATAAAAAATATAAGAAAACTATACAAAAATATGAAAATATAGATGAAGAAATAATGTATATACATATGCATAAATATACATATACATAAATGTGTATGGTATTTAAAGATTGTCCTTAAAGTGTCCAGGGGCAGTATGGTGTGTAAATAGTGTATAAAGTGGCACTGTGCTGTACAAGTCCAGAGTTAAAGTGTCCTTAGAATGTTCAGTTGAAGTATGGTGTGTAAATAGTATGTGGAGTGTATAAAGTGGCACTGTGCTGTGCAAGTCCAGAGTTAAAGTGACAGTGACAGTCCAGAATTAAAGTGTCATTGCAAAAAGAAAAGAAAAAAGGGGGGGGGGGGGGATAGAACAGTGGGGATGGAGAGAGAGGTCCAGTGCTAGATCCTGGTTGTTTCCTGGTTTAAACTCCGAATGGCCTGCGGGAAGAAGTTTCTCCTCATCCTCTCTGTGTTTGCTTTCAAAGAAAAGAGTCCATTGTTCGGATGGCTGAGATCTTTTACAATCTTCCTGCCTCTGGTCCGGCACCGCATGCTGTAGATGTCCTGCAGGTCAGGGAGCTCAGTGAGGATGATACGTTCAGCTGACCTGCATGATGCTGTTCCCGAACCAGGAAGTGATGCTACCCGTCAGGACGCTCTCAATGGTGCAGGTGTAGAAGGTCTTTAGCACCTGAGAGGGTAGTCTGTGTGATGTGAACACCCAGGTACCGGAAACTGTCCACTCTCCCTACTGGGGTCCCATTGATATTTAGAGGTTGGTATGACTGCTCCTGCTTTGTGCTGAAGTCCACTATCAACTCTTTAGTCTTGCTGACGTTCAGGAGAAGATTGTTCTCCTGGCACCACCTTTCCAGGTTTTTAGTCTCCTGTAGGTAGGCCGTCTCGTCGTTGTTGGAGATCAGGCCCACCACAACAGTGTCACCAGCAAACTTGATGATGGTGGTGGAGTTGGAAGTGGCCACACAGTCATAAGTGTACAGTGAGTACAGCAGGGGGCTCAGAACACAACCCTGTGGGGCTCCAGTGCTGAGGGTGAGGGTGGATGATGTGTGTTTGCCCACCCGTACGGCTTGTGGTCTGTCTGTCAGGAAGTTGGAGATCCATTGACACAACGGCAGGCTGAGTCCCAGGACCTCCAACTTAGAGGTGAGTGTGGTGGGAATTATGGTGTTAAACACTGAACTGTAGTCCAAAAACAGCATTTTCGCATAATTCCCTTTTCTACAGTCCAGGTGGCTCATCGTGGTGTGGAGAAGATGAGCAATGGCATCCTCAGTAGAGAGGTTCTGGTGGTACGCGAACTGTAGTGGATCCAGTGTGTCTGGTAGTGATGCAGTGATGAAGTCTCTGACAAGTCTCTCAAAGCACTTCATCACTACTGAGGTCAGAGCTACTGGGCGGTAGTTGTTGAGTCAGGCGGGCTGGGGTTTCTCTGGGACAGGAACAATGGTGGACTGCTTGAAGCATGAGGGGACAACAGACTGTTCCAGTGTGAGGTTGAATATCTCAGTGAACACCGGTGCTAGCTGGTCAGCGCAGGCTTTCAGAACCCGACCTGTGATGTCGTCTGGTCCTGCTGCCTTCCTGGTATTCACTCTCCTGAATGCCCTCCTCACGTCATGCTTTGAGATGGTGAACATGTTTACCTCTCCAGCTCTCTCAGCATGCATGCTGTTTGTGCCGCTAGCACCGCTAGCGTGGTTAGCTGCAGCCTTGAAGCAAGCATAAAAGGTGTTTAGCGTGGGTTTATCCACCCACGGCTTCTGGTTGGGAAACGTTCTGATGGTGGTTTTCTGCACTGTATCATCCTCTAGTTTCCCTACGAATCCCACAACTGCTTCCGTAAACATGTTGACGTCATCAGAGCTGCGCCTGAACATGTCCCAGTCTGCGTCATCCAGAGCGTCCTGCAGAGTGGCCACCGATTGGTCAGTCCAACACGCGACCTCGCTCTGAACTGGAGCTTCCTGTTTCAGCCTTTGTTTGTAAACAGGCAAGAGGAAGATGGCAGCATGGTCTGATTTCCCAAACGGTGGACGTGATTGTGCCTTGTAGCTGTTTTTGAACGGTGTGTAGCAGTGGTCCAGTGTCCTTTGCCCCTGGTGGGGCAAGTGATGTGCTGCTTAAAGTTTGGTAGTGCGCGTTTGAGGTTGGCACTATTAAAATCTCCCACCACAATGAGCGCAGCGTCCCGATGTTGTGATGCTGTGTTTGGTGTAGCGTTAGTGTCTCATGTAAGTCCCATACAGCAGTGACCGTGTCCACTTGAGGTGGAATATAAACGGCACTGACTATGACCGAGCTGAATTCCCGAGGTAGATAGAAGGGCCAACATTTGATGGTCAGTAGCTCCAAATTTGGTGTGCAGGAGCATGTAAGAGGAACGATGCTCGCGCTGTCGCACCAGTAGTTGTTCACCATCAGACACACTCCACCGCCCCTTGACTTCCACGACTCCATTGTTCTGTCCATGCGATGAACCGAGAAAAACTCGGCCGGCTGGATGGCGTGGTCCGGTACCGCTGGGTTCAGCCATGTCTCGGTGAAGCAGAGAAGGTTGCAGTCCCGAATGTCCCTCTGGAACTTGAACCTTGCCCTGAGGTCATCGAGCTTGTTTTTCAGAGACTGGACGTTGGCTAACAGGATACTAGGTAAGGGAGCGTGGTGTGCGCGTCTTCTCAGCCTGTTCCTGACGCCGGCTCGTTTCCCTCGCGGACGCCGGAAATCCTGCCTTGATGCCGGATGACGCCCGAGATAGGCGACACTGGACACCCTCCAGTGTCACCCAAATGAGGATGAGGTTCCCTTTTGAATCTGGTTCTTCTAAAGGTTTATTCCTCTTACATCTAAGAGAGTTTTTTCTTACCTCAGTAACCTCAGGCTTGTTCATTTGAGATAAATGCAAATACATTTAAATATAAGTCTAAAATTAATCTTGAATGTTTGTATAAAAAAATTCCTTAAAAAAATAAAAGCTTAAGTAGGCTTCCAGAAATAAATCCATTCTGTGCACTGATACATTCAACTACATGATACTCGGCAGTTTTGTTTTAAAGCAATTTGAACTTTGGTGTCCCCATCGTCTACACTCATATCAGTGGCTGCAACTTTGTGCCACCAGTGGCTTGGAAATTCCTTATATTGGCTACTTGGAGTTGGATGTGGTTTTGTGTTGCAAAATGATGCCAGGTTTTGGGATTTTGGTTGTAAAGGACCCCCCCTGGAGTTTCATCCTGTACACCAGGTGTTTTGGGAATGAATGTGATTAGTCGTTGTTACCAGGAACTGTTTGGAATTTATGGCAACTCCCTTTTTAATTTGCCAGTGGTGTCCCAGGCTCCTGGTTTGGTAAAGGAGGCTCTACAGCAGTGTCATCAATTGGCTGTTAGAAATCAAGGAATTCATGTTAGCATGGTGTGGGTGCGAGGTACACAGCTACTGCGTATACCTGGTGGGGTGATGAAATTTGTCGCCGGTACATGCTCTGACTGGCTTGCTGATTTGGCCATGCTTTTCAAGCCTCCTGAGGTTGGCCTACCAGGTGGATTGGTGGCCACCTCATGCCTGGTTCAGGTTGTCCGAGGTACAACCTACATTAATGTCGGGACTACAGATGTGCTGCTTTATCCCCATATTGGCCTGGGTTCTTTAAGTAGGGTTCAGGTGGTTAGTTTACCTCCAGGTGTTCAGGAGGTGAGGTTTATAACAGCCATGGTCTCTGCTCAAGTGGTATCTAGCTCGGTGCATGAAAGGATAAAAGAAGTGGATTTGTCTGCATTGTCAGAGGAAGAGCAGAAGGAGGTTAGAGGTTTATTGAGGACGTACAGTTCAGTCTTTTCAACCCATAATGCTGATTTGGGTTGCACAAACCTCATTTCACATGATATCCCCTTGCTCGACAATGTTCCAGATTATTGTGGCTAAAGCCCACATTAATCAGCTCTTGGAAGCTCAGGTCATTTCGGAGAGTAGTAGCCCTTATGTTTCTCCCATTGTGTTAGCTAAAAAGAAGGATGGTACTCAATGCATATGTGTGGACTACCACCTTCTTAATAATAAGACTAGGAAAGATGCTTTACCCCTACCACGCATTGAAGAGAGTCTGGATGCCATTGCAGGGGCCTGCTGGTTTTTGCCCTTAGATCTAGCCAGCAGGTACAACTAGGTCCCGGTGGCAGAAGGAGATAAGCCCAAAATGATGTTTTTTACACCATTTGGGCTGTTTGAGTGGAACAGGATGCAGTTTGGACTGTGTAACTCCCCGAGCACTTTTCAGCGAATGATGCAGAGGATATTTGGGGATCAGCAGTGTCAATCCTTGCTTATGTATCTAAATGATATTGTGGTGATTTCTTCCTCTGTTACACAGCATCTTCAGTGGCTGGAGGTGGTTTTAAGTCTGTTGCAGTCAGAGGGGCTTAAGGTGAAGTTGGAGAAGTGTGTGTTTTTCTAACAGTAGTTTAGTTACATGGGTCATGTTATATCCAAGCAGGGTGTCTCAACTGCCCCCTCAAAGATTGAGGCCGTGGCTAAATGGCAGCATCCCTGCTATGTGTTCAGAACTCCGGTCCTTTCTTGGGTTTGCTAGCTATTACTGGCAGTTTGCATAGGGTATTGCCAAGTTGGCAGCCGCTCTGCATCAGCTGGTAGTGAAACTGTCTGGGGAGGCATGGATCAAGAGGAGTTATAGAGAAGGCCTGGATGCCTCAATGTGAGGAAAGTTTTGAGGCATTAAAGGCAAAGTTGGTCTCTGGTCCGATGTTGGCCTATGCTGATTTCACCCTCCCTTTCTGGAGGTGGATGCAAGTTACCAGGGTCTCGGAGCTGTTCTTTCCCAGGAGCAGGGTGGTAGGATTAAACCTGTGGATTAAGGGGTTTTATGACAAACTATAGCTCTGTGAAGTTGGAGATTTTGGTGCTCAAGTGGGCCATGACAATAAGAGCTTCTTGACTTGACTTGACCATGACCGAGAAATTTCGTGAATATTTGCTGGGTCATAAGTGTGTGGTTTTCTCCACTCGGCTAAGTTGGGAGCCACCAAGACTCGATGGGCTGCCCAGCTTTCAGCATTTGATTTTCAAATAAAGTATAGGTCATATAGAAACAAAGATTGTCAGGGGTGCGGGGATAAAAACAGACCCAAATGCAGGATAGCATAAAAATAAACAGGTTTATTAACTAAAACAACAAAACAGGGACACAGGCTTGACAAGAGACGTGACAAGGACGTAACACAAGCCAACAAGAGACGACAAATGACAAGGATTCTGCGCCGCCATAGGCAAAGCGGCACAGTTAAATACACAAGACAATTAACACATGAGGAGCATGTGTGCAGAGGCGGGAGGAAGAGACAAGGGCGGGGCAGACATGTGACTACAGAAGATAAACAAACGCAAGTCCAGACTGGATTCTGATATTTTGTGTGTTTGTCCTACAGGGCTGAAGAAAAGGGCTGCCACCACTGTCTGTTTCGATATTCATGAGTCTGTATTATTCCCTGAAGTGATATCTAGAGTTGATGTTTATGTATAAGATTTGAGTCTAGGATTGATATCTTTGGTGTCTAGGTTAGTTAGGTTTATTTACTTCCCACTGTTTTGTCTAGAAATGAGAGAAATCCATTTTGATGTAAGACAGACTTTATTGATTTTCAATAACTCCAGATAAGTTTTACTATTCCTAATTTAATTTCCCAAAGTTTGTATAATTAATGCTGCACTGTTTAACATGTAGTCTGGAATAAAAGATCTCCTGTTTATATTCTTTTTCTAGGGTCATAACTGATACATATCCTGGGCTACATATAGGAAGGATTGATTGTCACGTAGTGAACTTATTTTACTTTTTCACTATTTTTAAAAAAGCAATTTAATAACTTTGTAACTTGTATTGTTTACTTGTGACAATTATGTATTTCGAACAGCATGATGAATCAGTCGGTTTATCACTCGAGTGTTAAACAGGCTTCTTGTTTGTATGAAGACTTACAAATATGCATGTGAAGCTTTTCCTACTTCAGAACTTTTCATTTAAGTAAATCTATTTAAATTGCAGTGAAAATTTAAATTGACATTTTTCTATGTATTGAAATTTCTGTCTTATGGAAGGTTGAGATTAAAATGTAATCTTTATGACAGATGTTAGGACATACTTAGATTGCTTTACATAATACTGAGCTAACTCCAGAACTAACTGGGTGTATGTAGTGAAACGGCATCTCATATGGATTGGGTCTTTACTTGGACTAATTTGACCTCAGACGTGTTTTTTTGGAAATGATGATTTTGCAGTGAGGTAGCTAATAAAAAACATTACCATTAGTCAAGTCTAATTAGATAAATCCACAGTGTATGACCACATACAGTACTGGGTTGCTTTACTGGTGATGCTCTGCCAGGCCTTCACTGCAGCTGTATTCAGTTCCTGTTTGATCTTTGATGGTATTTTGCCCTCAGCTTTGCCTTCAGTAAGTGAACTGGATGCTCAACTGAACTCAGGTAATGTCACTGACTCACCCATTGAAGAAAATATAACAATTTTTAAAGCCTTAGGTTGCTTTTAAGGTTTTTGGTCATTGTCCTCCTGCACTGTAACTCACCATCATGACAGCATGAATACATTAAAAGTACAGCAGTTTCTTATTCAGCCATAGGATTCTTTTTTTTTTGAGGATTTAATATGGCTTTCATCTTGTGATAAACTCTATTTATTTAGATGTAAATTGCTGACTTTGACAGAGATACACCTACTTCGTGGGGGATGTTTTTGATCTAGACACCATTGTGATGAGAGAAAATTGTTTTATCCACCACAGTCATTTTGTAGTACCTATCATAAATTATGAAATATCATACAATAAAAAATATAGTCAAACCATAGAGATTAAACCTAAGAGAATGCAAATGGGATTGTGGTAGCCTAATCGACCAAGCTGTGACTACTGGGCCCCGCCCTTAAGCCTCAATTCCTCAGTTGTATGAAATATATGTAACTCACTCTGGATAAGGGCATCTGTATAAGATATGTAAGTCACTCTGGATAAGGACATTTGTATAAGATATGTAAGTCACTCTGGATAAGGGCGTCTGCTAAATGGCATAAATGTAAATGGGTCTGAAAGGTCATAAGAAAATTTTCGAAAGACAAAACAAAGACTGAATGAGAGTCCAGGTTCCTTTTCTCACAATAATATTAAGGATATTAAGGATTATTTTTTTCCAAAATCCATTTATGACCATTTTTTTTTGCTATGATAGGCATATAAACAACAATTGTTTGTTACTAATTGGTGTTGTTTGGTGTTTATTGTGTTTGCTGTGCATTTCCATGCCAGCGATTTGTTTTCCTTATAGTGTACACCTGCACTCATGTCTCCTTTCTTAGTTTGTATATTTAAATCTTTGTTCTTTGTGGTTTGTAAGACTTCTGTATACATGCCTACAATTTTCAGCCTTGTTTTCTTATTGTTTTTATAGTTGTCTTGCTCATTATCACATATATTTCCTGGCACAGGAAACTGCATGGGTATTTGAGAGCTACCAGGGTGTTTCAGTGCTTTCTGTTTACTGTCCATCTTCAGGTCACAGGTAGGTATCCATAATATAGTTACTGGCTCCTGAATTAGAAAAAGAACAATTAACAAGAAACACCATTTAATATGTGGTGAGACTAGGCCAGGGTCAGAGTATAAAGTCCAAGAAGGATGTCCAGCTCTAATCAGGAGAATCAGTAGTCAATTTGGTGACTAGGTGCTAAACTTTACTGGCAAACATGATGATACTCATCAAATAAAGTCCAGCATTTTGAAGAGAGGAACATTTTAAATAATCAGTTTTTCCAGCAGCTTAATATATGGAAACTTTTTTTTTATCCAATTAGACTAAACCTACTTTAATGCTATAAAATTTCCCTGTTCCCTGCAGATAGAAATGCTTGTTTCTAGCTACTGTTCATCGTTAGTGGAGTTACTGTAGATGCAGGCCATTTTATATACAACGGAAATTCACAATGATTTTCATTGTCAGAGAGTACATTCCCACCCAGCGCAAATGCTAAAGAGTGATCTGCAGAATGTTCACCCTGATGGATTATTTATCATCGCCGGAGATTTCAGTCATGCAAATCTGAAATCAGTGCTCCCTAAATTCAATCAGTATGTGGACTTAGTAAATTCTCACCTACAGGTGAACTTGCCATCTTGTAGCAGGCCAATTTCACACAGATTGGACCAATGAGGGAGGGGGTTGCTGGCCTTGGCCTTGCTACTAACAACAAGCTGCAGGATAAGGTAATAACCGAGAACAATGGGCTGATTCAAAGGATTAAATCTACGAATTCCCCCTACATATTTGATTTAGATTTTATTGAAAAAATGTATACAAGAAAAAATAATTCAAGTTTAAACAGGAATTACAAATTATCCATTGTTACAAAAAATGAATACAATCTTATTGGGATTGGCTCAGTACAGTTTGGAAAACACCCAAAACTGGAGTTCAATTTTTTGTTGTTGTTTTCAATGGCTATTGTTTTCTATTGAGAACATAAAAAACAATTTATCACATTTCATTGTTTTTTGACCTCATTTAAAACTTGCTCAAACTGCTATAATGCATCTTGTTTGTGACTTTCTTGGGAGTGTCACAAACTTATTCAAATAAACTTCCAAATTGAAATTTGACTCTGCCACTTCATATAAATTCTCATGTGGCTCTTAAATTTCCCAAAAGAAAACTCTCAGAAACAGGAGCCAAAGGAAATTTAAACTAGTTTAATGCATTGAAAATAAGAGATGAATCAGGTTTTTTCAAGGATTATCAGATTTCGAGGTCCATTATAAGGTAAGATTTCATGCTCGATACCTTTTTTAGATAAAGTTGATTGGTTATAACCTAATGTTCCTCTCACATTTAAAAAAACATTTTTATATTTTGCACTCTATGTGGAAGTACGCGTATATAAAGGTTAAGACCTTTCATTAACAGTTTTGAATGTTATTCTGTTTACCTTGAAACAATGACAAAAAAATTAATTATTCATTAATGCACATTGTATTGTTCATGTTTATGGATACCTGTCTACATTGATCTGATAAACAACTTAAAAAAAATCTGTTTTGATTTAATTCAATTGCATTTGTAAGTATAAGTTGTAAGTATTACAATTAATAATTTGCCTGTGGATTTTATGTGAAACTTTTGGCTATGAGTTTCATTTTATTGAGTAGATTTTGGGTAGATGTTTATCAGCATGATTTGATCTTACACTGAGCTGCTCAACAGTAAGTGTTAGACACTCACTCACTTTCTACCGCTTATCCGAACTACCTCGGGTCACGGGGAGCCTGTGCCTATCTCAGGCGTCATCGGGCATCAAGGCAGGATACACCCTGGATTGAGTGCCAACCCATCGCAGGGCACACACACACTCTCATTCACTCACGCACTCACACACTACGGACAATTTTCCAGAAATGCCAATCAACCTACCATGCATATCTTTGGACCGGGGGAGGAAACCGGATTACCCGGAGGAAACCCCCGAGGAACGTGGAGAACATGAAAACTCCACACACACAAGGCGGAGGCGGGAATCGAACCCCCAACCCTGGAGGTGTGAGGCAAACGTGCTAACCACTAAGCCACCGTGCCCCCCTTAAGTGTTAGACAGATTATTTAATTTATGTTAGTTTGTCTGTTTGCATATATTCATCTAATGTTTGTTTCTATTTCCTCTTTTCTTTTGACTCCACAGAAACATCATGAAGCAGAAGTATTTGCTGATGTTTTTCACAAGTGAGTGTCAGTTTTCTTGAAAGTGTCATATCATTCTACATCAGGTTCTCCTGGCATGACTTTGTAAGTAACTTAAAGCAACAATCATGCCAAGTTAGAGTATATTTAGTTATATTGCACTTGTTTCAATTAAATATTAAGTGTATTAATTAAATATCAGAGATAAATTTAAATTGATTATATAAGCTTGCTCAAGACAGGCTCAAACATTAAACAGCAGAGTCAGGCATCAGTGATGTCATCTACTTCTTATTGATTGACTAGAGAATGGGTTGCAAGCCAGTGAATTCTTTGCCAGTCCCAAGCCCAGATAAATAGAGAGGGTTGCGTCAGGAAGGGCATCCGGCATAAAAGTACCAAATTTAAGTTGTTAGTGGGAATTCCCTACTGAATCGGTCCAGACCGTATGCATTACGCACCCCATACCATCAGAGATGCTGGCTTTTGAACTGAACACTGATAGCACGCTAAAACATCTCCCTGACCTTTACCCTGTAGGACACGGCATCCGTTTGACCATAGATCACTTCTCCACTTTGAAACAGTACATTTTAAATGGGCCCACAGGATACGACGGCACTTCTAGACCATGTTCACATATGGCTCCCTTTTTGCCCGATAGAGCTTTAGTTGTCATCTGCAGATGGCACGGTGGACTTTGTTTACTGACTCTGGAAGTGTTCCTGGGCCCATTTAGCTATGTCATTGACAGAATCATGCCCATGAGTGATGCAGTGTAGTCCGAGGGCCAAAAGACCACAGACATCCAATAAATGTCTTCAGCCCTGTCCTTTACATGTGTGGGGTGAAGATTTCTCCAGTTTCTCGGAATCCTTTGATGATGTTCTGCACTTTAGATGATGAGATTTACAAAGCCTTTGCTATGTTGAGAACATTGTTTTTAAAGTGTTTCACATTCTTTTTATGCACTCATTCACAGATTGGAGAGCCTTTGCCCATCTTTACTTTTGAAAGACTCTGAAACTCTAAGACATCCCTTTTATAGCTAATCATGTTACAGATCTGATATCAATGAACTTCTTCATTAGTTGCTAGATCTTCTCCCAGCTGAATCTTTTCAAAATGTATCTTTCATTTATTGCCATGTGCTAACTTTTTCGAGACCTGTAGCATGCATCAAATTTGAAATGAGCTTATGTAGTAGACAAAAGTGTAGAATGTCTCTGTTTAAACATTTATGGGATCTGTGTTCTATTGTAAATAAAATATTGGCTCATGTAATTTGAAAATCTTGCAGATATTCATATATTCATTTTGTTCAAATTTAAAAACATCCCAACTTTTCCAGAATTCGGGTAGTACAATGACAGGGAAAGGTAGAGAGCTGGTGGTGTGTGCAGGAGACCAGGTGGAAGGGGAGCAATGTACATAGTATTGGAGGGGGTTACAAACTGTTTTATTATGGTGTGGATAGGAAGAGAAATGGGGTAGGAGTGATCCTGAAGGATGAGTGTGTGAGGAATGTTTTAGAGGTGAAAAGAGTGTCAGTCAGGGCCATCAGTTTGAAGTTAGAAATTGAAGGAGTGATGTTGAATCTTTTCAGTAGTTATGCTCCTCAAGTAGGCTTTGTGTTAGAAGAGAAGGAGAGATTCTGGAGTGAGTTAGATTAGGTGATGGAAAGGGCTGCAGTTAACCCTTATTTCCAGAAGAGAGAGGAACATAGAGTTACATATAAGATTAGAGGTAGGAGTACAGCAGTAGACTATATTCTATATAGATGGGACAATCTGAGAGAGATTAGTGTCTGCAAAGTGGTGGTAGGAGAGAGTGTAGGATGTCTCTGGTGGTCAGAAAGTAGAGGAGAGAAAAAATAGAAAAAAGACCAAGTGGTGGAAGTTGAAAAGGAAGAATGTTTTGAGGAATTCAAACAGAAGCTGAGTTGGGCGTTGGGTGGTCAGGAAGAGCTCCAAGATGACTGGGAAACTACAGTCATGAACTACACTATGATGTTTGTGGATGACATTGTGATCTGTAGTGAGAGTAGGGAGCAGCTGGAGGAACACCTGGAAAGGTGGAGGTCTGCTTTGGAAAGAAGAGGAATGTAAGCCAGTCGTACTAAGCCAGAATACACATGTATGAACGAGTCGGAGGGAGGTAGAACAGTGACGTTAGAGGGAGTTGTTACAGTGCGGGAATTTAAGTACTTGGGGTCAACCATCCTATGTGATGGGAAGTGTGGAAAAGAGGTGAAGAGATGAGTGCAGGAGGGTTGTGATGAGGTTCTCTTTAGGAGTGACGAGGATGGACAGGATTAGTACATCAGAGGGACAACTCAGGTTGGCTGTTTTGGGGACAGATAGACTAGATTGAGATGGTTTGGACATGTACAGAGGAGGGAGATGGTTATATTGGTAGAAGGATGTTGGAGATGGAGCTGCAGGTAAGAGATCAAGTTTACTCCATATAGTGGATGTAAGGTGTAAATTTTCTGCAGGTTCTGAAGCATTTGCAAAACGTTTTGTGGTTGTTTGTATGCATTTGGCATATTTTGTTAATTCCTACAGACATCAGGGGAAAGACTCAAGCTTAATTAACAGTGCTTCACTATGAACATTGGTCTGCTTCTTTTGAAAATCAGGGTTCTTTGAGAGAACTTATACATTTTTCTCACCAAATGAGGATCTTTGAGAAAAAGTCCAAATGATTAAAATAATTCTGAACACAAACTCAGTTTGTTGATCTTTAGTTGAGGTTGTAGGATCTCCCATTTTCTTTTGTTCAATTCTTCTTGTTCCAGTGGTTTTGATGAGTTCTCTTATCTCTCTTATCTGTCCTGGCTGGCTCACCAGATTGTTAGATTTTCCTTGAATTTGGTCATTGGGTGGCTCGCTAATGTACTAGAATGCTTCTAATACATAAAAGAAAAGTAAGCTGGACATCAGACATTGATTACACATGAATATCAGGCATTGATTATGCATGATAGAACTAGACACAAAATCCTTCACTGTGTACATATACATACAAATATGATAAATCTATACTTTCTTCCCAAGTTGGGGATACATTTTATTTTAAATTGTAAACTATGATTTTTATTTTGTATTTAAATAAGGTATTCAGATCTGAAATACATAACTGAAAATAAAATGAAATAGTGAAAATATTCAGTTTTGTATCTGTTTAATTCTATCTGGATGATTGTATTATTATTTTAATTTGATCAATGTCACAGACAACACGATTGGTTTGTACTCTTATATTTACCAATAAAAATGTACTATAATGTAACTATATTACTATACTATAACTGCTGTAAAATGTTGCCCACAGGTTTAGTCCCTGTTGCTTTCGCAATCCTGGGAGGCATCTCTCACAATTATGAACTGATCATGACACCACAGTCATGGTCAAATGCACAGAATTACTGCAGGACGATGTATACTGACCTGGCAACAGTCATAAGTGACACTGATTGGCTAAGATTGAAGAAAGAAGCAGCAAGCAAAGGTCTGACATCATCTGCCTGGATTGGAGTGTATGATGATATTACTAGCTGGCGCTGGTCCCTAAACGACGTCCGATTGAAGGATCTTACCTACACCAACTGGTACCCTGGACAGCCTAATAATGCTTTGTCGCTAGAAGCATGTGTTATGATGTCTTCATCTGCTAAATGGTTTGATACATCATGCTTATTTCTTAGAGTCTTTATATGCTACAATGGTGAGTCAATAACCTGACTTTATCTTCCTTGTTTTTGGTCTGCTGTTTTTTTTTAAATAATTCAGAAGCCTACCATTTTAAGTTTACTACTTTGCTTTAAAAAAAGAAATATGTCTATTATTGAACTGCAAACACCAATACATAAAATATTAGGATCATATTTTTGGAAGCAGATGTAAACAGTGTTGTATTGTAATTTATATTATATTGATCTAAAGTTCTTTCCATTTCACAGCTAATTTCAGTGATGCTAACAAATTCATTGGCATCAACCGTCTAGTGACCTGGCATGATGCTCGGGCTTACTGCCGAACATATCACACAGACCTGGCCAGCTCTCTTAACAGCTCAGATAACAACATGTTAGCACAGATTAAGGCTGTCCAGGGGGACTCCTGGATTGGCCTGTACAGAGATGGTTGGAAGTGGTCGGATAGCACCAACAATTTAACCTTCGCATGGGCTCCTGGAAAACCAAATAATGCTGCGAGAATTATGGGGTGCTGTGGGTCAGTTAATAATGGACTGTTAAGTGATGAACCTTGCACAAACCTCCACTATTTCTTCTGTCACACCAGTGAGTGAGAGACTTTCGTTTCATAGAAGAAGTTTAAATTAGGACAATTTATTTTATTGTGGTTTAAATGTCCAAATTAGTTGGTAATTTTACTATACTTAAACAAGTAAATTCCTAGCAGATAAGGATTTTCTGTGCAAATTTAACATTAAGGTGGACATTTACTGACACAAGTTATATATACATATATGTGTGTGTGAGTATATGTATGTATTTGTGTGTGTATATATATAAATACATATATAAATACATAAATACACACACACATATGTATATAAATAGTGTGTTTTTCCACAGTTCCACCTGTGAGGAGTTACATAAAACTGCAGGTGAAGTCTGATGGCAGTTTGGATGATCATGCTGTGCAGTCATACATTTTAGAACTGGTGGGTTACAGAATGTCTCTTAAATTGTGTTAAGATGCCTGATGCATTTCTCCCATTTCATCTCTTGTTCTTCTCTTTTGCCTGTAATGCAGTAGATGAGAATGCACTTTGCAAATTCATATGTGGAATATTAATGAAAGACAGAAGCTTACAATACATAGCAAAACATAGTAAATAACTTATAGCAGAGTCGGCAACAGAAAAACAGTCCAATCAGACAAACAACACAAAATGTGAGAACTCAAAGGAAAAAGTCATAATGGTCAATAAAGTGAAGAATGTTTTGAATGGTGGGCAAATTCAATGATCATTATCAAACACATGGTTTACATATATGGAGACAGGAGGTGACGGTATTCAGAACTCCCTCTGGTGTTTGGTAGGATGCATGTCCAATGTAGCTACACATTTTATTAAGTTCTAGAGCACAGTCATCCAACAGGAAAATACCCAGCACCAAAATTCAATCATTCTATTATTTCCTATCTACTCTATAAGACTCATTAACAGTTTAATTTATAATCCAGATAAACCTATGCTAAACCATTTTATTGTGGTCGTCAGACTCTTACTCTATAGATTGCTGATGTCACACAAGCTTGATGGTGTCAGCACAGAGAAGGTCTCTGGCCCATAAGTTATACCTGAAAGAGTCTTCTGAGCTGCTAAACTGACTATATCAGTGAACACAGCAGTGGCTTTACTTCATAAGTACTCGAGATGACCCACCAGAACATCTGCACGTGTCTTTTTACCACTGTGCCATAAAGAAAGTCTTGACCAAATGGATCTCAGCTTGGTATGGCAACTGTTATGAAGCTGGCAAGCTTATAAAAAGAGTCACAACTCAACACAACCCAGCAAATGATCAAAAGCTGGAGGATATCAACAGTTCCTGTTGTCTGTGAAAAGCCTCCAATATAATTAAGGACCCCACTCACCTGCCGCTATCTGTTTACCATGTGGCGATCTTGAACATGCTACTGAAGGGCACTACTCCAACGTTATCACCAAACTCAGCTCCTGGTGCCTAGAGCACTTAGAACTTAAACTCTACCTAATCCCCAGTTTTTAATAGATGAAATGCTAGTCCACAGTAATCACAATAAATTCCTTTAAAGTTAAAAATACAAAGGTTATCAAAGCAATAAAATGTGTTTATTGATATTGAGTTATTAAACTCTGACTCTGTTCTTTAGATGAAGCAAAAACTTGAACAAAAGGGCATGTTGGAGAACACCACAGTGACCTGGAGGCTGCATCCAGATGGAAACATCTTTTACAAGAAAAAACAACCACTTGTTGCAACTGAATGCTCAGTGCTTGGTGTTTAAAAGAACTGTTATTCTACATCTTGAATAACATCAGCTGCAATCAATGTGCAATCTTAATAATAGATTTCTTAATGACATTGCAGTGTAAAATTGTGCACTAATATATAACTGTAAGACTAAATAACTATATTATTGTGCTGTAATTTTTCAGGTGCCTCTAGATTAGTTTTATTTAGATTGCAATAGAAACCAAACAAACCAATAAATACACTGAAGATGATGTATACACTGTTCAATTATCAAACAATTATTAAATTTTGTCAGCTTAAAGATAATATTTAGTTAATTTTACTGTCTATATTTTTTAAGTTAACATTTTTTGAGAAACCATTTCAGAAAATGTAATACAGTCTCTAGGAAGTGAATGTATATCGGCATTTTCATTTCGTGCAATAAACATTTTGTCCGCAAGGTGGAAGCAGAATACAAAGCAAATAATGAACTGCTTGGATGTGTACTGAAAGAACACTTCAGAGTTTGTAAGGCTAGATACTTTATCTTGTTTACAATATTTTTTTTAATTGATAAAAATTAGGTATAATTTATAAAATTTATAAAATGATTAGCACCCAAATTATTCATTCCACCAGCTTTAATAAAACATATTCCATTGCCTACATATTTTGACTCTGCCATGTGACATTTTCCTATGTAAAGCAGAGCTCTTTGTTTTTATAGTTGTAGAGTCCAATGTCAAGACTTGTCTCACATGCTAATCCAAGACTGGAGAACAGTGCTACTTAATAATGGCCAATAAATGTCATTCAAATAGTCATAATTTGCTTGTCCTATGACTGTAAGCTGTGTAAGAATCTTGTATTGATACTAATTTTGGCCTTCCTTTATAATTACAATATTCTGGATATCTCTGTAGATTAAGATGCCTTTACATTTTTCCTCTGGTTTCCATTTCTGGTTCCATTTTATCTCATTGCCCAGAAATGCTGCCTTCTAGTTACCAAGAAGAGACAGTGATGATTTTATAAAGCAGCCATGATCATATTGTACTTTTGAGGCCAAGGCTGGCCTGTTAGGATGGGATGGTGTACATTCCACTTAGGAAAGTTGTTTCCTTATTTCTTGCAGCATAGCACATTGTATTAAAGCAGGTCTAGTTAATTGGTGACAAGCTACGAAAAATAGGTTTACTGAGTCAATTTCTCTAATTGTCATTTATGGACCTCCTGGACCATATTCTGAATTCCTCTGTGAATTTGCAGATATTTTTTCAAACTTATATTTTCAAACCTTTGGACAAAGCATTAAATGTGGGAGACTTTATTATTCAGTAGAAGTCTGAGAACAGCATTTGTTTCCATCTTAGATTCAGTAGGGGTTTAATCAGAATGTAATAGGACCCACTTATATTGGAGGGCATACTCTTGATCTTGTTCTAATCTTTGGATTAAATATAGAAACGCAGTGCCTCAAGTAGAAGCTATCTCAGACAATTATGTGTAAAACAACACAGTGTAAAACGTATAGTTATGTCTGCTGCTGCTGAGAAATTTACCAACAGTCTCCCAGAATTATCATCCATGATTGGATCACTGTCTGACCCCACAGAACTTGATCAGGTGACTGATTACTTCGAGTCTGATTACTTAGTGCTACACCCTAGATACTGTAGCTCCACTTAAAGTAAAAGTAATTAAAGAAAGGGAAAGAGAAAAAGTACACCAAGGTGTGTGCAACCCAGTTCCCTGAAAAGAGAACGAGATGCTGCCTCAAGGCTGACGCTATGGGAACGCTTCTTTGAGGAAGTTGTGTCTAAAGCTCTGAGTGCACACATGCCAAATTAATGGCTCAGAAAGACACGTGGTAAAGGGAATATGCACCAGCAAGTCCATATAAGGGCATCTATGTCACATTACTCCAGCTTCTATTTGTCTGGAGGAAGTGTGAGGGGACACCCAGGGTGTGGCAACGATGCAGTGTCTTGTTCCCTTCTCAGCAAACAGGTTTACATATATAACCTGGTGTAGTTCCCTTTTGCGGGAACTCAATGCTGCATCAAGGCCGGCGTTATGGAAACATCAATACCCACAGTGCCACACACTGAACGATGACTGTGCCAGAGGCCATGAGAGAGCACAAACAGACTGGGAACAGGACATCAATATCCGTGAAGAACCTGGGACCCAGGAGTTGGTCCAGGTCCAGGTTATAGAACCTGATAAAGGTGTGCAGAGAGGACCACCCTGCCACAACACAAATCCCTTCAAGGGGAACACCCCTGGCCAGGGCATTGGATGAGTCCATACCCCTAGTAGAGTAAGCGCTGATGCCTAGAGGCTAAGAGTAGGGTCAAAGCATCTTCCAGCCCCTTTTGTGTACTTGCTGGTGCATATCCCTTCATCATGTGTACTTTCTGAGCCATTAAATTGGCATGACCTACTTATTCATGAAACACTTCAACTAGCACTTCTTTCCCTGTTTGTTGCATTTAAAAGAAAAAAACTTTGAACAATGTTTTAAACTCATGGCATCTTAAGTATGTAACTTAGTGAACCAGAATAATGTATCCAATGATAGAGACTTAAGCACTTCTGTACGTCGCTCTGGATAAGGGCATCTGTCAAATGCTGTAAATGTAAAATGTAAATGCATGTGTGCACACAAAGCTTCAGACACAACTTAATCAAAGAAGCGTTCACATAGTGCCAGCCTTGATGCAGGGTCGAGTTCCCTCAAAAGGGATCTTGCACCCCGGTACAATGACCAAACACAAACTTTAAAACAATCAACTAGGAAATTAAAATGTAAATGGCGTCAAACTAAATTATCATTATTTCAATTAGAATGGAAGGAAAGCTGCCATAGCTACAAAAAATCTCTTAGTGCTGTAAAATCAGTGTATTTCTCTCTCCTAATTAAAGGTAACAAAAATAATCCTAAATTTTTATTTACTACTGTAGCAAAATTAACTAGAAATAAAAACACAGTCAAAAAGCACACGCCATCTGTTTGTAGCAGTAATGACTTCATGAATTATTTCAATGTAAAAAATTATATCAGGCAAAAAATTCAGACCATTAATTTAATACCAAAAAATTTGATAGATAATGCCATAGTTAATATTTCTCTTTTTGATCAGTATTAGACTGTTTTACTCCCCTTCAAGAGGCTAACAATTTCTCTGATTTCTTTTTCAAAATTATCAACCTGCATAATGGATCCTTTACCCACATATTTCATTAAACAGATATTACCAGTAGTTACCATGCCCCTTCTAGAAATAATAAATTCTTCCCTTAGCACTGGTTATGTGCTGAAATATTTTAAGCTAGCAGTTATCAAACCTTTGATAAAAAAAAAATCGACCTTGACCCAAGCCAGCTGTATCCAACTATATCCCAATATCAAACATCCCCTTTATCTCCAAGATCCTAGAAAAGGTCATACACAGCAGTTATTTTTAGACCTACATAGGAATAATATTCATGAAATGTATCAGTGCAGGTTAAGTGGTAAATGACCTGTTACTGGCCTCTGATCAGGGTTGTGTCTCTTTGCTAGTATTACTCAATCTTAGTGCAGCTTTTGATACCATTGACCATGCTATTTTACCTTATGGACTAGAACATGTTGTTAGTGTTAAAGGGACAGCCCTCTCCTGGCTCAGGTCTCTATCAGTTTCAGTAAACAGATCACTATCAGTTTGTAGATCTAAATGGTGACCACTCTAAACATACTAAGGTAATGTTTGGTGCTCCGCAAGGTTCTGTTTTAGGCCCATTGCTTTTCCCCTTTGGTGCAATTATTCGTAAACATGGAATTGGCTTCCACTGTTATACTGATGACACGCAGCTATATGTTTCAGCTATGTCAGATGTGAGAGACCAGCTTAATAAATTTAAGATTGTGTAAAGGACATCAGACAATGGATGTTTAATATCATCCTCCTGCTTAACTCTGACACACAGAAGTGCTTTTACTAGGTTCACAGGCAGCCAGAAGTAAGCTTTCTTGAAGAAAATCTTCAAGTTGAGCTATAAATTCACTGATAACCAGTCTGTCATGCCTTCTTTGAACCACTGTTGCGTCAGCCAGCTTTATGGTCAGGTCTTCATAAGCGCTCATTTGAAAATTTTGGCAGTTTTTGGAAGATTTTAACTACTGTCCAGTGTCACCCAAATGAGAATGATGTTCTCTTCTGAGTCTAGTTTCTCTCAAGGTTTCTTCATGTCATCTCAGGAAGTTTTTCCTTGCTACCATCGCCATTAGGGATAGAGGTTAGAGATATATAGTAACTTTAAATGTTAAACTCTCTCTTTACTCTGTAAAGAGTAAAGAGTTCTGTAAAGCTGATTTGAGAAAATGAAAATTTTAAAAACACTATACAAATAAACTGAAATGGATTGATATTAAGTATTGACACATGGCTACTGGAGGTTGAATTTACTCTGGAATCTATCTATCTATCTATCTATCTATCTATCTATCTATCTATCTATCTATCTATCTATCTATCTATCTATCTATCTATATTCATGAGGCTGATGGCTTGAGGGACAAAACTGTTACACAGTCTGGTTTAGAGGACCAAATGCTTTATTACCTTTTTCCAGTTGGCAGGAGTCTGTAGTGTGTGTGTAAATGGTGTGTGGGGTGTAAAGTGGGTGTGAGGTTCTCTGCCAAAGGAATTTGGTGGGCTTGATGATCTCCACAGATAATCTGTCGATTTTCAGTGGAGAGTGGTCACTCTCTGCTCTCCTAAAGTCAACAACAACCTCTTTAGTTTTATCAACATTCAGAGACAGGTTGTTGGCTCTACACCAGGCAGTTAGCTGTGGCACCTCCCCTCTGTAAGCTGACTTATACCCCTTTTAAACCAGAAAGAAGCGGGTGCTGGTTCAGTGCTGGTGCTGGTGCTGGTTCAAAGTTGGTTCCACTGGCGAACCTTCTAAGAACCGGTTTGTCTTTCCATCGTTTAGAGAGCATCACAGAGCCGAGTCTGACGTCACTGTATACGTGTCATGTTACACAGCAACGTTAGCGCAGCAGCGGCAAACACAAACACATCATCAATGGCGGATGTTGCTTTACTGTTAATGCTTATGGCTTTGTGAACCTACATTGGCATCCAAACGCGGCGAATCCAATGTGTATGTGCAGCTCCATGTAATTTGTATAAATGGAGGTTGTAATCCAGAAAGTACATAACGTTATTTTATCATTAACACAGAAAAAATTTAGCCTTAGCATGTAGCTACCTACTATCATGTGTGCTGATAACTGACCATATTGCAGTAAAGTAAAAGTGTATTAAACATTAGTATACTTAAGGTACATTATCAAATGCGCTAACAGTAGCCCCGCCCACAGCCCCTGGCACAAGCAGTTCTTAAGTCTAGACCAGCAGACCACTTTTCCTGGTTCAGAGCTGGTGCTTTGGCTGTCGAAAAAGAAAGAACTGGTTCTAAATTAGGCTCTTGCTCCGAACCAGCACTCAAACTGTCTCAGTGGAAAAGGGGCATAATTGTTCTTGCTGATGAGACCCACCACAGTTGTGTCATCTGCAAATTTGATTATGTGAGTCAAGCTATGCTTAACTACACAGGCATGAGTTAGTAGAGTGAAAAGAGATGGCTAAGCATGCAGCCCTAGTGCTCAGTGGGGTGGAGCTGGAGATGCGAAATGACTGAGGTCTCCCAGTCAGGAAGTCCAGGATTTAGTTGTATAGGGAGGTGTTCAGACCCAGCAGGCTAAACTTCTTGATCAGGTGCTAAAGGACAATTGTGCTGAATGCATTCGTTCGTATGTATGTGTCTATTGTCCAGATGGGCAAGGGCGGGATGGACAGTTGAGGAAATGGCATTGTCCATGGAGCATTTTGGACTATACGCAAACTGCAGGTGGTCCAGTGTAGGTGGCATACCATAATACCATAAATAGAATACCATAAAATTTAAACTGTTAAGGGTTTGTTTTTTATTTGCACATACAACAAACAGGAAAATTGCTAGTTCCATCAAGTGTTTCAGGAAGAGGTAGGTCTTCACCCATCATTTGAAGGCAGCCAGTGACTCAGCTGTTTGGACGTCTAGGAGAAGTTCACATTTTTGGCTTTGTAGGCAAGCGATAGTGTTAGAAATGTGATACGTGCAGCTAGTGGAGGGAGCTCAGCAGTGGGATGGCATTGAAGAATTTTGGAAACAAGTCATGCAGCTGCATTTTGGATCATTTGCAGAGGATGAATTGCATTAGACCTGTCAGCAGTGAGTTACAATAGTCCAGTCTTGAAATGACAAGAAACTGAACAAGTACCTGAGCAGCCTCTGCACAAAAATGGCCAAATATTTTTAATGTTGTAAAGCAGAAATGTGCCATGTGTCAAATAAGCAACATCTTTTTAATGTTTGATCTTTTTGAGCCACTTCAGTCTGGATTCCGTAAACGCCACAGCACTGAAACTGCGTTAGTTAAGGTCACTAACAACTTGTTACTGGCTTGTGGATTCTGGATTCTGGCCATCTATCTACAGTATATTGATTCTTCTTGATCTTAGTGCCTGTACTGTCCTCAACATGTGTTAGTGCCTTGACAGTCAGATAAACTCCCTTCCCTCACACGACTCTGAAGACAATAAGTTCATTTGTCCACAGGTTAATGGTCTGGGTATGGAGTGAAACTACAAATGAACAAATAAATATATCAATAGTGAATACACATGATGCTAAAGCACAATGTGGCTAATGCAATAGCCGGATGGAAAATTATAAAAAGAAAAGAATCTTAAACCATAACAACACTCATATGCAAGTATAATGTACATCCACATCAATTATACAAATACTTACAAGCGATGCTGTCGCAGGATTAAAGATTACACAAATATATGGCGATTAAAGAGAGCCATCATTACCGATGCCCGCATGGAGCATTTTTACTTCCTGATTCACGTGAATACCGGAAATAACAGAATTACAGCGACATCAAACTTGCCTCTAGAGGGAGCTCTAAACCAAAACTGAACAGGTTAATTAGTACCATGGATAACATTAAATAATTAAATGGGTTACCAAATTAAACACAAAATAATTTGTAACATTAAACATGTTCCAACACACTCCCCGTCTGGCGTGGATAACATGTCACTACTCACGAGTCATTTAGACTGACCTAATTAAGTTTCTCAGGAGTAAGGAGAAGGATTGTCTTAGTAATACAGTAGGTCGTATGAACACCTTTGGGCCTTCCTTATTAAAGACCTTGACTTCCACCTTACGGATTTTGTTGTCCTTGCTTGGGAAGACTTGAGTAACAACTCCCATAGGCCATTCATTTCTTTTTTGTTGTTCATCCTTCAAGAGTACGATGCTCCCTAGTTCAAGGTCAAGCTTATTAGAAGGCCACTTTCTTTTTGGTTGCAAAAGAGGTAGGTACTGCTTTTTCCATTTATCCCAGAAAGTTTGTGCCAAGTGTTGTACCTGTCTCCACTGTCGATTATGAAGGTTAGAGATTAGAGGAAATGTTAAGCTCCTTGCAAGCACCTACAAAATTTGTTCCTCTATCTGAGCGAATGAGCTTCACAGGCCCTCGAATGGCAAGAAAGAGGCGCAAAGCATTAATGAAGCTAGATGTATCTAAAGATTCAATTAGCTCAATGTGCACAGCTCTCACACTCATGCAGGTAAATATTACTGCCCACCTTTTGCTCTGTATATGACCACCTCTGGTACGTCGTGCCACCACACTCCATGGGCCAAAAATGTCTAATCCCACATTCGTAAATGGAGGATCAGTGGACACACGATCTGCTGGAAGGTCAGTCATTTTTTGAGTCTGAGTTTCTCTTCGTAGTCTTCGGCATGTAACACATTCATGAATGACACTGCAAACACGTCTCTTGCCACCAATTATCCAATAACCAGCAGCACGCACTGCATCCTCTGTGTAATGTCGTCCCTGGTGTGGCACCTTCTCATGATGATGTTTAACTAAAAGTATTGCAATGTGATGTTTCCCAGGGATAATAAGGGGCTTTTTTATGTCAAGCTCAATCTGTGCTTCTGCTAATCGTCCTCCTACTCTTAACAGGCCGTCTGCATCTATGAACGGGTCTAAACCTTTAAGAAGGCTCTTTTTGGAAAGCTTGTTCCCCGTTTCCAAGTCCTTATACTCTTGGGCATATGTCTCCTGTTGGACTGCCTTGATGATAATTTTTTCAGCACATAAGAGTTCTTCAACTGTTGGAGCATTGGGACACTTTTCCTGGTTCAGAGCTGGTGCTTTGGCTGTCGAAAAAGAAAGAACTGGTTCTAAATTAGGCTCTTGCTCCGAACCAGCACTCAAACTGTCTCAGTGGAAAAGGGGCATAATTGTTCTTGCTGATGAGACCCACCACAGTTGTGTCATCTGCAAATTTGATTATGTGAGTCAAGCTATGCTTAACTACACAGGCATGAGTTAGTAGAGTGAAAAGAGATGGCTAAGCATGCAGCCCTAGTGCTCAGTGGGGTGGAGCTGGAGATGCGAAATGACTGAGGTCTCCCAGTCAGGAAGTCCAGGATTTAGTTGTATAGGGAGGTGTTCAGACCCAGCAGGCTAAACTTCTTGATCAGGTGCTAAAGGACAATTGTGCTGAATGCATTCGTTCGTATGTATGTGTCTATTGTCCAGATGGGCAAGGGCGGGATGGACAGTTGAGGAAATGGCATTGTCCATGGAGCATTTTGGACTATACGCAAACTGCAGGTGGTCCAGTGTAGGTGGCATACCATAATACCATAAATAGAATACCATAAAATTTAAACTGTTAAGGGTTTGTTTTTTATTTGCACATACAACAAACAGGAAAATTGCTAGTTCCATCAAGTGTTTCAGGAAGAGGTAGGTCTTCACCCATCATTTGAAGGCAGCCAGTGACTCAGCTGTTTGGACGTCTAGGAGAACTTCACATTTTTGGCTTTGTAGGCAAGCGATAGTGTTAGAAATGTGATACGTGCAGCTAGTGGAGGGAGCTCAGCAGTGGGATGGCATTGAAGAATTTTGGAAACAAGTCATGCAGCTGCATTTTGGATCATTTGCAGAGGATGAATTGCATTAGACCTGTCAGCAGTGAGTTACAATAGTCCAGTCTTGAAATGACAAGAAACTGAACAAGTACCTGAGCAGCCTCTGCACAAAAATGGCCAAATATTTTTAATGTTGTAAAGCAGAAATGTGCCATGTGTCAAATAAGCAACATCTTTTTAATGTTTGATCTTTTTGAGCCACTTCAGTCTGGATTCCGTAAACGCCACAGCACTGAAACTGCGTTAGTTAAGGTCACTAACGACTTGTTACTGGCTTGTGGATTCTGGATTCTGGCCATCTATCTACAGTATATTGATTCTTCTTGATCTTAGTGCCTGTACTGTCCTCAACATGTGTTAGTGCCTTGACAGTCAGATAAACTCCCTTCCCTCACACGACTCTGAAGAAAATAAGTTCATTTGTCCACAGGTTAATGGTCTGGGTATGGAGTGAAACTACAAATGAACAAATAAATATATCAATAGTGAATACACATGATGCTAAAGCACAATGTGGCTAATGCAATAGCCGGATGGAAAATTATAAAAAGAAAAGAATCTTAAACCATAACAACACTCATATGCAAGTATAATGTACATCCACATCAATTATACAAATACTTACAAGCGATGCTGTCGCAGGATTAAAGATTACACAAATATATGGCGATTAAAGAGAGCCATCATTACCGATGCCCGCATGGAGCATTTTTACTTCCTGATTCACGTGAATACCGGAAATAACAGAATTACAGCGACATCAAACTTGCCTCTAGAGGGAGCTCTAAACCAAAACTGAACAGGTTAATTAGTACCATGGATAACATTAAATAATTAAATGGGTTACCAAATTAAACACAAAATAATTTGTAACATTAAACATGTTCCAACACACTCCCCGTCTGGCGTGGATAACATGTCACTACTCACGAGTCATTTAGACTAACCTAATTAAGTTTCTCAGGAGTAAGGAGAAGGATTGTCTTAGTAATACAGTAGGTCGTATGAACACCTTTGGGCCTTCCTTATTAAAGACCTTGACTTCCACCTTACGGATTTTGTTGTCCTTGCTTGGGAAGACTTGAGTAACAACTCCCATAGGCCATTCATTTCTTTTTTGTTGTTCATCCTTCAAGAGTACGATGCTCCCTAGTTCAAGGTCAAGCTTATTAGAAGGCCACTTTCTTTTTGGTTGCAAAAGAGGTAGGTACTGCTTTTTCCATTTATCCCAGAAAGTTTGTGCCAAGTGTTGTACCTGTCTCCACTGTCGATTATGAAGGTTAGAGATTAGAGGAAATGTTAAGCTCCTTGCAAGCACCTACAAAATTTGTCTATCTGAGCGAATGAGCTTCACAGGCCCTCGAATGGCAAGAAAGAGGCGCAAAGCATTAATGAAGCTAGATGTATCTAAAGATTCAATTAGCTCAATGTGCACAGCTCTCACACTCATGCAGGTAAATATTACTGCCCACCTTTTGCTCTGTATATGACCACCTCTGGTACGTCGTGCCACCACACTCCATGGGCCAAAAATGTCTAATCCCACATTCGTAAATGGAGGATCAGTGGACACACGATCTGCTGGAAGGTCAGTCATTTTTTGAGTCTGAGTTTCTCTTTGTAGTCTTCGGCATGTAACACATTCATGAATGACACTGCAAACACGTCTCTTGCCACCAATTATCCAATAACCAGCAGCACGCACTGCATCCTCTGTGTAATGTCGTCCCTGGTGTGGCACCTTCTCATGATGATGTTTAACTAAAAGTATTGCAATGTGATGTTTCCCAGGGATAATAAGGGGCTTTTTTATGTAAGCTCAATCTGTGCTTCTGCTAATCGTCCTCCTACTCTTAACAGGCCTATCTATGAACGGGTCTAAACCTTTAAGAAGGCTCTTTTTGGAAAGCTTGTTCCCCGTTTCCAAGTCCTTATACTCTTGGGCATATGTCTCCTGTTGGACTGCCTTGATGATAATTTTTTCAGCACATAAGAGTTCTTCAACTGTTGGAGCATTGGGACAGTAATGCCAGCCCTTGCAGCTTGACGTTTCTGTTGTAGAACCTTTATGGAACTGACGAGATATATGAAGAAGACGTGCAATGGCATGAGTGATAGACTTCCAAGTGGAAAATTTGGAGAAGCGTTGTGCTCCAAAATTCTTGTTCATCATCGTGGTCTTCAATGTGGAGACTTGATTACGTACCTCTGCATCTAAAGAAGGATCCACAAGCTTATATGTGCTCTCTTCAGGTAGGGTCCAGGTGTTGTTTTTCAGAAACTTTGGTCCATGTAGCCAATTGGTGTCTTGGAGATGAGCAGCAGTGACAGACCTTGTTGCAATGTCTGCTGGGTTTTCAGCTGTGTGAACATACTTCCATTGATTTGGATGTGAAGACTTGCGAATCCAGAGGACACGGTTGCTGACATATACATAGAAGCGTCGGGTCTCATTATATATGTACCCTAACACTACCTTACTATCTGTAAAGTAAGTTGTGTCATCTAGGGGTATGTCAATTTCTGAAGTAATGAACTCCGCCAGTTCCACTGCTAGAACTGCAGCACACAACTCAAGACGGGGAACTGTTTGTTCAGGGCTGAGTTTCACCTTACCCATGATGTAGCCGACATGGTTGATTCCACATGAATCTGTCAATCTGAGGTAGGCCACTGCAGCTATTGCTTTTGTTGATGCATCAGAGAAGACAAACAACTCCTTTCGTGTAGCTGTAGAAGGTGATATGTTTGTGTAACATCTTGGAATCTGGAGCTTACTTAAATCCATAAGTGGATTTTCTCCACATGTCCCATTTTTCCTGCATTTCTTTGGGAAGAGGAGTGTCCCAGTCATCATTCTGGTTATTAAGCTCTCTCATGATGAATTTGCCCTGGATTGTAACCGGAGCAACAAAGCCAAGGGGATCAAAGATGCTATTAATGGTGGACAGGACACCTCGCCGAGTAAAGGGTTTTGCATCAGTAGCTATTTCAAAGGTAAAGGTGTCAGATTTCAGGCTCCAATTCAATCCTAGACTTCGCTGTGTAGGAAGTATATCAGATCCAAGATCCAAATCTTTGAGATCACTGGCATGATCCTGAGGTGGGAAGGCCTTTAGAACCTCTTTGCTGTTTGAAGCTATCTTGTGAAGCCGTAAGTTGGAACCAGCTAAAGTCCTCTGTGTGTTTTTTAGCAAGTCTACTGCTGCCTTGACTGTAGGCAGAGACTTCAAGCCATCATCAACATAGAAGTCACGGTTTACAAAGTTCTTGACCTCAGACTCACCACTCTTAACGGACTGCCTGAGACAATAGGTGGCCACCGCAGGAGATGGATTGTTGCCAAATACATGGACCCGCATGCGGTACTCAATGATGTCCTCAGATGGATCATTATTACGGAACCACAGGAACCTTAGGAAATTGCGGTCTTCCTCTCTCACTAGGAAACAGTAGAACATTTGTTCAATGTCAGCTGTTATGGCCACAGCTTCCTTGCGAAATCGCATAAGAACCCCAAGAAGAGTATTGGTCAGGTCTGGCCCAGTTAAAAGAACATCATTTAGCGAGACATCTTCATGACGGGCACTGGAATCAAAGACAACTCTGATATTCCCCGGTTTTTTAGGGTGATATACTCCAAAGAGAGGCAAATACCAGCACTCCTCTCCTTCCAAGAGAGGGGGAGCTTCTTCAGCATGGTTGTTACTAAACACTTTATCCATAAAAGTAAAGAAGTGTCGTTTCTTCTCTGGGTTTCTTTCAAGATTTTGTCTCAAGGTTAACAGCCTTTTCATAGCTTGACATCTGTTGTTAGGGAGTCTGCGCCTTGAAGCTTTAAAGGGCAGTGGCGCTACCCAGCTGTGGTTTTCATCTTTCTCTACTTCTTGTTCCATAATGTGAAGGAACGCCAGATCATCAATGGATGGGGCCACTTTGTCTTCATCGCAGGTAGCCTTAAACACTTCTTGACCAAACTGAACACCTTTGTGATTGTAAGCCAGTTGCTCCATAGAACACATTCCATTGCAATTTCTCCAATCATTACTGTTTCTCTCTTTCACATGAAAAACATTAGGGCAAGGATCAAAGACAGATGGACATTGTTCTTTAGTGTTGGTGAAAAATGTACTCACAGTAGTAGACTTGTGAATGCCATTCAGACAAACATTGCCAACTATCACCCATCCTAGGTCAAGCTTCTGTGCATAAGGAGCGTCGTGAGGACCATTTACCTGTCTGCGAACCTTATGAACTCTGATAATGTCACGACCCAGAAGAATCATGATGGGGCATCTGGATCTATCTCTGGTATGAATGGAGCTATAGGCTTCAGGTGAGAGTGATGGAGCGCAGCACTGGGTGAGGGAATTTCTGCTCTATTTTCAGGAATGTTGTTACACTAGCAAATTTGGTAAGGAGAGGATTACCTTTCCATCTACGGACTCGATTTGGTAGCCAGATGCTTTTCGACTTATAGTGTCTGTCACTCCAGAACAGGTTCTAAGGGTATACGGAGAAGCTGGTCCGTTTTCCTTGAAGGCATCAAAGAATTCGGAACGAGCTAAAGACCTATTGCTCTGCTCGTCAAGGATCACGTAGACTTTCAGTGCTTTTCCAGGCTGGTCTTTAGGGTAAACCTTTACCAAGCTGATTTTTGAACATGACTTATTACTAAGGTCACCTTTGCAAACTTCAGTGCAATGAGCTTCCACTTCTGTCGATGGCTTGGAAACTTCCTCCCCGCCATGGTGTGGTGAGGAGGCTACATCTTGAATCTTTGGAAATGGGCCTGGATGTAGTGCAGAAATGTGAGTCTCACTTCCACACTCAGAACACAAATGAGTTCACAAATCTGCAGTTCCTGGCTGTATGTGTAGTGGCTAAACAACACTTGAAACAGATTAGATTCTTTTTTCTTTCAAAAATGCAAAACGTTCCTCCAAAGGCTTTTCACGGAAGGAACGACATTTCCTAAGTAAGTGAGGTCTTTTGTGAATAGGACAAAGTCTCTCAGCATCCTCAGCTTTCCTTTCGTCTTTATCTGTGTCAAAATGAACAGGGGAAGATACACTTATTTTGTTAACTGAGACTTCTCTTGATTTACTTGGCTTCCAGATAGCCTTGTCTGTCTTTTGAAATGAATCTGGTTGAATAGAAAGGCTGAACCCTGGGTCATTCCTTATTCTAGCTTGCTGACTAATAAAGTCAACCAAGACATCGAAGGGGGGAAACAGAGACACAGAGCTACATAAGACAACAAGGAACAAAGGGATAAAAAAAAAAACTATCCACATAAAGTATATGAGTGTAGATAGCAAGATGGTTCTTAGTGCAAATAAGGATGTTTTGTGAACAAATGTAGACATAAGATTTATCAGTGTTTAACAATGTAAGGTGAAAAAATGACAGACTAAAGGCAGACATGTATAGTTTAATAAAGTGTACGTGTGTGGGGGTTTTGAATGACATATTTTGTTAATGCTTTTATTTTGAAGATAAAATTTTGAATGATTTGTGATTAACAGATACCCAGTCATCATGAAGCTGAATTTTTTTCTTCTCCTCTGTTGCACTGGTGAGAGACATTTTTAAATTACTTTTTGCTAATCATGAATAAGTATTTAATAGGTTTAATATTTAATAAATAAATATTACAGAGGTGTTTTTATATATACAAGTTTTAATAATATTTTATTAGTATATTTTAATATTTTTTTAATATCTTTAATTATTACAGTCTCAGTCAAATCTAGTCTATAAAAATAGCATTATATTATAAATCTTTTGTCATTCAAGTTGTCAATTTCTCATATTTCTTCTTCTGTTCTTTATGTATTTATGTACTATGTATTTTATTCACTCAGAGAGTGAAAAATAAAAGGATATAGTTATTTAAATACATTTTAAAGTTTTGATTGATTGAGGTTTTATGAAATATTAAAAAGCAATTTTTAAACTCATTCTATAATTAATGTTTGCTTTTAATTATATTTTTTCATTAGATCTCATAAAAATGATTAGATGTAAAGTTTATGCCTTAAAACATATTGTATTATTCTACAGATATATTTATATAACCTTTTCCTAAATTGTCACCTTCTGAGATCACAGAAATTATCTAAATGACTGTAATTACTCATACTTTTACAAAAAACGTTTGTAATATTTGTGAAATTTGTCCATTGTTAAAACTGCTATACAAATACATTTTAATTGAATTGGGTTGAAAATCACTGACTTGAATTAAACGGTTTTATTTCTGCAGTAAGATTTCTTATGTAACTGTAAACACACAGGATAAGTACTTCTATGTGAGGAGATTTTATTTGTTAAGCATGTATTCCTTCGCTTTCTCCTGTACTTGGTTCCTTTCCTTGTATCTTTTCCTCATGTCACCCGAGTGACAAGTTAGGAGACAAGGAAAGCAAATGAGGAGTCACAGTTAAAGAAAATAGAGACACTTGTGTGTTTACTTTTCTGTTTGTTGCTTGAACTAAAACAGGTCTGGACACCAGGCTGAAGAGCAGGATTTGACTAAGATTTACAGACTACTTTATTTAAGCTCTTAGTAATGTCTATATGTAATGATCTACCTGTGTAATTTTACTGACTATTTCAATAACAGGTCTTGTCACAGTCGATGTAACACACGTGCATACAGTCCATCATCAATATTACCTGATAATGACCAGTGCAACATGGTCTGATGCCCAGAGTTACTGCAGGGAGAAGTACACTGACCTGGCAACAGTTGTAACTGATGAAGATTGGATAAGACTGAAGAGCGAAGCAGCAAGTAAAGGGCTGGCATCATCTGTCTGGTTTGGATTGTACAACGCTATTGATAGCTGGCGCTGGTCCTTAAACATGCTCCCACTGAAGAATGTCACTTTCCATAATTGGGGCCCGGTTGACCCCAATAATTATGCAGGGAAAGAATTTTGTGGTCCATTCACTTCAGGTGGATACTGGGTGGATATGGATTGTACTTAAGACCCTTCATATGCTACTTTGATTTGCTTAGTTTTGCTTTGAAAATAAATGAATAAATATATAAAAAGCTAGCACTCTAAAATTATAAAATTTTAAAAATCATCTATTTTAGAGCAAGTGAGTCTCAGGATTAGTAGAAATGCAGACACAGTTATAGTTCTTATGTTAAATGAGTGTTTATGTGGAGATACAGAGTTCCTTTAGGGTTAAGTGTAGAAAATTTGTTCTTATTCAAGACTGGTATTGAGTAAGTAAACCCTGATTCTGCTCTTCAGATGAAGCAGAAACTGAAAGAACACGGCATGTTAGAGAACACCACAGTGACCTGGAGGGTGCAGCCTGATGGAAACATATTCAAGAAGAAAAACAAAGATGATCTGTAATGTAAAATAGATGTGTTGTAGAAATGTTTAAACATTTAAGCTTTAAATCAGTAGGAGGATCAGATTAGCTACCTCAAAAACGAATAGAATTTATATGATTTATTTATTTATTTATTTATTTATTTATTTATTTATTTATTTAACATCCTGATTTTCCTGTAAACACTCGACAAGGTGATGATGTAAGAGAACATGTTAAAATACTAGATAACTGGGTTTAGTGTGTCATAGTAGAATATTCTTTATATAGAATGTAGTAGATGATGTTAATAAACTATTAATGAATAAATAAACCTTTGGTCACTATTTTTTAGCCAGAATAATATATAATTCAGTCTAGGTGTTTAATGATGAATCCATAACAACATCATCATCATCAACACCTCAAATCTGTCCATATCAGCAGCAAACAGAACAAAGGGTCAGAATTTAGAAAGCTGTAAAAGTGACTCAGCAGAACACTTATTAACATCTGAGGAATATCTCGACCTGCTTAGCTACAGAAGTGATGACTCCATTTCCCATCATTTACACTCTGACTGCTGGACATTTGTAGCTTTGTCAGGAGATGATGATTATGGGCTCGACTGCATGTCAGGAACTAGAATGATACACACAATACTATGGAAATAGTGTGTAATATTTAGCAGAAGAAATGTAGATATCAGTGTGAAAGTTCTAACACACTGTTAGCAACCGACTGTGATTCTGTGTGACTGTGTCATGATTGAGGCACCGGCCTCATCCTCCGAGCGCCACCAGAGGGAACGTTTGCCTGAATACTAACCACTTCCGGACTACACTTCCCATAACCCTTCACCGGGACTGATCGCACCTGGTTCCAATCACCCACTTCCTATTTAAAGGAACTTGAACTTGACCTCGGTGCGAAGTCTCGACTTGCTCCGGCTGTCATTCTGAGCATTTCCTGTTTATTTCTGATTCCCTGTTTCTTGATGTATTTCTGTGTCTGTGTTTACGACTGTTTGCCACCTGCCACGACCTTCTGCCTGTTATTATCGACCTCCTTACTGCCTTGCCTACGTTGTTGTGTCTGCCATTTCTTTGACCCTGCCTGTTGTTACTACGAGAGTGTGTAATAAATCTGCAAATGGATACTCAGCCTCACGACGCATCATTACAGAAGACTTCGCCGCAAAACAATCCAGCAGTGATTTCCAAGCTCTTGACGGAGCTCTCAGCTCAAGCGCAGCAACTCGCGGACCACTAAAAACAGCTGATGCACCTTACCTCAATCACAAGCAAACTCGTCACCGTGCTGCACTGCTCGCGAAGTAGCCCGGCGGCGTGCAATCCAACACCACCGGCGTCCCCTGCCACGGCTCACCTTTCTGGACAAGTTCAACGGCGACCCAGCGAGATACCGGGGATTCCTAATGCAATGCTCACTCTTCATGACGCAACAACCCTCTCTCTACCCCACCGACGCCAGCCGAACAGCGTTTGTCTGCACCCTTCACACAGGGAGAGCTCTAGAGTGGGCCACTGCGATATGGGGAGAGGATGGTACTGCATTCCCTACCTTCCAGGACTTCCTGATTCAGTTCCGCAGCGTGTTTGATCATCCCGTGGGAGGAGAGAGCGCAGAGGAGAACCTATTAAGCATATCTCAGGGAGACCATACTGCCGTGGATTATGCTCTTGAGTTTCATACCCTCGCGGCACAAGCTGGCTGGGAGGAGAGATCACTCAAGCTTCTCTACCGCAGGTGATTGCGCCATGAGCTGCAGGCTGAGCTCGCCTGCCGTGACGAGGGGAGAGATTTGTCGGCATTTATGGAACTGTTCATCCAAGTAGATAACCTGATGAGAACCCGACGAGCGTCCTCACGCACTCCGCCATTCAAGAATGCCGAACCCACACAGCTCGGAGATACACACCTCATACCCGAGGAAAGCGCGCGATGCGTCCGACATCAGCTCTGTCTGTACTGTGGGACACCTGCTACCAACCTGTCCCATCAGACCACGCAATAGACGAGACACCCTGGTGAGTCTGAACGTGTTTTCCTCCCGATCGCAGTTTGACGTGCGATTACAGTTTCGGGGAAAGGAGTTGAGTCTGGTAGCACTCATCGACTCCGGCGCAGCCGGGAATTTCATCTTGGAGGAGTTCGCGAGAGCTAACGCCATCCTACTGACTAGATGTGCAACTCCCATGGCAGTGGAAGCGATAGACGGGCGACTGCTTGGAAAGGGACGAATACAGTTAGTCACAGAGGAGATCGAACAACAAGTGGGCCTTTCTCATAACGAAACCATTAGCCTTCTCGTGATCCCCTCTCCACATCGCTCACTGATCTTGGGTCTGCCGTGGCTGAAGCTCCACAACCCTGTCATTTCTTGGAGGGAACCACAAATTATCTCCTGAGACAACACCTGCGCCCAACACCTCCGACTCTCCAAGAAACCATTCCAGATAAACTCTACCATCGCCACACCTGACTCCCCGACCATTCCCGGCCTGCCGGTCGAATATCACGACCTCTCAGAGGCCTTTAACAAGGTCAAGGCCACCGGGTTACCACCTCATCGACCCAGTGATTGCTGCATCGAGCTCCTGCCCCATGCCACACCACCAAAGGGCAGAATCTTCCCGCTATCACAACCTGAAACCGAAGCCATGAATAAATACATCGAGGAGGAGTTAAAGAAGGGATTTATTCGGCACTCAGTGTCACCAGCGTCATCAGGCTTCTTCTTTGTGAAGAAAATAAGCTGACTGTAAAGTTCCATTATCCACTCCAAATCGTTCCATCAGCTCTCAAACAACTGCGCAAGGCCAGATACTTCACTAAACTGGACCTACGCAACGCTTACAACCTAATTCGCATCAGAGAAGGAGACGAGTGGAAAACTGCCTTCTCCACCCAGTCAGGCCACTACGAATATTTGCTCATGCCGTTCGGCCTTGCTAACAGCCCTTCAGTATTCCAATCATTCATTAACGATGTCTTCCGGGATATGCTGGATCGCTGAGCGATCGTGTACATTGACGACATCCTAATTCACTCCGAGACATTAGAGGAACACATTCAGCATGTGCGAGCTGTACTGAAGAGGCTGATCCAACATCGGCTCTATGCTAAAGCAGAGAAATGCGAGTTCCACAAGACATCCACGTCCTTTCTGGGCTACATTATCTACATCTATCGCTACATCTATCGCTTCCACCTACATTACCTTGGCGTTGTCCATGGCGACACCTCCTGTGGGGGAGGTGTCGCCATGGACAACGCCAAGGTACAGGTGGTGTTAAAGTGGCCATGACCCCAAACCCTCAAGGAACTACAGCGGTTCCTTGGGTTCGCGAACTTCTATCGCCGCTTCATTTGCGGTTTCAGTACCATCGCAGCGCCACTCACCTCCATGACAAAGAGAGCACCGTCCCGTCTGACGTGGTCGCCTGAGGCAGTTGTAGCCTTTCATCTCCTGAAGGAGCGCTTTACCACGGCTCCCATTCTCCATCACCCAGACCCGACTCGGCCATTGATCGTCGAGGTAGACACCTCCAGCACAGGGATCGGAGCAGTGCTATCACAGCGACAGGGGCCGGCCGACAAAATGTTCCCGTGTGCTTTCTTCTCCCGGAAATTATCGGCTGCAGAACGCAACTACGATGTAGGGGACTGCGAATTGCTAGCCATGAAGGCAGCATTCGAGGAGTGGCGACACTGGCTGGAGGGCGCCCAGCATCCTTTCACGGTTCTCATGGATCATAAGAACCTTGAATATTTACGCTCTGCCAAGCATATGAACACACGCCAGGTGCGAAGGGCTATGTTCTTCATGTGCTTCCGCTTCACAGTAACCTACAGACCTGGGTCCAAGAACACTAAGGCCAACGCACTCTCCTGCCTGAACAACGAGTCCGACCAGGACCCACCTACCGGTCCCATCATCCCCGAGACACAGATCATCGCTCCCATCGCTCCCTGGCTCCGCCTCCTGTCCATTGTCCACCTGCCAAGACCTACGTACCGGAGAACTTCTGCCCAGCTCTCGTCAAACTACTGCACGCCTCACCAAGCTCTGGCCACCCCGGCATCTCGGCCACGACTCGGCTCCCGCAAAATAAGTTCTGGTGGCCTTCACTATCCGATGACGTCAGGAACTTCGTAAGAGACTGTGCCATGTAACACCTCCAAAGCTTCGCATCAGCTCCCGGCCGGATTACTGCAGCCCTTACCTGTCCCACTGTGACCCTGGTCCCACATTGCTATAGATTTCGTCACCAATCAAGCCAATGGCCAAACCGAATGCATGAATCACGAGCTCACCCGTTTCCTCCGCTCATATTGCTTGAATAATCAAGCCGACTGGAGCTCATGTGGGCGGAATATGCACAGAACTTACTTACCAAACCAACTACCGGCATCACCCCATTTCAGTGCATACTGGGGTATCAACCGCCTCTCTTCCCGTGGTCCGGTGAGCCCTCGGATCTGCCCGCCGTGGATGATTGGTTCCACCAGAGCGAGGAGACCTGGAACAAGGGGTACGTTCCGGAGGAGGGGGGCTCTGTCATGAATGAGGCACTGGCCTCATCTTCCGAGCGCCACCAGAGGGAACGTTCGCCTGAATACTAATCACTTACGGACTACGCTTCACATAACCCTTCACCGGGACTGATTGAACCGCCACCTGGTTCCAATCACCCACTTCCAATTTAAAGGAACTTGAACTTGACCTTGGTGCGAAGTCTCGACTTGCTCCGGCTGTCATTCTGAGCGTTTCCTGTTTGTTTCTGATTCCTTGTTTCTTGATGTATTTCTGTGTTTACGATTGATTGCTGCCTGCCCCGACCTTCTGCCTGTTATTATCGACCTCGTTACTGCCTTGCCTACGTTGTTGTGTCTGTCGTTTCTTTGACCCTGCCTGTTGTTACTACGAGAGTGTGCAATAAATCTGCAAATGAATCCTCAGCCTCACGACGCATCATTACAGACTGACGATGTTGGAGTATATTTACAACTTTATTTTATTTCAAGAATGTAGAGCAATTTAAGTTATGTACATAAATAAAGTGCATCTTTGCTTTACTTCACTGTTCAGATTATAGACAGATTTATACTGATAGAAGTATTTAATCTAATATTAAACCTTACAGATTTTTATGCTCACAGCTGGGAGACTCTGTGACATTTAGACCTGTGACTCTGGTCTAATGCTACTGAATGCTACTGAAGACCTGTGACTCTGGTCTAATGCTACTGAATGCTACTGAATGCTGGTCTTAAGATTAGATTTCTTTTCCTCTTTCCTATGGTGTGAGCTCTGACCTCACATGATGTAAAACAAGACCCTTTATTTTTTAGTTGTAGACTTGTTTTACACGTTAATCAAACACCGGACAGCTTTTTATTTGCTAAGTAAATGTATTCAAATTGTCTCAGTGCACTTCTCACACTATAAGGTGTAGTAATCTAGCCTTCACCTGTTTCTGTCCTTAACACATCAAGTGGATCATTATAATTAAAATGCCTCTACATTTTTCCTCTGGTTTCCCAATGGGTTCGATTTTATCTCACTGAACTGAACTGAATAATAATAATAATAATAATAATAATAATAATCAGCGCTACTCCGTCCAGGGTGTATCCTGCCTTGATGCCCGATGACGCCTGAGGATAGGCACAGGCTCCCCGTGACCCGAGTAGTTCGGATAAGAATGAATGAATGAATAATCAGCGCTGCCTTACAGTCACATTGTCCACAACGGCAGTGCAGGAGGAGATGGCGCGACTACATGTGATACAAAATAGCATGAAATACCCTTTTATTAGAGAACTGCAGAACACAGTGTAAAAACGAAATATTTTCCTTAATGTACATATATCATAAAATGTCAAAGTCTGCAAATACAGTCATGAAGCACAATCGCTACTCATCATCGGTCCTAACTATTACGGTGTTCATTACAAAACCGTCATGAAGAAGCATGTGTTCACTATAACATTTTCGTCTTAAATTTTCGCCCACAAATTAATTCTGTGATTTTGTCAAGGTGTTAACGATCAGTCTAATTGCTAGAAACATAAATCCTCCGGTGACCCGGGTATGTAATGCTTCATGATGGCACTGCTGGCACTGTTGGAGGGTTACGCCAATGGCAGAATAAGGAGAGAACATCCTCACCACTCTGGTGTTCTTGGCAACCGGCTGTTTCCAGCGGGAATTGGCAGACAGGTAAATTATTTATATAAAAAAACTATAAGTAATCCTCAACTTTGTCTCTAAGACCTTTTTGTATATGAAATAATTCTGTTGGAATCTATCATCTCACCCTATACTGTAGGTCTGGTATATCACAGCCGTCCCTAAGTGCCATAATATCTGTCGTTTTGAATGGTATACTTAATTTGTTAAGTATAATAATGTTAATAATGAATGCATGCATTAATAACTTAATGTTAATAGAAAGCATGTGCATTCTATTAATGTGCAAATCATATGTGACTCCAACATGACCCTCACAAACATTGTGGCACGCTGGCCTGGTTCAACACATAATTCCTTTATCTTGACACATAGCAGTGTAGGGAACAGACTAAATGCAGGCGCAGTACGTGATGGCTGGCTTCTTGGTGAGTTTAACAATATTAAAAAGTAGAAACTGTAACAATTTTGTTTTTAATATAATTATAACAATGTTGCTTTTAATATAATTATAACCTGCAGGCGACAGTGGCTACCCCCTGAGACGCTGGCTCCTCACCCCATTTTTAAACCCGCAGAGCACAGAGGAAACTCATTATAACGAGGTCCACTCTCGTGCCCGCGCAGTGATTTGCATTGACTATTTATGGTTAAAAATGGGCGTGTACAGGGCGGGATTTCACGTACGCACATCTGCGTGTGATCTGTGATTTATAAAGGGAACATTGCTTAGAAGAGTGCGTACGCACAGTTTTATAAATTGGAATTTTTTTTGGCGTACGCCATTTTTGGCTTTTGGGCATACGTAAACTTTTAGTAGGGATCCTACGCACAGTTTTATAAATGAGACCCCTGACCTGTTTCTGGCCTAGCATACCGAATTCACTGAATTATGTAGAGTTTTTAGAAGTGGAGGAAGAGAACACCATGTGAGGTTGAAAGCATGGTTTTCATCCTGTGTACAAAAAATTCCACAACCCTTGTTGTGAAATAGCATTTTAAGCTACTAAAAACTAAAAGTAAAAAAATGATTTATTTGCTTTTTTCATGAACTGTATTTTGTGGTTGGATTTTTTAACACTGTTTAGTTTGCTGTAATTAAAGAGGTTCTTCTTTATATCACACATGTTGAATTATAATGTGGGTTCTTTCTTATGGGAGAGACATTATATGGTTTGTTTGCTTGTAGATTTTGTTGAAGGACTTACATTCCTTTTACATTCTACCACCTGCTATTGTGAATACTACAAGACTTAAACCTTCATCAGATTTACCACCAGATGCACATTTGTGACCAGGCGAGAACTTCTCACTAAATTCAATGTTCACTAAAATTTGCGACATGTTGATTCACTAGAAATTAAAATGACTTTAGTGCTCGAGACTGTAAGTGTGGATGAGAATCTCAAGGACATTTCTTCCACCATTGATACCTGAGCCTGGTGAAGAACCAGAACATGAGCCTTAATGCTTTTGTTGTGGAGTTTGTGGAGCAGCTTACAGAGCCACACTGCAAGGCAGTCTTGAAATGCCAGGAAGGAGAGTAAATATTTTACATGCAAATGTAGGAGAGTAGAAAATAAAACAAAAAAAAGAAAAAATCCAAATCCAAATCCAAAAACAAATCCAAAAGAAAAAATTTCAACTTGAACTCTGCGTTCAAGATTTTGTTTGATTGTTTGAAAAAAGGTGACGTCCACATTGACAAGTTAATACTCGTTATTCTTTTTAGTTCAGCCCCAATACATCCAAACCTACAATGTCTAGTAAAGTCACACTCAGTTATCTATTTACAAAAATACCTCAGCAGTTACCTACCATATCAGCCACCTGTAAAAGAACAGTGATTAGCCATTCATCCTTTTTTATTGACCATGAAATACTAGCTTCACTACAGTATTGCAGGGTACTATGGTGAGCTAAAAAATGAGAAATGTTTAGACACATAGGTAATTTAAAGAAATATCTCATGTTCTTCTTTGAGTGATTATTAAAAAAAGGAGATGCACATGCTCTTCAAATAATTTACTGAACACTCATGTCATCCAGGTAAGGAACAGAGATGTTGGTCATTAAGTCTCGCAAACACTCCCTCATATCTATAGATCTATATAGTTTTCTATGCAATTAAACATTTCCACTCTGATAACAGAAACAGTTGTGACAGTTTATGTAGGTTTCCTGTTCAGAGGTGATATTAAAGCATACTATGTATAGTGCTGCTACTATGTATCCCAGGATTATCCAAGTTTTAATCACTAGCAATATTCAAAAGTACAGTATATAAGAACATTTTCATTTAATTGTAACCTCCATAGTGACACATTTTGTTTTTATAGTTGTTCCTCCAATGCGGAGGCTGATTTACATGTAAGTCCAACACAGACGAAGCCCTTTCTATTTGAATATATATTCATGACAAAAGTAAAGTGTAACAATTCTGACCTGTTTCTGACCTTTAACACAATGTAGATCTTCCTTTATAATTACAATATTATGGAGCTCCTTTGTAGACCCTCAGTCACTCACTCACTCATTTTCTACTGCTTATCCGAACTACCTCGAGTTACGGGGAGCGTAAAGCGTCATCGGGCATCAAGGCAGGATACACCCTGGACGGAGTCCTTTCTAGACCCATCATTTTGAAATCATTATAATTAAGATGCCTCTATATTTTGCATCTGGTTTCCCAATGGGTTGGATTTTATCTCACTGCCCAAAAATGCTGCCTCCTAGCTACCAAGAAGAGACAGTGATGATTTTATAAAGCAGCTACTGTATGATCATATTGTACATGCTGAATGTTGGATCTGATTATTGGCACATGGTTATTCAACACTAAAGAAACCTGATGAACTCCTTCACTTCCTGTCTGTGCTTAAATCTGAGGAAAATGGGGCAGAATTTGGTTTTGTTGAAATAAGGTATCTGGAGTCTGTGTGAAAGTTAAACCGAGATGGAAATCAGTCTGCGTCACACATGTCTGTGCTTAAGAAGAGGGTCGGTGGAGTAAACAAATCCATTTTATAGAGAGTTGTGTGCAAGCAGTGAAGATCTAAAACAACTAAAGGAACGGCAGCCTTCATATTAAAGGTATATTTTAATTCTGGATGTGTATCATTGTTAGAATTATAATTGCTTATAAGTGCTTAAAACTACTTGTTACTTGAAGTAGTGTTATTTGTTGTTTAATGCTGTATACTTCTAAAATGTGAGGCAGTAAACATAACTTTTTATTTAGTCAATTTACTCAAGAATCATCTTAGATTTTAATTAGAAAGATTTAATCATAACATTTGAGGAATTTACAGAGAGAAATAAACTACAATTAACTTATGTTAATACATAAACTACATTCATTAACTTCATGTTAATACATAAAATACATTCAACTTATAAATTCTTGATTTATTTCTTTTTTTTAGTTTTGTTCCTGTATCTAACAGATTTGACTCCACAGCTGCTCAACCATCATGAAGCTCAATCTTTTTTTTTCTCCTGTGTCTCACTGGTGAGAACCTTTACAGTATATAAACTTTTTTTACTCAATATAAGCGATATTCAATAAATTAATATTACAGGTGTGGCGGTGTGTATGTGGGGGGGTTATAAAGGGTGCTAGAACAATTATTACTAAAATACAAATAAGAGATATCAGTTTCGACTACGCCACTTTGGGAATTTCACCCAAAGAATTAGAGGGGGACACCTACAACTGGCATACACAAGTTCGTATCACCAATTAGAGTCAGAGACATAGGTAACAATACAAAATTCTCTTTGACATCTTCATTAAAACGATATTAAAATAAATAAAGAAGCATTCTTCAACCAAACGAGCTACAGATCTCTTTCTTGAACGAGTTGAGGGACAGGGACTAGAGCTTAAAAATACAGGAAGCAGAAATCAGACCACACTCATTATTGGTGAATCGCTGTACTTCACTGTGTACACCCACACGCACGCACACACACAGTGAGATGGTCACTGCACACTTGTGAGGAAATACAACCACCAAAAACCAGTCCTTCACCCCTGGTGCTCAGGCCCTGCCAAGAAAAAGATGACACATCTACTGTCACCTAAGAGACTAAGTCAACTAAAAAAAAAAACAAAAGTAAATAATTAAATTCACAACCAATAAATAGTTGCTACAATAAATCAATTTCCACAAAATACAAATTAAAATGTAAAAGAGAAAAAAGAAAATAGACTTTGTCAAATTATATAGATGAAAACTAAATCCAATACAGTACAATTGAAGAGAAAGTAAATTAAATAAGAAATCCAAAATCCAATTAACCATTCAAACCCCAGAAGCAATCGAAACTGAATGCAACTGAAGAAACAAAAGCAAACTAAAGAATCAAATCAAAATTGCAAATAAAATACTTCAAAAGTAAAAAAGACAAAACCATATAAAACAGCCACAAAAAAAGAAAATAAACAAAAGGTGAACTTGAACACAGGTTTGGAAACCGGTCTAGAAACCGATTTAGGACCACATTTGGAAACAGGTCTGGAAACCGATTTAGGACCACATTTGGAAACAGGTCTGGAAACTGATTTAGGACCACATTTGGAAACAGGTCTGGAAACCGATTTAGGACCACATTTGGAAGTAGGTCTGGAAACCGATTTAGGACCACATTTGGAAACCGGTCTGGAAACAGGTCTGGAAACCGATTTAGGACCACATTTGGAAACAGGTCTGGAAACTGATTTAGGACCACATTTGGAAACAGGTCTGGAAACCGATTTAGGACTACATTTGGAAACAGGACAGCACTGCAGCCACACACAAACACGGAGCACGCCGACTGGAATAATTATGGGCCGTCACAACACCAATGGCAGATATTAACGTTCTATAGAGAGCCAACGGAATCTTTTACCGCAAAAGTCCGGTACAAAACAGTGATCCAGCACTGCGTCAGGTTCTCACAGCTGCTTCAATATCTATGCCCAATTTATGTGATGATACTAAACCGAAATTGGTTTAAAGTAAACCAATATATGTTTACTTTATTATTTTATTTGGTGAAACTGTAAAGAATTTTTAAAACAAATGCAAATTTAACAAATTCATCTCTAACAAAAGAAACATATAGATGAATATAAACATATGCTGAAGGAAGAATTACGAACAATTAATTATTTTAATAATTAAATATGTTACACTCAGTAAAATGAATAACTTGATCCGTCATGTTAACATTCACTGCACTGTCTCTTTTTCTACTATGTTATCAAATTCTCTTCATATTCTCATTTATTTGTTGTTTTTTTAATCATTAAATGTTTTCATCTAAAAAAATTTGACAAAAAGTGGATCCTCACAAATATTTCGTAAAACACAGTAGTTTTCAGTGTTAATACTTTTACATTAATACTTTTACATTACATTAATACAATTTGGATTATAAACAGTGTAAACAGTGATTAATAAAACTGAACTACTTCATTTATCAGTTTTAGTATTTGTAACTGTTCTGTATGGCATCACTTATAATTTCAGTTATAAGTTGAATTCTGCCTGGGTTAATAACACACACACACATTATCATATAAATACTGAGAGGGTTATAAAATAATTGAACCATAATTGTGAATTTTCCAGGTCTTATTGCAGTCACTGTATCCATCCTGCGAACTGTTCCTCACAGATATGAAATAATGATGACGACCAAGACATGGTTTGATGCACAGAAAAACTGCAGGATGATGTATGATGACCTGGCAACAGTTCTAAGTGATACTGATTTTCTAAGATTGAAGAAAGTATTATTTATACCTGGCGCTGGACCTTAAATAATATTCCACTGAAGAATGTCACGTACACCAACTGGTACCCTGGTCAGCCTGATAATTATTATACACAAGAAACATGTGGTATATTAGCTGCAGCTTATCAGTGGCACGATGTACCATGCAATCTAATAAGACCTTTCATATGCTACAATGGTGAGTCAGCATTCTGGTTTGTTTGGTTTACTTTTGGTTCGTGGGTGTTTTTATCACAATGCCTTTGAAATCTTTCAAACTTTGTGTGTGTGTGTGTGTGTGTGTGTGTGTGTGTGTGTGTGTGTGTGTGTGTGTGTGTGTGTGTGTGTGTATGTATGTATGTATGTATGTGTGTGTGTATGTGTGTGTGTGTCTGTGTGCGCATGTGTGTGTGTCTGTGTGATCCTATTTCACAGCTAATTTCAATGGTTCTGCCAACCATTACCGCATCAGTAATACTCTGCTGACCTGGCCAGGAGCAAGGGCTTACTGTCAGACATATCACACAGACTTGGCGAGCGCTCTTAACAGCTTAGACGATGCCCTGTTCAAGCAGATAATGATTATCCAGGGAGATTCTTGGATTGGTCTATACAGAGACATGGATTCTTGGAGTTGGTCAGATGGGACCAAAGCTTCAAACCTCCCATGGTATCCTGGACAACCTGACAATTATTACTACAGTGAGAACTGTGCAGTTTTATAACGGATTCTTATATGATGAACGATGCACCAACCTGCATTATTTTTTTTGTCACACCAGTGAGGACAGGTCCAACTTCCTGTAAGCTTATAAAGTGAGGGATGTTTGATGTGGCCTCATTAAAAATAACTGAATACAGAAAAGTTGCTTGCAGTTTATAAGAGTTTAAAACATCATGTTTATGATTAACTATTTTGAGTGTGTGTGTATGTGTGTGTGTGTGTGTGTGTGTTCCACAGTTTCCCCAATGAGGAGTCAGACAGTGAGACTGCAGGTGAAGTCTGATGGCAGTGTGTTTGATCCTGCTGTTCAGTCGTCCATTTTAGAGCAGGTGAGTCTCAGGACGTCTCTGAAATATCGACTCACCTGTTATCGCTGCTCACCTGTTCAAATTTCTGTTATTCACAAACATTTTTGCATGAGTGAGAAACATTTTCAATCTTTTTGGACTGACTCCTGTATCCTGATTCTGACCTTCAGATTAAGCAGCAACTGAAAGGAAATGGAATGTCGGAGAACACCACTGTGACCTGGAAGGTGCAGCCAGATGGAAACATCTTCCACAAAAAAAAAAAATTATGTGTAATAGATGATCTCAGAAAATCCCAAATCTAACCTTTACTTTTTTTTTTATGTAAACTTTAAATGCTGACCTTCAAGTAAAAAAAAAATTATTACAAAATTTAAGCTCCAACATTTTATATTCATCCATAACAACATTAGATTAGATTCAACTTTATTGTCATTACACATGTACAAGTACAAGGCAACAAAATGCAGTAACATATTATTATCATCATCATCATCATCCTCATCATCATATGATCAAGACATTACTTCAGATCTGCTGCTTTGTTGCCAGAGTCTCTGGATTTTCTGAACACCACCATGGTGTACAGTCCTCATGTAAATGATCCACCCACTTAAAATACTATATTAAATACTATAATTTAATGGTTTTGTTTACTCACCTTTATTGTCTTTATATTTTCTTAACCGCTATTTTTTTCCCTTCAAAATTCAGTCAATTGTCAAAATTAATGACATCACCTTCACTTGTCTTTAGAAGGTTTTTTTCACATTGAATCTAAAATACTGATGTTAAAGTGTGTTCTATATTTTTGTCTGAAGGTCTCAAATTCCTGTTAATTGTAGAAATTGTTCATTATTAATTAGACTAAATAATAAGATTAAATAATAAAGTTCTTCTTGTTGAACATTACTGTGAACATTTTTTTTACCTTAGGTGACTCTATTAGGTCTCTTATATTTGGTCAAATAATTATATTTTGTGGAGTGGAACCAGCTAGTCATGTTTTAAGTAACTGGTCCTTGATGTTCAGGAGCTTAGTCCCAGGTAAACTTCTCAGGTTTTCTTTCTCTGTTCTTACTCTTACTCTGAGGCAAACTATAACTCTGCCCCATTTCTATCTTATCTTTATCATGGCCTTTTACTGCATAATGAGTAAAAATATATCCCTCTCCCAGTGCATCTTTCTGTTCTTCTTCTTGTGTGTTTTCTTGGCTTGTAATTACTTTCCTGACCTCTAGGTGCACTAAGGTACCTAATCTACTGAATTATGTAGAGCTTTTAGAAGTGGAGGAAGAGACCACCATGTGAGGTTGAAAGCATGATTCTTTGTTATGGGAGAGACTTTATATGCTTTGTTTGCTTGTATGTTTACATAGTTTGTTACACAGTTGAAAGACTTCTACCACATCTCTTCTAACTGGTCCACCATCCTGCTATAATCTTTGGCTGTGAAGCATAGACTTTTTTTTTTTTTTGAGAAGAGAGAACCTTTTTTTAAAGATTGAGAACATGACTATGAATGTCTGCTATTGTGGATAATTAAACCTTTATCACATTTACCATATTATACCACATTGGACAGTTATTAGCTGGTCCTGATTTTGCCTCCTTTGACCAAGAGAGAATCATTTAATGCTCATCATTAAAATTAGTAACTTGATTCAGAAGAGATTAAAATAAAGTGGTGTGGATGAGAATCTCAAGGACATTTCATATCCTCCACCACTGATACTTGTTGATAGAAATTGTAGGAGTGGAGTAACTACCATATCACAGAAAAACGAAATAGAAGACAACAAAGACAGGAAAAAGGAAGCTAGTTATTAGTGTGCATTCACCTAGAGCCAAGCATAGTGTGTTATACTCAGTTATTGCTGATCGTGGGTGCATCATAGAACAAACGCAAGCTTACACTTGCAGAGTGTTTCTTGGTTTGTTATAATCTTTGCATTTTAATTACTTTTACTTATTATAATTTGATTATTTGAAGGAGATTTTATTTGTAATTTTCTTTTATTTTATTTTACATATATTACCCACTTTTAACTGTATTACACTGCTTTTAATAAAAACAAGGCTCAAACAATAGATTAGGTGGAAGAACTTGAAGAGGATCCTTTGTTAGAAGACTGAGGGACTTCAAAGGACACGTGCTTTCAAGGTAAGACCAAGTCTGATAGTTGATCTTGTGTTTTCAACACTAACCCGTGTAAACTAGGACACATTCCTTAGTGGGATTGTGGAAGGGTTTCCTACGCAATCCGAAAACATGTGTTTTAAGGGACACATACGTCAGTATTAACTACTTCAATTCCTGAGCCTGACAAAGAACATGAGACAAAAGGTGTTTCACAGAACAAGAAATCTCAAGCTAGTAAGTTTGAAAAAAAAATCTGAAAAAGTTTATCTTAAAAACAATGAAACCATATAGTAACTATAATATCTATAATTACCTATAATAATTTGTGGTCAATCTCTCCAGACATGTACAGTATCAGTGGGATACAGCCTTCTGCCATACAAAGTACAGCAAATGAGTGAATTATTTTCCCACTTTACTTTAACCTCCATAGAGACTCTTCTTTTCCAATATAAAGCAGTTTTTTTTTCTATAGTCGTTCCTCCAAAGTGGAGGCTGTTTCACATGCAAGTCCTACACTGAAGAAGCGTATTCTATTTAAATTCATTTGAATACAAGTGAAGGGGGGCACGTGGCTTAGTGGTTAGCACGTTCGCCTCACACCTCCAGGGTCGGGGTTCGATTCCCGCCTCCACCTTGTGTGTGTGGAGTTTGCATGTTCTCCCCGTGCCTTGGGGGTTTCCTCCGGGTACTCCGGTTTCCTCCCCGGTCCAAAGACATGCATGGTAGGTTGATTGGCATCTCTGGAAAATTGTCCCTAGTGTGTGATTGCGTGAGTGAATGAGTGTGTGTGTGTGTGTGTGTGTGTGTGTGCCCTGCGATGGGTTGGCACTCCGTCCAGGGTGTATCCTGCCTTGATGCCCGATGACGCCTGAGATAGGCACAGGCTCCCCGAGACCCGAGGTAGTTCGGATAAGCGGTAGAAGATGAATGAATGAATGAATACAAGTGTAAGTATCGACCTTTAACACATTTATGAATACTACAACAATATTACAATAACTATTTAAATCATTATAATTAAGATGCCTTTACATTTTTCCTACATGTTTCCCAGTGGGTTCAATTTTATCTCTATTGTACATGCTGAATGTTGGATCTGATTATTGGCACATGGCTATTCAACACTAAAGGAACCTGATGAACTCATTCACTTCCTGTCTGTGCTGAAATCTGAGGAAAATGGTGCAGAATTTGGTTTTGTTGAAATAAGAAGTCTGGAGTCTGTGTGAAAGTTAAAGTAAGATGGAAATCAGTCTGCGTCACATGTCACAATATCACTTACCTTTGAGTGAGTAACAGGTGAGATTTTTAGGGAGTTACAAACAGTGATCTAAACCAGAGCTAGTGAAGAAACAGCAGCCTTCAGATTTTTATATTGCAGGTACGATTTAATGTTCAACGCATCTCCTTATTGTTGTTATTAGTTAAATTACAATTACAGTTTAATTTACAGTTTTGTATTGAATCAGTTTTAAAAAGAAATCAGTAGCATATTATTTAAAGTTAATTATAAATATTTATTGATAGATTTTTTTTTCTTTTTACAAATAATTGCATGTAATGCATATAATATTAATTGTAGGAAGTCAAAAAATCTTATACAAAGCCTTAAAATTTATTGTTCAATAAAATTGAATAAAAATATTTTTTAGTTGATTAAAGAATTATTAAACATTAAATTGATGTCTTTAAATGTTAAATTTAATTTATTTGTACCTACATGTTGTATACATTATGTAGGAGTGTGATAATGTGTGTAAATCTTATTATTAACATACTTCATGACTTTTGTAAGTAAATACGTATTAAATGTTTTATTTAATATAGTGTTTAATTAGGAAAGATGTGCTGCAGTGTTATAGTTTAGTGTTGTACTCTGGACATGTGAAGGTTTCAGATATTATGTGTTTAAAATTAGGACATTTTAGGACACAGTGAGTTGATTGACAGCAAACATCTGAGAGAGAAATAAATCAGATTAAAATAAATAAAATTACAGTTAATTACATAATTATTGTGTTTTTGAGAATATACTGTCACAGACACAACTTCCTGTTCTCTAACCTGATGATTTCCTTCCTGTGTAATCAATATAATAACGAACAATTTGATGACATCATTTAAGCTGCATCTTATTATTTGTGACTCTACAGCTACGCTTTCTTCATGAAGCTCAATCTATTTCTTCTCCTCTGTTTCACTGGTGAGAGCATTTTCATATATACTTAACTACACTTAAAGATAAATGTTCAATAATATCAACATTTAATATATAAATAGTTTACTCTACTAAATTCTTTATTATTCAACGAATTTGTTTAAATCATTCTTGTATTTATTATTTGACTCATTCACCATTGAATAAACTCCACCACAATGTGAGGGGGTCACGAATATTCTCCAAAATATTATAGAATACTCAAATACTCCTGTAATAATAGTTTATAATAATATATTAATATTCTGTGGATGATAAACAGAAACTAATGATTAATAAATCTGAAATAATACATTTGCATATTTTAGTGTTTTTTTTTTTTTTTTTTTTTTCTTCCTGAAGCTGCATCACAATAACGACATCTTAGACGTGTGTATGTGTGTGTGTTGGAGGGAGTGAGTGTGTGTGTGTTGGATGGAGTGAGTGAGTGTGTCGTGTGTGTTGGAGTGTGTGTGTGGGTTGGAGTGTGTGTGTGTGTGTGTGTGTGTGCCTGTGCTTTATTAATCTTGTTACAGTTTTACTGAAACAAATTGAATTCCAAACTCTGCTCATGTAAATCAGTTCACATGCAACCAACACAATGTAAGAGATTAGTGCCTATTTAATTAAATATTGTTTTATTTATTCATTTATTTTACCCCTGTAAAAAAAAATCAAATATAATTCTGTACTCCCTCTTTATACACATTAATCAGTAAGTTGTTCATTTATGACATTTAGGAAAAATTCTAAATACATCTCAATATGTGTCAATATCTGCACTGGAAATGTACTTAATTGTTTGTTTTAAATAACGTCTGAATTTATTTCCTCTTCCTGTAAGTACTGTGGACATTATGAAATGTTGCATTAGTAAACTAAAAAAATAAATAAATATCTAGACATTTTCTGATGCCATTGAAGTCACCTTAAGCTGTGATTTATTTATTTAACCTTAAGATGTTTTTTTTTTGTAGTAATTGCATTAATTAAGAAGATAATAAATAGAAAATAAATGACTACAATTTGTTTTGAGTTTGTTTTAAACTAAACTTGTTGGATGCCTGAGACTTTTCCACAGTACTGTATATTATAAAAGTTTTTATATTTAATTTACCGAAGCTGTCACCTTCTAAGCTCGATGAAATAATTTTAAACACTGATAATTACACGTAACTTTACAAAAAAAAATAATCGTGACGATTTTTGAAAATGAATTTGATATAGAGTTTAATTATCTATATAATGATTTTATAGTTAAATGAATTATTTAACGAGAATAGAAGCATGAAGATACAATTCTGCTTTTGTCTGCATGTAGCAAGGTATCAAAGAGGGGCGGGGTCTCTAACCCTATTATAGATTGCTAATAAGCCACACTTATTTAAACGACAGGCGAAAGCGAAGGGCAGCTGGGGGTCCTGTTAGCAATTGCCCGTTGCTCGGCTTGTAGCTGTGTGGGACCGGGAGTCCCGGTGTATTTTCCTCTGTATAAGTATTTTATTATGTTTTTAGCATGTGATAGTTTGAAACTCAGGATCATTGTGGATTTCGTTGGTTTTGTTTGTTAAGGTATGTTTTGTTTTATTTGTGTGTTTGGGTATGATTGATGTATGAAAATGATTTAATTTATTTAGAACGTGGGTGTTTGATGTTCGGGACCACCGTGCAGTTTGATTGGTTGGTTTTGTCTCGTTAAGGTATTTTTTTTTATTTTAGTTTTGTTTATTTGAGTGTGATTGTTAATCATTAAATGATCTATTTTGTTGTAGGTTGTCGGATGATAGTGACTAGTCGCTGTTCTCTTTTGGGTTTTCTTTTTTGTAAAACTGACTGCTCCCTGGTGTGAATGTATGTTAATTCCCTAGCCAGCTGGTGTTTTTGTTTCTTTTTGAATTATTAGGCCTGTGTAATTTGGTTTAATGGTTGGCTAGTTTTGTTTTTCTTTTTTTCCCTTTTTTTTCTTTTCCTTTTAAGAACATTGATCTGGGTTTTTTTCTGTACCCCTTTGGGTATACCCCTTGGGTAGCTTCCCACCACTTCTTTGGGGAATCTGAGACAGGGATTAGTAGAGCCCCAACAGGTTTTGTGTGCTTAATGGTGTGATGTATTGATTTTTGAGGGTGTAGTATTAATGATTTGTGGTGGGTTTATGGGGTTGAGATTGCTGTGCTCATGCAGTTTGCAGTGAAGCTACTCTTCCCTGTAGGAAGCTCCATTATCTTTTGTCTGTTGATTTATACCATTTGAAGGAGGCTGCACTTGTGGGCTGTTTCCGGTCAGGGTGAATGACCCAAATTATTTTAATGCTTTGTTAAATAAAGTTTAATGTTTTTCTATTATCCTATGCTTATTGTAGTGAATTTTCTTTGTATGCACCTAAGTTCCTTGGGTGTGCAGGGTGCTACATGCAGTAAGCTTTATTAAGTAACAGAAAAAATAGTTGATCCTTAAAAAGCAAGCCATCTGTAAATGTAGATGTGCAAGGAAAGCAAATGAGGGGGCACGGTTAAAGAAAATAGAGACACTTGTGTGTTTGCTGTTTGTTGCTTGAACTAAAACAGGTCTGGACACCAGGCTGAAGTGCAGGATTTGACTAAGATTTACAGACTACTTTATTTAAGCTCTTGGTAATGTCTATATGTAATGATATACCTGTGTGATTTTACTGACTATTTCAATAACAGGTCTTGTCGCAGTCGATGTAACACACGTGCGTACAGTCCATCATCAATATTACCTGATAATGACCGGCGCAACATGGTCTGATGCCCAGAGTTACTGCAGGGAGAAGTACTCTGACCTGGCAACAGTTGTAACTGATGATGATTGGATAAGACTGAAGAGCGAAGCAGCAAGTAAAGGCCTGGCATCATCTGCCTGGAATGGATTGTGCAACGCTATCAATAGCTGGTGCTGGTCCTTAAACATGCTCCCACTGAAGAATGTCACTTATACAAACTGGTATCCTGGAGAGCCCAATCTTCATGTTGGAAATGTATCATGCGGTCTATTTATTTCAGGTGGATACTGGGCAGATATATCTTGTACTGAACTGAGACCTTTCATATGCTACAATGGTGAGTCAATGTCCTGACTCTAACTTGATATATACACATTTATATTTAATCTACATATTTAATTCCACAGCTAATTTCATTGGTGCTTCCAAGTTCATCGGCATCTATAGTCCTTATCTGACCTGGCCTGATGCTCAGGCTTACTGCCGAACACATCACACGGACCTGGCCAGCTCGCTTAACAGCTCAGATAACAACTTGATATTGCAGCTGATTAATGTCTAGGGTGATTCCTGGTTCGGACGTGGTCAGATGGGACCATTGCTTCAAACCTACCATGGGGTTCTGGACAACCTGATAATTCTGGAGGAATTGAGAACTGTGCAGTGGGTATTGGAGGGTACAATGATGTAGCCTGCAACAACGTGTACTATTTCTTCTGTCACAACAGTGAGTCTTGTGTTTTCTTGGTTACTGACACTAACATCAAATCAGCAGTGATTTCAAAATCCCCAAATTATTTATTTGTCAAGTTTCAAATGTAGGATTAGTTTAGCAGGCTAATTCTCTCTCTCCCACTTTTTTTAAAGTTGTGCTGGAGCAAATTTAAATTGTATTTTTCACAATCATACACAGTACGACATGTAGTGAACTGCTTCGTAGTAAAAATAGCCAATATTAGTGACGGGTGAATACAATATAAAGAGAAATAAATATATAATCAAGTATATAAGCAAAATATATCAAATATAAGGTTAAAATATAATACGAACAAATATAATCCATGAAAGAAAATATAATCAGAGGGATTTTTAGTAGAGCAGAAAGAACCAGAAACAGTAGACGGAGTTTTAATCATCTAAATACTACATTAGAGAAAATACTGCAGTTCATGATACATTTTTTACACAAGTGTGTGTCTGTGTGTGTGTTCCACAGTTATACCAGTCAGGGAACAGCAGCTTGTGAGATTGCAGGTGAAGTCTGATGGCAGTGTGTTAGATCCTGCTGTACAGTCATCTATTTTAGAGCAGGTGAGTCTCAAGATTAGTAGAAATACAGACACACTGCCCAAAAATGCTGCCTCCTAGTTACCAAGAAGAGACAGTGATGATTTTATAAAGCAGCCATGATCATATTGTACATGCTGAATGTTGGATCTGAACCTGATGAACTCCTTCACTTCCTGTCTGTGCTGAAATCTGAGGAAAATGGGGCAGAATTTGATTTTGTTGAAGTCTGGAGACTGTGTGAAAGTTAAAGTAAGATAGAAATCAGTCTGCGTTAATGACTGAGTTTCACATTGAGAGGTGAAGCCATTGCAGCAACTTCCATGTCTGATTCTTCCCCTGTGGAGTGTTGTCGCTCCTGACTGCTGTCTCACACGTGACATGAACCTTCTGCCCCGATGGATTGTTTTCTCGTTGGTGCTGAGATGGTCAGCTGTTTGTAGACATTTTCTTCTGGAGCTTTCTGGATGAAGACTGAATGGGTCACAGCAGACCTTCTGTAGAAAGGAGAACTTATTACGAAACAAAATGATGTAAACACTGTGTTGTGTTGCTCATCCGGAACCTTCTACACTTGTGATCTTGGAGTCCTGGCCAGGGTTTGAACCAGCAACCTCTCAACCCAGAGGTGATGCTCATCCACATGAGCTACAGGATCTCATAAGAGCTGCTTTATAGACCTTTTCTCCTGTTTCTAATTAATCCTTACCTCATGCTAAAGAGCAGCACAACAAGATTTGAACCAGTGACCACAGGAACCAGAGCCTGTGACACTAACCACTACACCACAGGGGAAGCCAAGTGAAGGTTGGAGTTTTGTCATAATAAAGATGGCTCACTGAAACCACTGATTCTGTTCTTCAGATGAAGCAGAAACTGAAAGAACATGGCATGTTTGAGAACACCACAATGACCTGGAGGGTGCAGCCAGATGGAAACATCTTCAAGAAGAAAAAAGATGACCTGTAACATCTAAATGTTCACCTTCAAGTCCAGCAGATTGTAAACTGACTGAAATGTGTTTAACCTTCAATATTTAAGCTTTAATCAGTAGGGGGTGGTAGAGGACAAGATTAACCAGAAGTAGAAGAACAAACATCTAATTTTATTGCTCTGTTTGTAACACAACCACTTTGTCTTCCTCTTAAATTTAACTTTAGTTTCAATATTTTGTCAATTATTATTTAATATGTTCAAGCTGCCACGGGACACAGTGATAAGGAGAAAGTCAGTGTGTCATACTGTAGTAAAGAATAAATCCTATATAGAAGAGATAATGTAACAGAACCTATAAATACACTGTGTACTTAGAACAGTCAGATATAATGACCTTCACAGTATTACTGTCCTTTTCATCAGTCATTAATTATATATTAGTGTATGTTGTTTTTGTTTTCTGAACCTATAAAAGCAAATACTATAAAATTATATATAAAGCATATACTGTAAATTATATATAAACAAGAAACAATTTTATTTAAAAATCTTGACATGACACACACTGCTGCAACAGACTCGCATAGAACCTGCAAAATAAAACATTTAATAAAATGTGTTCAAAGTGACTTAGGGACGCCTGAGATAGGCACAGGCTCCCCGTGACCCGAGGTAGTTCGGATAAGCGGTAGAAAATGAGTGAGAGAGTGAGTGAGTGACTTAGGTACAGAACAAATAGAAACACACAAACACACACACACACAGCATTTGGAAGATGCCCTTATCCAGAACGACGTACAAAAGTGCTTAAGTCTCCATCATTGAATGCATGAACTCTGGTTCACTATGTTACAGACTTTAGATACCATGAGCCTAAATCACTGTTCAAAGTTTTTTTTTTTAAATACACACATACAACAAACAGGGAAGAAAGTGCTACTTGAAGTGTCTCATGAATAAGTAGGTCTTTAACCGTCGTTTGAAAATAGCCGGTGACTCAGCTGTCCAGACACCTAGGGGAAGTTTATTCCACCTACTTGGTGCCAATACAGAAAATAGTCTTGTGATTTACTTTCCTCTTACCTGGAGAGATGGTGGGACCAGTAAAGCAGTGCTGGTAGATCTGAGGGTGCGAGGTGCAGTACGAGGAGTGATGAGGGCTTTGAGGTAATAGGGATCTGGTCCATTTTTGGCTTTGTAGGCCAGCATCAGTGTTTTGAATTTGATGCGTGCAGCTACCGGAAGCCAGTGGAGGGATCGCAGCAGCGAGGTGGTATGCAAGAAATTGAAGGTTAAAAACAAGTCATGCATCTGCATTTTGGATCATTTGCAGAGCGTTCATAGGTAGACCTGCCAGCAGTGAGTTGCAGTAGTCCAGTCTTCAGATGGAAAGAGACTGAACAAGTACCTGAGCAGCCTGTGTGGAGAAAAATGGCCAAATCCTTTTAATGTTGTAGAGAAGGAACCAAAATGAGCGAGTCACATTAGCAACATGAGAGGAAAAGGACAGTTACCCCAAGGTTGCGAGCTGTGACTGAAGGGGAGATCAGATCATTAGAATAGAATAAAACGGGCATAGAAGCCTTTATTATTGCCACATATACATTACAGCACAGTGGAATCCTTTTCTTCACATACCCCAACTGAGGAGGTTGTGGGCAGAGTGCAGGGGCAGCAACCAATCAACAACCCAGAGCCTTAACCAGTTGAGCCACCACTGCCCCACAAATGCAGGGAAATTGCAAGATCATGACCTGGGGATGAATCACCCGGGATGATCAGCAGTTCAGTTTTGCTAGAATTGAGTTTCAATTGATGAGCTATAATCCACGATGATATACAGTATCTGCCAGACCGTGATATATCTGCTGAGATCCAAACAGAAGCAGTGGTATCTAAGGTTTTGAAAGAGGAGATAAGTTGTGTATCATCAGCATAGCAGTGGTAAGAGGAAATAACCCGTGTGAGGAAATTACTTCACCAAAAGAGTGAGTATACAGGGAGAAAAGAAGAGGATGAAGAACTGAGCCCTGTGGGACACCAGTGGAGAGTCTGCATGGAACGATGTCACTCTCCTCCATGTTACCTGATATGAGCGTCCTTTCAGGTAGGAAGCAAACCATTCCCACACTGATCCGCAAATCCCAAGATTTCTGCGGGTGGACAAGAGTGGTTGACCGTATCAAACCCTGCTGAAAGGTCAAGAATGATAAGGACGGATGACAGTTTGGCTGATCTAGCAGCATGTAGTTTCTCAGAGACATCCAAAAGGGCTGTCTGTCGAATGTGCTGCTTTAAAGCGAGACTGGTTGGGATTTTGGCAGTTGTTCTGTGAGAGATAGACAAACCATTGATTATAGACAACGCGTTCAAGAAAGAAACGAGAGAAGTGATACTAGTCTGTAGTTACTGATGTCTGATGGATCCAGAAGGTAGTTGGTACATGACCAGATGTTATGGATCTATTGATGATAGTGGTGATGAAGGGCAGAAGGTCTTGCGAGATGGTCTGGAGCATAGTGGAAAGGAGTGGATTCAATGGGCAGGTGGTAGGACTGCAAGACCAGATGAGTTGTAAAATCTCTTCTGCTGCTATGGTTGAGAAATGTGACAATGAAGGAGTAGGGGAATCCTGACTGTAGGTGCAGTCAGGGCAGAAGTGAAGTAAGAGAGAGGGGTTGAGAGGTATTTTTAGGTAGGATAGGGAGAGTGATGGTGAAGGATATCAGGTGATGATCCAGGACATTTCCTCATTTGTGTGAGGGGACGTAGCTGTTGAGCGTCGGGGCAAATAAGTCCAGAAGAGTCAGGAGGGAAGAAGATTGAAGCTTGTCAGAGGGGAGGTTGAAATTGCCATGCACTGTCAGAGGGGTGCTGTCAGAAGGGAAAGCTCTAAGCAGTGTCCCCATTTCTTCTAGGAAGTCTCCTAGGGAACCAGGAGGGCTTTAGATAACAATGATGAGAAGGTTGAATGGAGAGGTAACAGAAATGGCATGAAATTCAAAAGAAGAGATGGTTAAATGAGACAAGAGGAGAGGTGTGAAACACTATCTCCTTGACAACAGTAGACCTGTACCAACACCCCTGCCCATTTCCCGTGGTGAGTGAGAGAAGGCATAGGCTGAAGATAAAGCAGCTGGTGTAGCAGTGTTCTGTGGGGATATCCAGGTTTCTGTTAGCATAAGAAAATCAAAGGAGTAATGGGAAGTTAAAGCAGAGATAAAATCAGCTTTCTTTACGGCAGACTGGCAATTTTAGAGCCCACCTACCACCACTGTTTGAGACTTACACAACAGAGGAGGTTAGATGAGGTTACTAGGATTGTGGCCTCTGCTCTGTAAGCGAGAGCATTTGTGACAGTAGGAATTGAGTACAGAGATGGGTTTGAGGCAAATATCTGCAGTCAACCAAGAGTTTGATTTAAAATGTGGTGTGATAGAATATATCAAACAGTACAATACACTTATTTACAATGTTGGAGGGATACTTAGAGGGATACTTACAAACCTAGGATTAGCTACAGCCACACACACACACACACAGACACACATACAGTACATAGACACACACACACACACACACAGTCTTACCCTGAGTTAACCAGCAAGCAGTAACATTGTCTAAGGCAAAACAGTAGCACTTTCAGATGATTTGCATCACAGAGACTGATTTTCACTTTCTCTAGAAATATAAAGATTTAAATAAAAGCAAATTGACTGGTTTCTGAAGTTTATTACAGATACTCCAAAGAGGAAACTGACCAATCTGAAAGTCAGGACATTTTTACTGTGAAACTGAACGAACCGTTTTTACAGTTTTAAATATTTCAAGATTTCAGAAGCTCCGTTGCGTTATTGCTGCCATTGCTGCTATTTTGTCTCCAATTTGCTTGACACTGCACTAAATTGGTCCTCATTTTATTATTCTTAGTTTGTTTATTTAAATCTTGTTTACTTCTTGTTTCAGGTGAAAATGCTTCTTGTGTGGTCTTTCTAAGCTTTTCATTCTTTTTTTCATCTTGTTTTTCCATGATCTCATTATTCCTTGGCTTTGAACTGTTTTTTGATAACAGGAACTTTCTAGTGTTGTTCATTATTTATATTCAGGTTATTAAAGGATGATTTTTGGCAACTTGTGTTCCATAAAACTGACAAATGTATTTCCATAATTTCATAAACAAATGCAGATTGATGCAATAAAATGTGTGCTACTTTATTTCAGCATCATGAACATCTTCCTTTATACAGGTAATTACAATACTCTGGCAGTGATGATTTTATAAAGCAGCCATGATCATATTGTACATGCTGAATGTTGGATCTGATTATTTCTCACATGGCTATTCAAAATGAACTCCTTCACTTCCTGTCTGTGCTGAAATCTGAGGCATTTGCTTTCTTTTAAATAAGCAGTGTACAGTCTAAAGGAAAGTCACGCTGAAATGTAAATCAGTCTACACACAATTCTGAGATTTTTTTCACTTACCCCTTCAGGTGGAGGTGAAGCAAACAGCTACTCTATAAAGAGTGTTTTGTGGAAGAAGTGACGATCTGAACAGAGCCAGTCATCAGAGATTCATATCACAGGTATGTTTTGATGTTGGATGTTTATCCTTCTTGTCAAAATTGCTTAATTAGGTTAAAATTAACTACTTAGATTCAAGGTTCTTTGTCACATCTGACATGTATACAATATAATGTAGTGGACTGGTTTTTCCCAAAGTCCAACAATGATAGATAATAGAGGTTGAGCATATAATGGAATGGAATGGAGTAAAATACGATAGACGAGGAAGAAGAAGCAGAAGAAGAAGAAGACAAAGAAGAAGACGAAGACAAAGAAAAAGTATTTAAATAGATAAATAAAAAATAAAAATAATTATAAATAGCGTATAATGAAAAATATAAAATTCTATGTAACTTTGCAGTGTGTAAGACAAAGTCTATAGTTTAGTCTAAAGTGCAAATTGTTTTGTGTGTGTCAGTGTGTGTGTTTCAGTGTGTGAAGTTGAAATGTGCAGAATCTCAAGTTTATTGAGTTTATTAAACCTCCTGATTTTCTGCTTGCATAAATAATATTAATGTGAAGAGATGATTTTAATGTTTGTTTAATGTTTGTATTTTTACTGATTCTTCAGCTCCATCATGGGACTGAATCTATTTCTTCTCCTGTGTCTCAATGGTGGTAAGAAAATGAGAAAATGAATATTATAATAATATAATATTATGATGTAATCATTTGTTTGGTTATTTATTTTTATTTGATTTTAAACAATTATTATTATTAACACTCAGAACGTCCAGAACTGCCATCGCAGGAATTGACACAAAATCAAGCAATAATCAGAAGAGCTTGTAATTTTTCTAAATTATTGTAAATATTCTGGAGATTTGGGCCAAGATGTAACATGACACGCAGAGCCGATCCTGACCCCCGATCCTTGCTCCATCTCTCGGTCAAAGAGTAAAACAATACAGAATTGAATGAGGTTTAAACAAATCTTTATTGAATGTAATATTTTAAATAGAATTTTGAGCTGAATATTAGCAATAGCCCCACTTAAACTGCCTCCCTCAGATTCCTCTATATCCATTTTCAAATATAAAATACTATTTATAATATGACTTGGCTCTTGCAATATTCAACTAGTGAATATGCAATAGCAGATATCAGAAGTTACGTTTTTACTAGTGTAAAATGTAATTCCTGATATCAAAAATATGGTTACTACTAGAAATCACACTCCATCAAAAATCCATATCATGTGAATGTATAAAAGCTGACATGGCTTGCCATACCGTATCACTGTGTTTTATAGTATGCATGAGAGCAATACTTGATCCCTGATGGTTATTATTTACTGAGGGATGTGCATTCATATTGACCTGGCATTATGCCCATTCCAATGTAAATCCATTGGTTTCCATATTGCATTAACGTTGTTGTAACCTTGATTGAGAGACTATAAACATTGTCATTTAGGAGTGCTATCACGCTACTTTTTGTACTGGTCCCCACACAGATGTTGCTGCTGGAAAGCGCGCGTGTAATTTCGTGCACGATTGCACGCGCATATGAACGCATGTTCACGCGCGGCGCAGTTATCGAACTGCCGTTTATAAACACCTTTGTCCTTGGGCATTTATTCACGCGAATGTTCACGCAATAAATTGTGTGACAGACAGGCCAAGAGATGCACCGGCAGCACTGCACAGCTAATTTAGCTAGTCAGATAGAGACTAGAGACAGAATCGACTTAACTTTACTGTTATTTGCTCTTGCTGACATCAAACTTGAAGAGAACACAAGTTTACATGATTGCTGTTCTCGCATTTCACTCTCGTTTTGTTTCTTTTTTCTCTTTTCATTGCCAGATAGATAGCTCCGCTTCATATTGTCATCTACACAGTAAACATTAACACGTGCTGTAAAATGAGGCGGGGGAGGCGGGGCCTTGCGTAATTTGCGGGGCCCTACGCAACTTGCGTAGTGAGCGTATAGGTCCCCACTCTGGGGATCGGCTCTGATCACACATTCAACCAAAGCATTCTTCTGTTTATTTGCATACAGCTCGGGGCTGTAATTAACATAACATTTAAGCGCAGAAATGAAGACCAAAGAAAAAATAAAAATCTTTCACTACATTTGTTTAGTCAGTTTGGGATTCAGTCTGCGTTCAGAACATCTCAGGGATTTTTCTTAAAGAGTTTATAAAAGTTTACAAATATTTTAGGCCTATTTCTGCCATGAGGAGCATCACAATTAGCACCGGGTAACAAAAATGAGTTACTATTACAGCAGTGTTTCAGTGATGACGAGTAACAAACCATGTCTTGTCTTATTTTCAGTAGATTGTATGTCTTCAGGAATTCTAACTTAATACCAAACTCATTATAAACTCTTATTAGATTTATATGAACCACACATTTGATGTACTCGGTGCTGAACAGACACTTTTAATTCTACACCGGATTATAGAGTTTATAGATTACTAGATCTGGATGAGAGATCAGTGAGTATATTGACTGGGTCTATTATCAACAGGTCTGGTCCCAGTTGCCATCTTACAAACCGTGCATGAAAAATATATCTTTACAACTTCATCAATGACATGGGCCGCTGGACAGTCTTACTGCAGGGTGATGTACGATGACCTGGCAACAATCCAAGGTGATACTGATATGTTAACATTTAAAAAAGAAGCAGCCAGCAACGGTCTGAAAGCATCTGCCTGGGTCGGATTGTACAATGATATTAATAGCTGGCGCTGGTCCTTAAACAAGCTCTCAGTGGACGAGGTCCCTTATAGCAACTGGGGCCCTTCTCAGCCTGACAACGCCGCTGGGAAACAATCATGTGCTGTAATAGACAAAAATTCACTTTGGTGGGATGCAGATTGTTCTGAACAAAAACCCTTCATGTGCTACGATGGTGAGTCGATATTCATATTAATAATGAATATGATAATTAAATAAATTAGAGTTAACCAAGATTTGCTGAAGAAGGAGAAGGAAAGGGTTAAAATTATGTCAGGTTTATTACTGAAGTGCTAAATACAAAGGAAGTAAACATTTAAGAGTACATGTTGGGGGTACATGGTTTGTGTCTGTTATCAGCAGGTTTGCAAAAAAAAAAAACATGACAAAGACACAATAAAGAGTAAAACAATGATCAGGGTTAGAAGGCAGGCAAAGGGTCAGGAAATCTATAAACAGGTTGAATTAGACAAGAACAGAAAGGAGAACAAGACAGAAATCAAATCACAGTATAAAAGGATTGTAGAATAAAAAAAGTCACTGAATAAAACTTTCTGTTGTGATTATTTCAGGGGAACAAGTACAGATATTGTAGAGAGAGGTGGAGAGACATCAGTAACACTCGTTTGTGCCATTTCACAGCTAAGTTCAGTGGTGATTCCAGGTTCATCGCTGTCTCCAGTTCTATGTTGAATTGGAGTGAAGCTCAGACTTACTGCCGAAAACATCACACAGACTTGGCCAGCGCTCTGAACAGCTCAGATAACAACATAATAGTGCAGCTAATGACGACATTACAAATATATCCTTGGTTTGGGCTCTATAGAGACTCATGGAAGTGGTCAGATGGGACAATCGCTACAGATCTCCCATGGGATTCTGGAGCACCTGATAATTTTGGAGGATCACAGAACTGTGCAGTCATTAATAACGGACTGTTCAATGATGTCTCCTGCACCAAACTGTACTATGTCGTCTGTCAAACCTGTGAGTCTGCCCTTCTCTCATCTATTAATGCTAATTTCAAGTCAATGGTACCACTAAATATTACTATATATTCATCACATTTTGTATTTTGTTTTGTACTTTCTTAAAAAAATTGTAAAAAAGTGCAACAATCATTCAATAAAAATGACGTACGAAATTTGAAAATTTGAAAATATAATTAACTTGAAGATCAAACTAACAAAATTATTAGTTTATGCAATCATTAGTATTTAGTTTTGCAGACACCAGGTGGTGTATTATTCCTGCATATAGACTACAATGGAGACTCAGAAGGAGATAAGAAGAAATATTTCACTAAACCATGTGGGGTTTGGGGTTTTATGTTTTTTTTTTGTTTGTTTTTGTTTTTTTTATCAGTGTGTGTTTCTTTTACAAACAGTAAGGAAACAGAAGATAGTGAGGCTGCAGATGAAGGCTGATGAGAGTGGGTTTATGTCTGAGATGCAGTCCATCATTATACAGCAGGTGAGTCACACAACGTCTCTGACACTTTTTTTTTTGCTCTTTATTTTCTGTCGTCAATTCATGCTTTCTCTTTTTCCAAATATTCTCTTCCAACACAAATAATACAAGCTTGTAATATTTTTTTTACTCTAGAGACCCCTCAGATTTATTATCCAAACTATAAAGACACAGTTTAATGTTAAAGAGTGGGCAGCTGTCACTCCACAATAATCAGACAGTGAGAGTGTTAAATGTAGAGACACAACAAAACTGTGTTCTTATTCAGGACTGGTAATGAGTAAATAAACCCTGATTCTGATCTTCAGATGAAGCAGAAACTGAAAGAACATGGCATGTTGGAGAACACCACAGTGACCTGGAGGGTGCAGCCAGATGGAAACATCTTCAAGAAGAAAAATAAAGATGATCTGTAATATCTAAATGTTCACTCTGTATTTAAGAATTGGCATTAACTATAAAGTTCTAATATATATATATATATATATATATATATATATATATATATATATATATATATATATATAATATATTATCTAACTAAAAATTAGACTGTTATAGTAAAAGTATATAAAGTTTTAGAAGTACTGCAGTAAACAGCATGTTTATATTATTCAATACATTATAATATACGGAATATTCTGTATGTGTTGTTGGTTCTATTGTTGTTTATATTATTAAATAACAACGTAAAGAGAGCTTTTTTTATGTACGTCATTAATTTACTCAGGAAACTCACTGCATTCTGTGGTGAAAGCACATCAGTACAATTTAAAGGCTTTGTGTGCAATACAGACTTTAACCACCAGGTGGAAGCAGAACAGAAACTAAGAACCTGGACGGAGACGTTTCTGATAACCGTAATTTTCGCTGGTTCCCCTAATCTATGAAAACTAAAGCAGATATTTCACATAGAGTTAACGACTTATAAAAACTGTGGAAAATATTAAAGAAAGATTATTTTAATATAGGAAAAGTAAAGTTTCACACAGATGTTCATTTTCAGCTCTGTGTTTAGGGAACGTTGCAAACAAGGCAAATTTAGCATCAATTTAATATATAATTTCTTATTTATAGCCTTTACATATTATAGCCTGCAGGATTGAGCAGTCAGGTCCGAATCTCACATGTGCACGGAGCAAAAATGTGATAGGATACAGCAGTAAATAAATAAATAAAAATAGACAGACAAACCTCCTGTGCTTTGTGTTTATACGTTTGTTTGTTTGTTTGTTTGTTCTTTGTTTGTTTGTTTTTTAATAATTTAAGTGAGAGAGAATAATCTGATAATCCTTAATCTGTTCCCGCATAAAAATAACAAGCACTATGTTTGGAGTTCATAGTTACACAGCTAACATGACAGGGTTTTCATTTTTAACATTTAAAAACCATTAAACAAAACAAATAACGTTAAAAACATGCCTAAAAAATAAAAACTGAAAAGTTAGATGTGACTGTTGTTCCTTGAAAAGGTCTGTTTGAGACATCCAAGACAAACTAGTTGTAAAAAAGTCAAAGAAAATGAGGTCAGCATTTGAGATATCCTAACCAAAAATAAAGACTTCTCTGTTTTTATAGCTGTTGATGATTACGACTGCTGAACGTTTGCACTTATATTCAGTATTTTATACTCCACTACTCCACACTATTTACTGATGTTTGTATTTGTAGGTTTGTACAATGTTGTGCTCAAGTTTACACATGGCCTAAATGGGAGTTCAAATTCAATTTCAATATTCGTAAAAAAACTTTTAAAAAAATCTTTAAAAAAAGTCACCATCAGTATTTGTTGTGGCTGTTTTTTTTTTAAAGAAAGTCTTTTTTTTTTTGCCACACTGGTCACGTTCACTGTCACAGTTGTTTTGTTTTTGCATGTAAATCCTGATGGCTTTTGTTTACTTTTGGTTAGAAAAGTATTTGATTACGTAACATTTTAACTCCTTCGTCAGTAACATTTAATTTTTATATTTTTTTTTCAGAAGACTAATATTTGGAATTAGTTTTTTTACAGACTCAATAAATCTTTAATGTTTGCACTTCAACTTCTGTGTAAAATAGAAATTGTATTTAAAAATGAAAATGTGCCTTACTCTTCATTCCGACTCTGAAGGTGTCCTATTTGTTTAGAAAATGTATTCAAATTTATCTACTCTGTGGATGAAAGATTAAAGGAATTTGGGTTTTCAGTAAACTGCATAATATCTTTTGATTCTGAAATACTGCAAGATCTCTAATGATATTAAATATCAGTAGATTTAGACTCTGATTCAATGGTTTCATCTTATATAATTCTACTGAGACTCGCATTCTCAGAAGAACTGAGATGGAAATTAGTCTATGTGATGTAAATAGTGTGAGGTAACAAGATCTGCATAGTTCCTCTTCCTAGAAACAGACATGCTTGTGGACTATAATGTCAATTATCTCAAGAAAAATCTCAGCATGATTCCTGTATTCATTTATCTTCAGTAACCAGGTCATGTTACAGAAAGCCTGTTGTACATGACAGAAAACATGAAATGTCCTTGGCACTGTAGCTAATCTTAACCCACCACACAGCCTGTAATATTCATGCACTTCCAAACTTGGACAGAGATCGTGACCTCAGACCTGTAGACAGGAGAAATCATGATGTAGCAAGAGGAGGAGACAGAAGGTAACAATCAGTCATCTACAACACATCTGCTAACTGTTAAAGTGATGCAGTAGTATGTTCACATGTAAGGCAGCAAAATCAATCACATGTTCCACAGATTCTACAACAAAATAAATGTGGATTGCTTTATAGGTAAGGAGAAAATAAGATTTGAATTATATATCTGAATTTCACTTATATCTAGATTATCTACAGTATATAGTAAAAATATTACTTTAGTTTTTTCATTGCAAAACAATCACATTTTTTAAAAAAAATAAATCTTATTTCACATTTAAACAGTGAAAAGTTTTAACAAACTCTGGAGATCTAATCTGTTTCAGTGCTGCATTTGACACGAAGGGTGAATCCCAGCACTCTAACTGAATCAGTTCCCTTATTCTTCTGCCTATATTCCTTTGTCTGTAACCCAAAATGCAATAAAGAGAGAAGAAATGGGAGGTTTTGTAGATTAAAAATACAACTTAGAGATGCTGGCCAGGGGGGTTGTTTGTAATGCTCATTTGATGTAGTAATCATCCAATGAGCAATGATCTTGTATGTTAGATGCCCTTATCAGACCTTTCTCCTACCTGAAAACCTACTTCTTACTGAAACACTTGCACTAGCACCTTTTCCTTGTTTGTTGTGTGTATGTTGAAAAAAACTGAACAGTTTTATTTTGATGATATCCTAAGTCTGTAATCTAGTGCACCAGTGTGAATGTATTCATCAATAGAAACTTAAAAGCACTTTATGGCAAATGCCATAAATGTAAATGTAAATGCTATGCTATTCTCTGCCCAGTGGAATCCATTAGAATCTTTTTCACCTTCTTTTAACTGTGAGGTAACAGTGTCGGAACTCAGAGCCTGCCTCCGGGTGGACACATCGCAGGGTGAACCACAATTTTAGACTTTTAGCCGAATATTAACTATTTAAACTAAACTTTACTGATAACACTATAATTGATACAAATAAAACAATGAGAATACTTTCCAGACCTGGATGAGAATGAGCAAAATTCTTTATTGCAGCCAACAGTTCCACTGAGCTCAAGGAAAAATTTCTAAGTCAAAAGCAATCAAATGAAAAAAAACAAAGTGAGCATCCCCCTGCAACCCAAAAAGTTCGAACACAAAAAAGCAAGCAAAAAAGCTCCCTCCCCATGAAATCTCCTCTATATATACCCTGGCACCTCTAGATGCCTTCTATACATTCAGGAAATTCCTCCTTTCTGTATTCCATTTACTTTGCAGAATCACTAAGTGACTTTCCCTTATTTCCCAGAAAAACAAGTCTGCCCTTTTAATTTTTTCAGTTGTTTTTCCAGACTTACTTCTGCATTGTTATTAAAAAACATGCTTCGTTGTTAAAAATGTGCTCCAGAGATCTTCTTGTCACTCCTTATTCTTGAGTTATTTGCCACTCAATCTTTCATAACACAGATGTCTTGTGTATTAATCCTCTTTTACAGCTTACAATGAGTAAGTTTCCTCATTTCATTTCTTGCTATTCTATACTGTATGTAAGTGCACTATATGCTTGACTTTTATTTTGTATCTTTTTGGGAATGCATTTCCGGGTCATGGTGCTTCATTGGGGTTCAAGTGTATAAATCTCACTCCATTTCTTGTTTTGTCAGTGTGTATGGGAAGGGGGGGAAGTAATTGGGAAAGCTTACTTTCTGTTGACCGTAAAGCTTTATTGGTGTATTTTAATGTGGCTTTCATATAGACTCCAACATAATCAGTCAGTACTTGTGTCTTTAGTGTTTTGCATCATTGTATGCTTTTTTGTTTATGAGTTTGTGGTTTTCGTCAGTCTGTACAACATGTATGTCTTCCATTCAATAAATGTGAATAAGGAACAAGTGGAACGCGTCAGCAATGCTTCTACCTGCTACTTCGCCTCTCAGCAGTTATAGGTTGCCGCTACATTCAAGTCAACAGAAACTTGGCTTGGGAGTGTGGACGCAATTGGAAATGGCTTCCTCTGCTCATCTGTGTTTGAATTACAGAGACTCATTACCACAAATACTTATCGCATGATAACGGCAATTAAGGTATGTCCGCGATTTCAATTATTGGGAGCTGTGTTTGCCGCTGCTGTGGAAGACGCTGCTGTGTGCTGTTACGTTGGATTGGAATTGGATTGTGATGCCTTTGCTTATGAGCTCATGACTGTGGTCTTACTACACAAATTCATTGGTTGTTGCTCTCTGTGCGCGAAGACAGCGCTGTTTGGAATTGAGTTCACACCTTTTTTGTGTTGATGAACTCTAAGATATGGAGCAAAACGCGGATATTGGCAAGCAAGACGCTGATGGCGGCGAGCCAGGCGGTGAGCCAGCTGATGGCGGCAAACGAGAGCATAAGCTCACGGCTAAGGCCTTCGCGGCAAAAATTGCATTGAATTGAATTGAATTACAAAAGGAATCGGAAAACTAAAGTGAAGAGTATGATTGGATCCATGAAGGAATTGATGAAATGCGATGACAATACATCTCAATTGAGCTCAATGTTGGAAAATATGCAACTGATTATGTCTGATGCAATTGTGTCACGTAACTCTTTACTGTCTCTTGTACCTCCAGATGAACAAAGCAAACAAAATGAATGGTTTGATGACATTTGTACCCATTATCAGGGTTTTGTGGAGGATATGAAATTATGGCTCTTTGAAGCTAAGAAACCAAAACATTGTGTGGAAACTTATAACACTCACGAACCAGTCATCGTAGCACAAAGGACAAGTATGCCAGAGGTATCTACTTCTGTTGTTTCTACAACATATAATATTCAATACAAGCCTGTACAACCTGAGTCTGGTGATTGTAATGACGATGTTCAACCAAATGATAGTGTTTCAAATACAAGCAAAAAGGGCTCTTCTGGAGTAATGTTCCATGGATCTCGATCCAGCCGCTCTTCTGTGTCATCCACAAGTCTTAAGGCTGAAGCAGAATTGGCTGCATTATTGGCCGCTCAAAAAATGTTACACAGGAAACATACATTGGATGAGCAAGAAGAACAACTGAGGAAAACAAGAGAGAAACTGAAGTTGGAAACCAAACTGGCTGAGTCAATGGCTAGAGTAAAAGTGTATCAAAATGCAAAACTGGGATCATATACCTCTGCTAACAGAAGTAAATCCGGTTCTTATCATATTGATGTGGAAGCACTGATTCCTTCAGATACTGAGCCAGTTGTATCACAAACTTTGTCTGCTTATGGAACATCTCAAGCTCATGCTGCACAAGGGATTTCAACTCATGCTCAAACTCAAGTACAACAACCATCAACCAGACCTAAAATACATTCTCAAATTCCTGAATCTAGCATGTCATTATTGGACAATCGGAATAATGGAAACGGAACTGGTTATGGAACAAGTCCTCTAAATGACCTCAGTTACATGAACATGTTACAGCTTATTGATGAGCAAAATGAAATAACTACCTTGTTGGTTAAACAGAATAACTTATCTTCACTTCCACCTAGAGAAATTTCCTACTTTGATGGAGATCCATTACGCTTTCATGAATTCGTACGCTCATTTGAGGAAGTGGTGGAAAAAGGGCAGACAGCCCAGGTGACTGCTTGCATTTTTTGGAGCAATCTACAAGAGGACAGCCCAAAGAAATTGTTTGAAGTTGCCAACACATGACTCCATTACAAGGCTATTTGAAGGCAAAAACGTTATTCAAGGAGAATTTTGGAGATGAGGTAAAAATAGCTGCTTCTTATATGAACAAAGCTCTTTCATGGAAAGCTATAAAATTTGAAGATGCAAAGGCTCTGCAAGAATATGCTCTTTTTCTAAGGATTTGCTGCAACGCTATGCAAAGTATGAATTACATGAATGAGTTAAACCTGACTTCCAACATGCAGATCATTCTCTCAAAACTTCCATACAAGTACAGAGATAAATGGAGAATTATGGCATACGAGTTAAAGGAACGAAACAACAGTCAGACTACCTTTGTGTATATTGTCAATTTTATTGAGAAACAAGTGAAAATCCTTTCAGATCCAGTGTTTGGTAATATACAGGACACACCCACTATAGGAACTAACAAAGTAAATGCAAGAATGATTCAGCAAAAATCCAGAAGTAGTTTTGCTACCACTATTTCTCCCATGCCTGATGTAAAGGGACACAGTATGACATTAGCCAACAACAAATGTATCTTTTGCAATGGAGAACATGCTTTGAGTGTTTGTCATAAACTTTCAAAGAAAGGTCACCGAGATAAGATGAACTTCCTGAAACTTAAAGGAATATGCTTTGGTTGTTTACAGACTGGACATATCAGCAGAGATTGCAAGAAGAGAAGTACTTGTACCATTTGTAATCTTATTCATCCAGATCTTCTTCATATATTCCCACGTGAAAGGTCAGATACTCTGCATAAGCAATCTGAATTCAAAACGGCCATTGGTAGTGCTATGATTTCTCTACAGTCCAATGCTCATATTGGGGCTGGTAAAGACTGCTGTGCATTATCCATTGTTCCTGTGTGTGTCAAGTCACAAAAGGGAAATAACGTATGCTTTTCTGGATTTAGGCAGCTCTGCTTCCTTTTGTACTGAAAGTTTAATGAATAAGCTCAATCTCCCTGGGGAAAAAAGTGAATATTCTTCTCAGGACCATAAGTCAAGACAAATCAATTAGCAGTTATGTCCTGAATGATTTGGAAGTGTCTGGGTTGAATCAGGAACATTTAATATTGCTTATTACCTGAAGTATATACTCAAGATGCTATGCCTGTAACTATAGCTAATATAGCCACACAGTATGATCTTCAGTCTTGGCCACATTTGTGTCACCTGAACTTACCTGGAATAGACTCTGATGTTGAACTGTTGATAGGAGCCAATGTTCCACAGGCATTAGACCCTTGGCAGATCATACGAAGTCAGAATAATGGTCCCTATGCAATAAAAACTATGGGCTGGGCGGTTAACGGACCACTCAAAGGAACGGTCATAAATGATGTTGTGGATCGATCTCCTGTAATGGTGAATAGGATTTCGGTACTAAAGTTGGAAGAACTGTGGAAGCAACAGTTTAAAGCGGATTTTCCTGAGACTGCTCATGATGAACAGATTGGATTATCGAGGGAAGATCAACAATTTATGGATTTTGTGTCCCGTTCAGCAAAACTCATTGATGGTCACTATCATATTGGACTGCCATTTAGAAACAATGATTTAATTATGCCAATGAATCGTAAAATTGTGGAGCAGCGTGCTGCACATCTGCAAAGAAGGTTCAATGTGAGTCCGATCTTTCATGCAAATTACACCACCTTTATGGAAGATGTCATCAGTAAAGGTTATGCAGAAAGAGTACCCATGGTAGAGTTGGAAAGATGTGATGGACATCTCTGGTATATACCACATCATGGTGTATACCATCCTCAAAAACACAAAATAAGGGTTGTGTTTGATTGTGGAGCTTCTTATCAAGGTACATCTTTGAATAGTAATCTCTTACATGGTGCTTACTAGTTCACTAGTTAGCGTACTTGTACGATTCAGACTAGAAACTGTGGCCGACATTGATGGCCGACATTGAGTCTATGTTTCATCAGTTGAAAGTTCACCCAGAAGATCGTGATCTTTTAAGATTTCTTTGGTGGCCTGAAGGTAACACAAACAACAATTTGGAGGAATACAGAATGATGGTACATTTATTTGGAGCTACATCTTCACCAAGCTGCTCAAACTTTGCATTAAGAAAATGTGCAACAGATCAAAAGGACCTATATGACGACAAGACAAAGGATGTTGTGTTTAATAACTTTTATGTGGATGACTGCCTTGTCTCTGTAACATCTGAATCTGATGCTGTGCACCTGTACAAGAACCTCACTGATATGTGTGCCAAAGGAGGATTTCACTTAACTAAGTGGATGAGTAACAGTCGTGCTGTATGCTATACCTGAAAGGGACAGAGAGAGCAAGGTAAAGGACCTTCCAGGTCATCGTGCTTCATTGGGGTTCAAGTGTATAAATCTCGCTCCATTTCCTGTTTTGTCAGTGTGTATGGGAAGAGGGGGGGGAGTAAGTGGGAAAGCTTACTTTCTATTGACCATAAAACTTTATTGGCGTATTTTAATGTGGCTTTCATATAGACTCCAACATAATCAGTCAGTACTTGTGTCTTTAGTGTTTTGCATCATTGTATGCTTTTTTGTTTATGAGTTTGTGGTTTTTCGTCAGTCTGTACAACATGTATGTCGTCCATTCAATAAATGTGAATAAGGAACAAGTGGAACGCGTCAGCAATGCTTCTTCCTGCTACTTCGCCTCTCAGCGGTTATAGGTTGCCGCTACACTGTATATGATTTCTACTGATCACATTTACATTTACAGCATTTAGCAGACGCCCTTATCCAAAGCGACTTACATTTTATCTCATTTTTATACCACTGAGCAATTGAGCGTTAAGGGCCTTGCTCAGGGGCCCAGCTTGGCAGCCTTGTGGACGTAGGAATCGAACCCACAACCTTCCGATTGGTAATCCAACACCTTAACCACCAGGCTATCACATCCCTCATCCCTGATTATATAATTGATTGATTATATGTTATCTTTATGAGTTTGAATTAAGATAAAAGTTCTCGATTATATTGGTTATGTTGTATTGCTGTTTTTGCTAAGCCCTTTCTGTTATAATGTTGCTTTGTATATAAGTAAGTTCTAAGTTGACTCCTTAAGCTTACTAAACCATTGTTATGATCTCAGTCTGTCACTTTCCAGACTGGGCTTGCACATGCATATTTTAAGCCTTAGCTTCTCTCTTTCTACTAAAGGTCAGGTTCCCCTTTTCCCTTAGACCCTCAATCTCAGAATCAGCGGGTCCGTCCAGCTGGTCGCCTGATTCAGCTGTCTCTCCCTACTCCCTAAATGAGGCCTGTTTCAGCTGAACTTTTGACTTTCACTTCCTCACACATTGTTGATCAGAGAGCTCAGACTGACTAGGCCTGATAGCACTGAGTCTGGTTACTTTTACTAAGTTTATGATCACAATAACCTTCTTTTCTTGTTTACACTTTGACTCAGGTGTGGCCATTTATATGTTAGTTATATATTACCTTAAAACTATTACAACATCTGGGGCCTACAACCTCGCCTACGTATGTCTTATGACACCAATTGTAATATTTTGCAAGGCTTAATACTTTACTGTGGTTATAGTATTGTAAGGAGTTATACTTTAATTATTTTTACTAAGATTTTTCACAACATTACTCCCCCCTTTGATTCTGTAAAGCCTCAACCAAACCTATGTTGCAGTAATCCTGACATTCCTGACCACTAAACCTTACGAACATCAACCGGGGCTAAAACCAAAAAATGAAATCACAAAACAAAAATTTCAAACACAAACAAATTTCAATTTAAAAAAACATTTAAACAAACCAAAAATCTTAAACTTTAAACAAAAATTCAACGAATTTTAAACTTCAACCAACATCAAAACTATTACCATCCCCATTTACCAGATTACCTAAGAAATCTTAATATTTTAATAACACTTTAATTCTTATGACTACCTTTGCGTCTAACACAATAACATTTCAGTGCTCCATTATAACCATTACTCCACCCCAATACACGTATCACATACATATCCAGAAACATACGTGCTCATTCTCAAAGGGTGAACCAGGAGTGAGCAAAAAACCCTCAGAGGCCAATTTGAGGGAAAATTCTCACTCTGCCTGCATACATAACGCGGCAGTGAAGTGAGTGTCACCAGAGTCACCGTAATATACAACACACACATATAACAACAGTTTTGCAGGAAAGAGAGTCCATGTACACGCAGAGTCACACTATTATTAGTCATATTATTAGTCCCTCAGGGTCTCGAGGCGTTTGGGGTCAGAGACGTCGGGATGAGTGGCACTCCCTGGATCTGCACACATCATGGATCTGCACACAACACTTACAAAAGATACACAAACAGGGGAAACACAGACAAACAGGGACAGAACATATGACAATATTTGACAATATTTTTTTAAAGTCTACAGTTTTATAGCCCATGTCACTGGGTCGGAAAATTTTGGAAAAGTGCCTGTGTAATCGAACAAGTACACAACAAAGTAACTCATGTTGTTTTGTATTTTCTTTTGTATGCTAGCATGGGCAAGTAGACCTAGGGCGCACTTCATGTGTCCTTTTATAGCTGTTTGGGCCGTTTTGTTGGTAACTCCTGTTAATGTGGGAATTAACCCTTCCCCTTTAACACTGTATGGCCATCAATAGTGGCGGACCCTATGCCTGTACTACGTTTTGGCCGAGACCCACTTCTAACTGCATCAGAAGCCACCTGGGTATTACAGGTACCATTGTCAAGAGGTTGTGGGATAGCAGTATGAATCTCTACTGTAAGAAAGCCTATTGTGATTGCAAGGTTCAATATCAATACTATTACGCATGCTATATAAAAGATCTGTGCAGTTAGTCTATCTGCTTCATTTTGTTTGCCATTTTTATTGGATTTATCTATTGGTTTATCTACTTTGCCCTTGTTTCGGGGCAAGGCTAACTTACTTGGCTTACAGGTGCATTCTTACAATTTTAGTTTTGAAATAAGGAGTCAAGTGTCTCAAAGTCTTCTGGCGGGTGGATGTTGATGGCTCCTTGCTCTGTCTTTGAGGTTGAGGGTTCCTCCCCAGTGTTTGCTACAGCTGCCGCACGACAACAGTGATTGAGGTGATACTAATATTTCTTACCTTCAACCTCGACTGCTATGGGAGTAGCTAACACCACTTTACAAAGTCCTGAGACTTTCTCCCAAAGTGCTGAGAGTCAGGGTGTAATGGAACACTAAAAAATGCAGACCACAGATCAATTACTGTGTACCATTTTGTTCCTTCTGGAATGTTTGATAACAACGTGCGTGGATCCGGGACCACAGGGGTCTATGCCACCCCTATTTGATTGACTGGTCGTAAATCATGTACCAATCTCCAATTTATCTGAATTTCGCTTTCTGATCGTAAAAATCGAAGTTGCACTGACTTTTTGTTGGGATTAAAACCCCTGCTTCCACTAGCCCTTTAATAGTTGGTCCTTCAATGTTTGTTTAGACAATGGATACTGTCTCTGATAGGGTAATAGTGCATTGGGTCTTACCTGAATTTTTGCTAACCCTGCTGACTTAACTAGTCCTACATCTGTTGTATGTTTAGTCCACAGTTGCTTTGGGACTTGACTTAGTGCTTCTTCTACTTTTTTCTCCGTTAATTCTTCCTCATCTGCCATCTGTGTCATCTCGTACCTCTACTTTTACTCTTACTAGTATTTTTGTTTGCTGACTCACTAACATGGCTGTAGCTACTACAGTACTTGCTCTGTCCCTTTATAATCTATCCTTAAAATTTTCTATCTTCTGACATATGTACTCTAGGGTTTTTAGTCATGTTCCACTTCACCACCCTTTCTGCCTCTTTCATCATAGGCCCTATGTCTTTGGATTCAACACCTTGCCCGATCATCAGGGAGATGTGGGAGACTGCATCTCCGACTTGATACCATTCTTGAATCTTTTCTGGGAGTATGGCATATGCAGCAACTCCTTGCTGGCCAATTATTATACTGTCTATGCTGATATCATATTGTCTTCCCTCTAGTAGTTCCTCCCATAATGATGCATATTCTTCATCTTTCCTCCCTTCATCATATTTCAGGGTACAATACCATCTAGCATTCAATGCCGTCCTCTAGCTTCACAGCAATCAGGACGTATGTAGTTTAACCATGGCTTCCATTCAGAGTATTCTTGCCATATTTTTGATGTATCTTTGTCATTGATTTCCATCCAATACACTTTATCCAGATCCATTATTTCTTCTTCTTGGCTCACTACTAAGTATTGTTGGGCTAACATCTCTGGGAGTGTCATCCATACTCCTGTCCACAATGTATTTTAGCTCCTAATTTGCAGATCACATCACTTCCAAGAAGATTGGCTGGAGTGTCTGGGGAATATAGTAAAGGTGCTTGCACTACTATTCTTTCTACAGTAATCCATTGAGGCTCGGTAAGTTGAGTTTTTCCTGAGAAGCCCACTGTCTTTATTGCTCTATGTGTGAGGGGAAGCTTTGAGCCTTCTTTGCCAATGTTTGTAAATGTTGCTCCTGTGTCAATCAGGAATGGGACTTCATTTTCCAGGCTTGCACTCCATTTCCAATTCCCACCATAATTGTTGGTTCTCGTGTAGGATGCAATGAGGTGGTACACGCAACCAGCTCCCCCTCTGGCTTCTCTATGCCTCTTCACATTACCCCTGGGCCCATTGGGCTCCCTCTAGGTGGAACTGGGGCTTGTCCTTGGAATCCTGGGCCCATCCATTGGCCCGTCCAATTTCCAGCTCCTTGTGGTGTTACTGCAGGTCTTCCATTTCCTCTGGCTGGCTCTGTGCTTGTGATCGTGTCATCATGCGTCTTCTTCCTTGTAATAAATTCCAGTACAACTTGTCTCTCCTTCCCTTCACGAAGGGCTTCAATCTCTCAGCTCAGTCTCCACCTCCTGCGGTCCTGCCCCTCCTTTCTTCCTGTTTCCGCAGCTCTTTGTCTAGGCCTTTGTACATTACTGCAGTTGTTTCTCCTTTTTTGTACTGTTCTTTCAGCTCCAGTGCCGTTTCTTCTGCTAGCTGGCTTTGTTCCAAAGCTTCTTTTGTTTACCTCATGTTTCCCTTCACATATCCATTTGTCTCTGTTTTCCAGTGGAGTTATTTTTACTCTTCCATCTAGTCTTGCCCACATGCCTCTTTCTCTTTGATGTGGTCCTCCTTCTTCCAGCCGTTCTTCCTGGCCTATCAGGTCGTCACTTTTTATGCTCAATATCTGGCGTGTTTGACATTCACCTGTATCGCTTGGTTCTTTTTCAGCTGTTAATCTTATTCTCTCATCCTTATACTGCAATGGTTCCCATCTTTCCTGGCCTTCCATGCGAGTTCGCTGAGCCTGGGTACTCAACTTATGTCAACTCAATCCTAATATCTTGCAGAGCTTGCTCATATCTTCACATGAGTTTTTCCTGCCGGTACCCTGGCCCCGTGCAGCTCCTGGTCAATCTATATAGGTCTTTAGGCTGTTGTCGCAGGTGTTCTTGTATTCTGGGAGTGCTATGGGACTGCTGCTCCTGCTCACGATAGTCTTTCCTTAGCCATCGTTCCGTGAGGTTTATTGCTTCAAGGTTTATCGGGTCTTCCTAATATGACTCCTTTTCATCTTGACTTCCTTTTTTAGAAGCCATATGCAGGGTTTTTGGCCTTCCTGATTGCGTGTCTTATTGTCTTACACTTTCTTCTTTTCTCCTTCTATCGTGGTCGTCTGGGAGAGGGGAGCTGGGCTCCTCGTGTCTTTGCTTCATGTCTTTTTCTTTTTCTCCTGTTCATACCTATCGTATTAACCCTTTGACCTGCCCGCTTGTGATCTCCAGTTCTACTTCTTGTACTTTGCCTCCTTTGCCCAACTGTATTGATGGATCCCGTTGTACTCGGATTTGTAATGTTCGTTATAAGATGGGGGCTGGAGCTGCTCCTCACATTCACCTGATGGTGGGGCTGTAGTAGTGTTAATTTCATCACCTATTTTTAATTTAGTCTTAGTCTTAGTCTTGTGCCAAATGTCCTTGTTAGTTTTAGTCATATTTAGTCATTCACATATCTTTTTTTGTTAGTCAAGTTTTAGTCGAATAAAAGTACCGTCATTTTAGTCTAGTTTTAGTCAAAAGAAAACTCAAGGTATCTTAGTCAAGTTTTAGTCATCTAAAAGTCTTTTAAAAAGTCTTTTAGTCAAAAAATTGTAGCTTGACCACATCTGGAATCTATTGTAAGAATAAATACAACGAGGCTTCATTATGCAATAATATCAGGAACACAAGTGTTATAGTGGAAATAAATAACTTAATGAAAAGCCTAAGATCAAAACTGTAGGTATGTGTGTGTGTATATATATATATATATATATATATATATATATATATATATATATATATATATATATATATATATATATATACACACACATATACATGTATATGTATGTATATGTGTATATGTATATGTACATGGTATTGCACACACCATTATTGATGATATTTGGAGCAATATTACATGTAATTGTTAAACTTGATTCCCTTAGATATACATTTGCTTTTAAGCCTAATTATTAATTTTGATTATGATGTGATTGTGACCGGGGCTTGGGAAGAGGTTTCAGGTTGGGGGTGCTGAGTTTTTTTCTGTCACCACTTTTGAATAAGAAACTATGGAAGCGTATTGCATTCACTTGAGGAAAAATAATCTACTCTGTTTTTCTGAATTAACGAGTTAATTATCTCAGAATTATGAGAATTTTTCATGAATAAAATGTTTTTTGCTCTGTTCTGAATTAATGACTTAATTATCTCAAAATTATGAGAATTTTTCATGAATTAAAAAGTTTTTTGCTCTGTTTTTCTGAATTAACGACTTAATTATCTCAAAATTATGCGAATTTTTTTTGAAAAACATTTTTTTCACTCTGTTTTTATGAATTAATGAGTTAATTATCTCAGAATTATGAGATCATTTTTCATAAAACAAAAAAAATTTATTGTTCTGTTTTTCTGAATTAATGAGATCCCTCAAAATCCTGCCAGGAGCTCTATTTTAGGTGGATTGCATGGAAGTAAACATGTCCCGCCTTTCAAGTTTAATCCGGTTTTATTTTACTTTGGGTTTGAGACATTGGGAGATACTGCTGTCTTTAAGTAATATAAATGGTATTGTTATTAGTGCGTCAACTTTGCGCAGACACCTCAAGACTTGCGCCTGTTCAGACGAAAAGAACATTCTGATCTGCTTGACGTTGCTGTGTTTCTCCAGGATCAGTTGAACCGATATGGTATGCTTCACGGATATAAGATGATGCATTTTAAGAGATGGATCTCAGTATAAGTAGTTAGAATTAGCAGCAGCCTACAGCTACAACAATAAAATGCAACACAAACATTAATGCAGCTGTAATATTAATCCTGTTATATGTATGTTGCACAAACTGCTATCTAATATTAACCCAAAAACATCATAATATAAAACACTGACAAGGAAAATTTACCGTACTATGAGTAGCCTACTTTTATTAATTTCATTCTGGTACTTTTATGTACATTTTGGTGAAAGAAAATTGTTTCTCTGCATTAGTGGGACACAGTATGTGAGAGAGGGATGACTTATCTGACCCTGATCATATAACACAAATCTTAACATACAGAGATTTATTGTTTTCAAATATAGAATTTAACATGCATGAAACTGTTCGAGAAAAGGCTTTACTGTATCATACTGGACCATAATTTATTTTGCCCTAAGGTGGTATTGCAACAGTGTGGACTAATTTTCTTACTTTCCCACTCTTTTTCTTTATATTTAGAGAGAACTGCAGGATGTTGTTCACCTCTGGAACACACACAGAATTCGCCCATCCAGAAATGCTGCGTCTCCATGTGGACGTCCAGTGATAATGTACACCCTACCCCAACTTTTTGGTGCTAGGGAGTACCTGAAAGAGGCATCCCAACAGAAGATACAGGCTTGTAGGGAGGAATGTCGTGAGAGAGGACCATATCCCTGTGATAATACAGTGTTTGACATTTGTTGCCTTGCCATGGCAGAAAACAGTCTTCATCCACCAACCTCTCCAGAGGAAGCCATTGATCTTTACATGTTCTTACATGCTTACATACGTACCCAAATTTAATAATCACAAGTTGTTCTACTGGATCAAATGACTGAATGTGAGCACCCACTCATAGCCAAAAAAACAACAGAATTGCCGTTTGGACGGAAAAGGATATATACCATGACATTCACTGTAAATGTTTGACAGAAGTACTGTGTTTAAGCAATCGATAATAGACAACTCTTTCATAATGGACATCTCCCAACTGAGCTCCATATCATCTCTTTTTATTCATCATTATGTAAAACGTACATCTCATCCACAGAACTTGGAACAATCCTGTACCTGCAAATGAAAGGTATCACATGTTGCCATTGTCAAAAATGGCACATTTGTCCTTATGGTGGAACTATTTTGCATCACCAGATGTGGTCTGACACATGTGTTTTTTTTGGGTTTTTTTTTGTGTCAGCTGCTCATTATCTTCTGTTGTGTTTTTCTGTCACTCATTTAGCCTCGCTGCATCTGTCTGTTCATCAGTTCCTTCTGTCATCTCTGTGAACACTTCATCTTCATTTGTCAGGTGCTCTGTGAACAAGTAAAATCTTAAAATACCCAATTTATGTGTCTCATAGAGCTCTCCCACACTAACACCCTCATCAAGGTATGCTTCCTGAAAGTCAAAAATGTTGTGACTGAACTCTTCCCACTTTCTCTTTCTCGATTTCTCATTGGGGAAAAATAGCTTTTTAGCTTCTGATAGAATCTCTGTTTTTGTGGCTTTCTTGGAAATATCAAGAACTCTGGTTCCTCCACCATTGTGTTTTCTCACTTGTTTCTTGTCGTGTATCCATCCTAGTTCTATTTTACTTGTCATCTTCACGGCCCTTTTGTTATTTCTCAGATGTATCTTTGTTGCCTGCATAGAATGCTCCTCCTCAAAATCTTGATCTGTGTCTTTATTGCTTGTCAATGTGCCCAAATTTCTTCTAAGTTTTTCAAATAAGGACTGTCTTTTTAGATCATCACCACCTTTTCTCTGTTTTTCCATACAGAAACGCCTTGTAGCAATCCTATCACCATATGCTGGAATGTAAGCAGTCATAGTGGCATCATCTATTTCTCCAACTACCGAGCTGTCAATCTGTAATAAAAACAAAACAATATAGTAAGATATATTGGTTATCTTAAATCTAAGAGATGGCTATATTTCCATATGAGTGAAAATTAATTTCTTAGCAGTAGCTACAAATCAGCTATTTATTTCTATTTTTCTTCACTTGCTTGTTTCTCTTTTCACATGGGAATAAAAAGGAGCTAAAATAATTAGATAAAGTATGTGTGTACAATTGTGTACTTACACACAATTAGATAAATAAAGTAATTTAACACAAAAACTGCTGTCTAAAAAATGGTTGTAAACATAACAATGAAGTTTGAGTGACATAATGATGCTGAAAATAAAGTGTAACAGTGAAAATCCTTGACATCAAAGTTAGTCAGGGGACGGATTACTTTCATGTATTCCTCTTTAATTACATAACTATTTACCTCAATTACAAGAAAAGCACTTCTCCCTTATATTACTGCTATTATGTACTCCATAATATTGCTATTCCATATTGACTCCATACTTCAGCTCCCAACCAAGGCCTGTGCTGGCATCTAAACATTACTCCATCCTTTTAAAACAATATCAAATCACAACAAAATGGAAAGCAGTAATTGTAAGGGCACAATATTTATATTTTGTATTTATTTATAATTTCAAACATATAAGTCAGCACTTTGCCTGAATGTATAATGGTGATGCTACTGCACAACTACTGTTACTTGTTTATGTAGGGTAGAGACCAAAATATAGTGTGAATTGACTCCTAAAGATACCTATAAACCTTATTTTACAGGGCTAGAATAGGGAAGACATGAATGCATTGTTGGGAGAGACAGGTGTGAAAAGAAATCGGAAATCGGAAGCACTGGCACTAAATGTGATAGGGTTACAATTTATGATGATTACTTGTATAATCTGCAGAGATTCAGTAAAATGTAAAACAATTAAAATTAATATAATTCAGGAATGAATGTGCTGTCACCTCCATGATCTCCATTGCTGCATTTTCTGAATATTTTTCTCAGGAATCCCTCGGCTCTGAAGAAACATCCACAGACCATCATCTTGTGGGAGGGGGGTATTTGAAGACGCAGCCATAGCTGGCCCTGAACAAATGTCGGAAAAAGGCAGCATTTATGTAAATATGTGTTGCACCACAAATATAAACAGATTTAGGACTGTACCCTCAAAAGAGTAATTGCTTTAAATATCTCAAAAATGTATTTCGGGCCAAGAGTGTGATAACCAGAGGTGGGAGTAAGTCACACATGTGCAAGTCTCAAGTAAGTCTCAAGTCTTAACCTTCAAGTCTCAAGCAAGTCCGAGTCATTTTTTGTGTGTCAAGTCAAGTCAAGTCACTGCTTTATGTCAAGCAAGTCAAGTCGTAGCTTGAGTCAAGCAAGTCACTGGAAAGTCATATAAATGTTTGATGATTTAACTAAATGTATATATTAAACAAAGTTAAATCTACAGTATTTATGGACTATGAGTTTTATTTGCACCAAAAAATTATTATATGCATTTATTTTTAAAAGGTGTCCACATACAGGTGAGTTGTAAATACAATAAAAATCTAAAAATGAATAAAAATCAAAACTACAAAGCCTATGATGTAAATGTAACTGAAATAAGGCCAACATAAAATCATGAAATGTTTCAATATGCCTCGAACATGGCAGAAGACCATGGAAAAGTATATATAAAAAGTGCAATGGATTCTATGCAACAAAATGGCATTTTTTGAACAGGCATTCCCTTTTAATGGGACATGAACACATCCTTAAATTAGATCCTTCCTTTTTAACAACAAAATAACAACAATCAATCACGTCACCCAAAATCCTTGAAGTGAATTAACTATTGGAGAGAGAGAGAGAGAGAGAGAGAGAGAGAGAGAGAGAGAGAGAGAGAGAGATTATTGGAGTGAGTGTAATTTATTAATATTAAAGGGATAGTTCACCTAAAAATGAAAATTCTGTCATCATTTTCTCACCCTCATGATGTTACAAACCTTTATAAATTTCTTTGTTTTGATGAACACACATGTAGATATTTTGAGGACTGTTAGGCCACGTTCACACTGCAAGTCTTAATGCTCAATTCGGATATTTTGCTCAGATCTGATTTTTTTGTTTGGCTGTTCACATTACCTTTTAAAATGTGGCCTAGATCAGATACCAGTTGGCTGTTCACACTGCAGCCTCATTGGAAAAGATCAGTTTTGGGTCCGATTCAGGACCACATACTGTATGGAAGTGGTCCAGATCTGATTTGAAAAAATCAGATCTGGGCCAGATTTGAGTGTTCACACTACTCCTGAAGAAGTCTGACCTGGTCACTTGACCCCAAAAAAATCGGATTTGGGCCACTTTTACCTGCAGTGTGAACGTGGCCTTAGTAACCAAACCATTCATGAGCCCCATTCACTTCCATAGTGGGAAAAAGAATACTATAGAAGTGAATGGGGCTCATGAATGGTTTGGTTACAAACATTCCTTAAAATATCT